>NC_139237.1:55607299-55653027 GCF_977018435.1 Lepisma saccharinum
AAATTGCTAAAAACAAGTTAATTGAACATTTAAAATACTGTAAAAATCATAAACCTGTTCATATGGTGATGCCCAATCCAAGAGAAAATGCCAAATTCAAAAAGTTTGAAGCTTTGTTGGAACACCCAGCATATATAGTCTGTGATTTTGAATCAAATCTCAAACCTCTTGCATTCTGTAGCCCAGACCCTGAGGAATCTTCAATTACAGCATATCAATTACATGAACCTTCCAGCTTTTATTATGTGATTGTACAGGATGGTGTTGTTAGTAAAAAAGATTCATACATGGGAGCAGATGCCATCAAAAAATTTGCACATAGAATAGAAAATGAGTGCTATGACATAGCATCTAATATCTTATTAAAATCAAAACCTATGTTGCCTTTAACAGAGAAACAGATTGAAGATTTCAACAATGCAGAAAAATGCCCGGTATGTGAAACCGAATTTTCAGATACAAAAATCAAGGTGAAACACCATTCTCATACAGATGGTAAATTCAAAATGGCCCTGTGTAATAGCTGTAATATTGAGATCCAGATACCAAAATTTGTCCCTATATTTTGCCATGGAGCATCCAATTTTGATTTTCATCATTTGATCAGGTACGAGGGGTTTGACAAACAGAATTTAAATATTTTAGCTGAAAATGATGAAAAATATATTGCTATTAGCAAAATAATTAAAGTTAATGGTGTTCCTATTCACTTAAGATTTCTTGATTCATACAGAATTCTGTCTGCTAGCCTGGCTACACTGGCCACTCAATTATCTGATGATCAATTCAAAATCACATGTGCTATGTTTCCAAATCAGGACCTGAAATTAATTAGGCGGAAGGGTGTATATCCATATGATTATGTTACAGATTTTTCTAAATTTGATGAGTGTGCTCTGCCACCGCAACAAGAGTTTTACAGCAAAATCAGAGGATCTGGAATCACTGATGAAGATTATCACCATGCCCAGTTGATGTGGAACAATTTAAAATGCCAGACATTTGGTGATTATCACATGGCATATTTAAAACTTGATGTGACCCTCTTAGCTCATATACTTCAAGCATTCAGAAAATTTTCTATGCAAAATTATAAGCTGGATCCAATGTATTTTTACAGTGCTCCGGGGCTAGCATGGTCTGCAATGATTTTAAATACTAAAATGCAATTGGATCTTATCCAAGATCAGAATATGTATCTGTTTATGGAGCAATGTATAAGAGGAGGCATGGTGCAATGCTCTCAGAGATATGCCAGAGCAAATAACAAATATATTCCTGATTATGATCCAGCACTGCCATCAAATTATATACTGTATGTGGATGCAAACAGCCTGTATGGTTATGCCATGATGGATAAACTGCCATATGCAGGGCTTGAGTGGGTTGAAGATTTCAATATTGAAGATCTTAAGGATTTTGATGACATTGACTATGGCCTCTTCTTAGAGGTTGATCTGACAATTCCTGATGATTTACACAACACATTTTCTGATCTGCCCCCAATTCCCGAGGTTCAGTTCTTACCTGGCTCTAAACAAAAGAAATTGATGATGACTCTAGAGCCAAAACAGGGTTATGTCATATATTACAAAAACCTCCAGTTCCTGATGCATCATGGTGTTCAAGTGACCAAACTTGGCAAAGTTTTGAGGTTCAGGCACTTAAAATGGTTGAAGCTATATATTGATACAAACACAGAGCTTCGAACATCTGCAATGAGCCAATTTGATAAGGCCTTGTTTAAATTGATGGTCAATTCTGTGTATGGCAAAACTATTGAAAATGTCAGAAAACATACTGATGTTAAAATAATTACTGACCCCAGCCTGAGCAAAAAATTGATTGCAAAGCCTAATTTCAACTACAGAAGAATTTATGATGAAAATATGGCACTTTTCAACATGAAAAAAACAAAGATTAAGTTTGATAAACCTATTTATGTAGGGGCTGTGATATTGGAATTGGCCAAATTACACATGTTAAAATTGTATTATAATGTGCTGAAACCTTTTTATGGTGATTGTGTAAAATTGATGTACATGGATACAGATAGTTTTGTTCTTGATATTCAAACAGAAGATGTTTATCAAGATATAACACAGCCTGCATTGCTTGAATATTTTGATACCAGTGAACATTCAAAAATTCAACCCCACAACAAAAAGGTGCCTGGCAAGTTAAAAGATGAGACACTTGGTGATGTTATTGCGGCATTTGCTGGGTTAAGGGCCAAGATGTACAGTTTTGAAACATGTAGTGGTATTGTTGCCAAAAAAAGCAAAGGGCATTGGCAGAGTAACTGTAGACAAAGAGCTTGAATTTGAAGATTATAAAAATTGCCTCAAATCATGTAGCACAATCAAAACATCAGAATCCAGAATTCAGAGTGTGGGTCACTTGCTGACTAGCAATATTGTAAGAAAAGTGGCTCTGGACCCACATGATGATAAGAGATGCATTTTATCATGTGGCATACATACTTTACCATGGGGTCATTGTGATTTTAAAAATGGCAATCAATGCCCAATTACAGAGCATGATTTGAAATAAATAAACATGCCTATGAACTTATTTGGGTTCAAAAAACAGGCTATTATGGAGCTGCCAACACCACAACCCTCTTCTGATATAATATCTAAACTGAGTGCTTTGTTAATTATTCATCTGAACAGCATACTTACAGATGTTGATGATGAAACAGGTAAAACATTGTACATATTTAACAATAATTTAAATCATTACCAATTACCTGTAGGTGGACAAATGCAATTTATTACAACCCCTGAGGGTGATGTCAAGATTTCAATAGGGAATAATATTTATAGAATTAAGCACTCAAACATGATTTCTGGCACTGTTTATACTGTTTCTGGTGGTGACTGCTTATATATTGAGGTCCCGGGATCCTATGACAAGCTTATACCCTTTTTTAAAGAATTAAGAATTAGATATTCAATAATAAATAACCGCTAAAACAAAAATGCCTAATGATATATTTGGCCATACAAGGCATGAAGATCACAGTGATGAGATTTTGATGCTTGATGTCAGAGTCAAGAAATTAAGAAGTGATTTACAAGCTTTACAAACCACACTCAATGCCAGTCTTCAACTAGAAATTACAAATTTCAAATCACAATGCATGGACCCTCTTCTTAAAATTGATTCTGATCTCAAATTATTGCTTCAGAAATATACTGATTTGGCCACATTGGATAATTTTCAAAGTTTAGAAGAAGCTGTAGCAGCTCTTCAAGCCAAATTTAAGACCCAGGCCACCAACTCTGAGCAATTGAAACAACAATTGGAAGAGCAAATAAATAATGTCCAGGCACAGCTCCAAACAATTGTCAAAAGCATAATATCACAAGAAGATTTTGATCTAGTGATTTCCACTCTAAAGGAACAGATTCAGTCACTGGTGATACCTAATCTGGACCCTCTGAACAATGCCATAGCCGAGGTTAAAGAAAAAATTGAGACACTTGAAATTTTTATGAACAACTTGCCATCTTCTGATGCTTTGAGTGCAATAACTCGGAGTGTTGCCAACATTAAGTTGCAACTTGAAACATATGAAGATTTTGGAAAAATTCAAAGTACCATAACCCATCTTGAGGGTACAATAGCAGCAGTGCAAAGTGATTTGACAAATGTACAAAAATCTCTAGAATCTCGCCTGCCTGGGATTGTAGACACACTTGTGAGTGTCCAGCAACAAATCACAAAGCTTGAAAACCTCAACACTGAATCTGAGCTATCTCATTTTCATCACTTGATGGGTGATATCCAAACAAAGCTTGAAATTTTACAACAATCAACACCCACTCAGGCAGATATAGCCCTGCTCCAAGATGCTATGCAAAGTGTGGCTGATGCTTCTGAATTAAACAATGTGAAATTGGCACTTGAATCTTTGCAAAATACTGTATCAAATCTGCCTACATCACAGGAACTTAAAAATATCAAGAAAGCTGTGAATCGCATATTGAAATCAGAAGATATCAAGAATATCCAAACAGAGATCAAACATCTCACTCAGACAGTGGCCAATCTACCAACAAATCAACATATTAATGAACTGCATGCCCTGTTTGAGGATATCAGAAGACAGGTCCATGATCTTACTGCTCAAAATTCAAAATTGGCAGTTGTTGAAAATTTACAGCAAATTGTAGCTAATATCAAGCAACAGCTAGGGACCATGGAATCCAATCAAGCAAATGCTCTGTCTGTTTTTGCCACCCAGCTTCAAGAAATTGTGCAACAATACAAGAAACTTGCTGTGGACATAAGAATCAAGCCGGGGCACGATGAGATTGTTAGGACCATCAATGAGCACCTTGAATCTGTAACAAGCAGATTGCTTACAGCAGAAAAAGAAATAAAAGGCATAATCGAGAATCCTAAACATACAGTAATTCTTGAATTGTACAGTATCCCCAACAAAGAATATGATTCACCATTTACACCAGGCGGCAAAATATATATGCTGTCCCCTGCACAATTTTATTACCAGTTTTTTGTTGGGGGCACACTTAGACCAATCAAAATCAAATATTGGCTACAACCACAGGCACACCACTACCCTACCTTATCAATAACAAATGCTGATAACAAAGTGAAAATCACCCATGTAGAATTAGAGGATTTTACAGATCCCAATACATTAGAAACAGCATATGTTGAAGATGATGGCTCTCTGGAATTTAAAATACAAATAGGGGACAAATTATATTTAGAAAATCCTGTAGTATCAGCTGCTGAACACCCTATAGTTGCAATATTCTTGTTTTACATATTATGTCTAGACAAATTATTGTTGATGAATTACACAGACAAGCCAGACATAATTTTAAGACAATGCCAGTAGTCACTAAGGGCATAGATGATTTATGGCAGAGCGAATTGATTGAAATGGCAAGTGGACAGCTGAAAAACTTAGACAAAATCAACAAGGGCTACAAGTATCTACTCACTGTAATATACACATTTTCAAAATTTGCCTGGGCTGTGCCACTCAAATCCAAGACTGGAACATGTGTTACAGAAGCCTTCAGGACAATCATCAATCAGAGTGGAAGATCACCGTGCTATTTGCAAACAGATAATGGCAATGAATTTTATAATTCAGTGTTTCAACAATTTATTAAAAGCCAAGCAATACAACATTACTCGAGTTACAGTGATCTCAAGGCCTCAATTGTAGAGAGATTCAACAAAACCCTAAAAAATCTTATGTATAAACAATTTACACTTCAAGGTAATTATAAATGGTTCAGTATTCTTCCAGAACTTCTACATAAATATAACAACTCGGTCCATTCCACAATCAACATGAAACCCTCTGAAGTAACTTCATCTGATGAGCAAAAATTGATCAGTACTGTTTATTATCCTAAATATCAGCCAACAACAAGAAAAGCCAAATACAAGGTGGGTGATCAAGTAAGAATCAGTAAATATAAGCACTTATTCAAAAGAGGTTTTACAAGAAACTGGAGCACTGAATTATTTACAGTGGTTCAAGTTAAACCTGGGATTCTTAACACATATATAATAAAAGACCACCGAGGAGAAATTCTCAAAGGCAGGTTTTATGAAGAAGAACTCAACAAAACTAAACAGCCTGACACATATCTCATAGAAAAAATCATCCGCAGAAAAGTCAACAAGTTACTTGTCAAATGGCTAGGACTTCCAGAACACAGCTGGATCGATGCAAACAAAGTGATAATATGAACACCTGGGATGTTATAAAAAGGCTGCCAGAACCTGAACAGCAGAATAAGAGAAATGGAAAATTGCTGCCTGATAATATTAGGTGTCTTATTGTTGGGCCATCTGCTTGTGGTAAAACTACACTAATGATTGATAATATTTTATTGGCACCCAACTGG
Organism: Lepisma saccharinum; assembly: GCF_977018435.1. Lineage (NCBI taxonomy): Eukaryota > Metazoa > Arthropoda > Insecta > Zygentoma > Lepismatidae > Lepisma > Lepisma saccharinum. The sequence continues at coordinate 55,613,203 of NC_139237.1, forward strand.
TTAGACTGGAAAAACAGGCACTTGTATATCTTCTCTAAGAGCTTGGAACAATTAAAATATCAGCAGCTGATGAAGCTATATGATGGACTGGATATTGCCACTTTTGAACCAGATGTTAAGCCACTCCATGAATGTCTCGATAATTCTGTTGTTGTGAATGATGACATTATACTGGATAATCAAAACAAGGTTAGAAATTTTTTTACACAGGGCCGACACAAAAACATTGATTGCTTCTACCTTGCACAGACTTTTTCAAATATACCCAAGCAGCTGATCCGAGACAACAGCAATTTTATATGTGTGTTTCATCAAGACCATACCAACCTCAAACACATACATGATGAATATGTAGGTGGGGACTTGAGCTACAATGATTTTTCCAAGATTTGCAGTAAGTGCTGGAACCAGGACAGTTATGGGTTTGTCACAATTGATATGACAAGAACACCTAATACTGGCAAATATAGAAATAAAATCAACAATTTTCTAGATATTGAAACATATATAAATAACCATGAAAAGGCCAATCATTGATGATCTTAAATTAAGAGATTATCTTGTAAAAAGATTTAAGGGATGGAAATCAGAGAACCGAGGAATTTATGAAAAACACAAACAAACAGAGCAGCCTGTTATTGATGCTATTAGTGAATTAGGTAAAAATATCAAAACTGTTACAGAGCAAAATCAAAATTTGATCACAGAGCTTGTACCTGTAGCTGCAAGAAACATATTAGATTATCCATTCACCCCACTTTCTAGTATTCATACACCTAGTCCTATTGCTCCTCGAAGAATTGAGGCTAGTCTGGATCCTATTGAATTGGGTCTTCTTGCTCAAAAATATTTAAGCACACCTAAAGACAACAAAGATGAGGTCTTTTTCTTATATGATGACACAGAGCGTGATGGTAGCATCATACATAGAATTGGCAATTTCAGAGTAACATTTATGGGAGATGATATGATTGTTTATTCAGAATCTCGTCTCGGAGAAAAAGGTGCTTTTGTTAAGTATCCCGGAACACCTGGATTGTGGAAACTGATGACTAGGAAAAGGCCTGGCAGCTATACAGATCAAGATTATGAACATTACAAAGAAATATTAATAAAATCAGATGCTCTATACCAGAACAATGATCCCACACAAAAAAGAGTCAAGTCTAGCAGTGGAGCAAAATATAACAACTTAATCAAGCCCATATGGTCACAGATCAAGACTGGCAGTGGAATCAAACATTACAACACCCTGCCCAAAGAATTTGTGTGGGTTGATGATGTCAGGAAACTTGTAGATAGGTTATTGGTGATAGCTGGGGAGGAAAATGCTGGCAACCACAATTTTTACAATGAAAAGGTTGGAATTATGGACATGATAAGCACAAAATTGTCTAATTTTATAGTGAATGACACTAAGGGGATTGGATATCTTATAAAAATTATTAATACTCTACCATCTAAATTTTTGAATATTTCTGAGGGTCGGGGGCTGGTTAATGACATTATAAACAAGCTGCCATTTGAACTACACATTCCAGGCTATCAGTATTGTGGTCCAGGCACAAAATTGAACCATAGATTAAACAGAGGGGATCCTGGTGTTAATCCCCTAGATTCTGCTTGCAGAGACCATGACATAGCATACAACATACATTCTGATCTTGGCAAGAGACATGTTGCAGACAAGAAATTAGAAGAGGCTGCATTTGGTAGATTTGTAAGCAAAGATGCTTCTTTAAGTGAAAAAATAGCAGCATTGGGAACCACGATAGCTATGAACACCAAACAAAAACTGGGGTGGGGGTTGTGAATATGTATATAATAAACCTACAATGAAGGCCAAGGGTGTTATGTATCAAATACCTTATGCTGGTCTTAAATCTCTTGGGCCTATTAATAATCTTTTATCCAAAAAGCAGCGCAAGGAAAAAAGCTCTTGTATTGCCAAGGACCATGGTATGAAATTATTACTTAGTACCCCCCAATTAAAAAAATTACAGCAATCTAGAAAAAAATCACATGTGGGTTGATTTATATTTACTATCCCGGCCATCTTAGCAGCACTTGGGGCTGTTGGGAGCTTGGCTGGGGGATCAGCTGCCATAGCAAAAACAGTAATAGATGCCAAGAAGAATAGGGCAGAATTAGATGAGCAGAGGCGCCATAACCTGGCCATGGAGAAACGAGGCAAAGGTGTTAAGAGGGCCATGAATAAGTTTAAAAAAAACAAGAGCCGCTTACAAACCAAGATATTGAAGCTTTAATCAAGCCACTGGGCATCAAAAATTTTAGAGGTGTGTACATGTCTGATTTTTACCAGAACATCCACTCAACAAAGAGTGTGGCATTGTTAATTTGGATAAGTACAAAAATCAGGGCACTCACTGGATTTGTTATCTTAAATATTTAAAAAATAAGGCATTTGTGTTTGATTCATTTGGAGGTATTCCACCTGAAAATTTAGTAAAATATCTAAATTCAGCTAATCTTTATTACAATAATGCCCGTGTTCAAAATTTCAAAGATGTTAATTGCGGACATTTGTGTTTATCTGTTCTTAGATATATGTCTCAAATAAATAAATCATCAATTGAAGATTTTCAAAAAGCCTTGTGGTATTTAAAACATCATGGGGGTATTCCATCTCACCAGCCAAAATTCAATATTGAAACTTAGATTACATCATGATATAGTTTATCCCAAAACAATAGCTCTCAGAGTATTTTATGGCATGTACTTAATCCCTAATATTACACACCACAACAACACAATTTCAGTAGGGGATCAAAAAATTGACATCACTCCAGGGCAATATAATCTGTCCATTCTAAATGCTCAATTACCCAGAGGTATAGTGTTAAGTCAAAATTCTGTCACTCACAGAGTAGAAATTGTATCTGCTACAGAGACAGTAGATCTGGGTACTATAGGAGAGCTGTTAGGATTTGAGAACAACACACCACTTGAACCAGCCATCAAACACACTGCTATTAATATACCTAAATTCTTAGCCATAGAGACTCTGAATATTCACTGTAATGTGGCCGAGGGTATGATCACAAACAAACTGGCATCATTGCAACATTCAAACCTAATTCTGAATTCATGGAGCCCATCATCTACAATCCATCCTCAACATTATATTTTCCTGTGTGTCATAATAGAATAGATAATATTGAATTGATGGTCACTAATGAAAAAGAAGAATTAGTTGATTTTGCTGGAGCCACAACAACTGCTATCATAGAGATTAATATTTAAATAAAAATACATACAAGAAGAAAATGAAAAATATTGAGAGTTATGAGCTACAATCATTCCCTCCAAACAGGAGGACATTTGCAAATTTAAATGAACCCAACACAGAGATTGAGGTTGATCTTGATGTAGGGGATGGCTTTATACACCCTCACAGAGCAGATCTATACATCAAATTTGATGTTGTAAAGCTCGATGGTACCGATTATCCGGCAAATTCAAATATAAGATTGGTAGACAATTTTGTGCCGCATCTGTTCTCTGAAATTGAGATCAGAAAGCATGGTGTTGTTATATACAGAGTAGATTATCCCGGAATTACCTCCACAGCTTTGGCCACACTAAATTATCCAAAACCGAGGCTTCTTACTACAAAATAGGTGGATTTGAGGCTGGTGATAAAATATTATCTAAAAACCACACAGTGCTGTTCCCCATGCGCCTGTTGCCAGGATTCTTCTCAGATTACAAAGATATTATGTGGAAGGGTGGTATAAGAATTACATTTAGAAGAGCTGCAAATGATAATAATGCTTTGATGAGGTACAGTACATTAAACTCTACAGGGGAAGCTCTGCCTAATACCCTACCAGATGCAGGCAAATGCATTATTCAGACTATGGAGCTAAGAATCCCTGTTGTTGAATATGAGGCCAGTTATGCTCTTAAATACAAAGCAGATATAATAAAAAATCCACAGATTCCTCTACAATTTTATACATATCAATGTGTACAGAAGCCCGCATCTGGTACCTATTATGAGTTTGATGCTACAAATTCATTCTCCAGTATACAATATGACATGCCAGATTTTGTGGTGGTACTGTTTCAGACTGGAAGACACAATAATCAGGAAAAAAATTCAAGTAAATTTGATAACTGCAACATCAAGAACATATATCTTAAAAATGGCAGAAATGAGGTATTTCCTAGAGAAAATTATAATTTAGACATGTCCAAGGATGATTTCCTCAAATTATATGAAGCATTTACAGCATACAAAAGGGTCACTACTGGCAATACTGACATGTATTACACACCACATGAATTCAAAGCACAGAGACCCATGTTTGTCATCAACACTTCAAAAAGGAAACAAGTTGTGGTGAATGACAGGACAAACATTAAAATTATCTGTGAATTCCACGATACACTCCCCGATGACACCATATGTAATGTTATTCTCATAGGTGAAAAATCATATGTTTATGATGTAAGAAATGAGAGAGTCACAGAGCAATTCTAGAAAATCTTGCATATTACTTTGTTTTAATATTAGATATGCAAGTTGAGGCTGGGGTCCAATTAAACTTAAACCGGAAGTAAATATGTGTGGGTAGGTATGGGTAGGTATGTGTGTGTGTGTATGGCTTTTTAGCTTAATTTTAAGTATAGCCAAAAAAAATATCAAGAGGGGCATATTTTTGACAAGTTTATGGACAACAATCTGGCTGATGCAACTTTTGTAAGTATGGGCAAATCAATCTGAGGGGCTCATCATTTCACAGGAAATTCCCGAGGGCATTTTTACAAAAATCTTGGATTAGACAGGGTTCCACACTTGAGCAATAAGCTCATATGCTCATGTTGAGCTAGTTTGAAGTGTAGGCAAATCTGCCTGAGGGGGGTTCATCATTTCTCGTCCTGGTTATATTGTAAATACAACTACTCTTTCTAAAACAAAATATCCCGACACGTATCTTATTGAAAAAGTATTACGTAGAAAAGGTGACAAACATTGCTTACAACACACACACTGATCTCGACGCACGTCATTATGCTGACAGGAAGTTGGAGCATGCAGCTTTCGGGAGACTCGTCAGCAGAAATGCCTCGCTAGGTGAACGGGTTGCCGCATTGGGCACGGCTATCGCCATGAACACAAAACAAAAATTAGCGTGGGGATTGTTACTAAATAACCCTTGTGAAAGGCGCAACTTGTATAACCAACCTATCATCACTTTATTGTATTAGGGGCAGAGACTTATCCTCTCACGATATATAAATAACTTACTATCACCATGAAGCCCAACGATGCTGTTTAACAAAATTACCCTACGCAAACCTCAAGTCTCTCGGAGCTCTTGATGGAATGCTGACCAAAAAGCAGCGCGAGAAGAAACATTTATGCCTGGCAAAAAGTCATGGAACGCAATTGCTGCTTAGCATTCCTCAGTTGAGGAGGTTACAAGGTTCGCGAAAGCAGCATAAGACTTTAGGTTTCATATGCAGCATTCCTGCTATCTTGGCAGCATTGGGTGCTGTAGGCAGCTTGGCAGGAGGCAGTGCCGCCAGTGTCAAGACAGTCATCGATTCAAAAAAGAACAAGGCCGAGTTAGAAGAGCAGAAACGCCACAACCTGACTATGGAGAAGAAGGGGAAAGTGTGACCAAAAAGAGAAAGAACAACCTCGAAGCTTTGAAAAAGTTTTAAAAATAGAAGAGCCCCTGTCCAACTTCGATATTGAATCTTTGATCGAATTGTTGGGGGTCAAGCACTTCAGGGGCGTTTTCATGTCTGATTCTCTATCCTCTGTTGTGAAGAAAAAAGAGTGTGGTGTGGTTAACCCAGACAGTTACGAAAGTCCAGGTACACATTGGATATGCTACCTCAAAGCCAACAACATCGAAGCATTTGTTTTCGATTCATTCGGAGGCTCGCCACCTGCTGGGTTGGTAAAGATTCTCAGTGTTGTCAACCTCTACTACAATGGCGAACGCATGCAGGGTTTCAGCGATGTGAACTGTGGCCATCTCTGCGTTTCAATGCTTGTCTTCCTCTCACAATTAAATAACCCAACGATCAAGGATTTCCAGAAAGCATTGTGGCAGCTAAAGCACTATTGGAGTATTCCATCTCACAAGCGAGACTTTGCTTCTGAAACTCGAATTGCATGACGATATCATCTATGAGTCATTCCATACCAAATCAACCTGACCATCTCCGATTTTCATGAAATTTGGGGAGTTGAAACTATGCATAGAACTTAGTAACTATGAAAATTTTTAGTCTCGTGCGTCTTGTAATTGTTAAATTATTCAAGGTCAAAGTTTGCAGAAATTGCCTTTTTTGAGCCCGCTTAGCTATACTAAATGTGCTGTAACTCCGCCCTTATTTTGCCTAGGAAGCTCAAATAAAGCTTATTGTAAAGGGAATTAAATAAGCTTTCCAGTGATATATAACAAGCCTACCTTTGGATAAAAATATAATTTTGTCACTTGACCTTGACTTTTGACCTTGAATATCTCAAAACATGTCATCACCAAAAAGCGTGAAAAAAATATATTTGGTCCCTCATACCATACTCTAAAACATGCCAAAAAATCATTCTGGGACTGCAATGGTATCAGAAGATACAAAATAATATGTGTAACTATGTGACTTATAAAAGCCCCATTACATGAACTATGAAGAGTCAAATGTCCCTTAACACCCCCTACAAAATGTGAAGGAGTTATCCTGTGTATAATTGGTCATGAAAGAAATAGGTTAGGCACAGGGAGATTTCTAGCCGTGTGTGTCAAGCGCAGATCCGGCATATTGTTGACCGCCATATTGAATTCAACGCAAACATTTCAAAGGAAAGGGGGTGACGTGATATATCAAATGAGGCTAGCATTTCACGAGAAATGAAGTGACGAAGGATTTTCCAATATATATTTAACCAGCAAAAATTTCTTACTGCATGCTTGTAACAAATTTCTCCTTTTCGATGTGTTAAAAACAAAGCATTGGAATGCTCCTAGCGTGTTAGGAACTCATCGAGATCACGCTGACATCTTTGGAGAGAAAGAAGTATACGCGCCATTGCATATTATTTTAATCAGCTACATTCACCAAATAGTTGAATAATGAAGAATATTGGGAAAAGTATCTCAAACAATTACGTGACACTTCCTTTGGAATGAAAAATTCTTCAGTGACGAGGCAAATTTTTATGTTCACGGTGAAGTTAATAAAAATAATATGCAGTACCTGTGATTTGCTCAGTCGAATGGTTGTTACTGGTTGGTCCATATTCAACAACGGAACCTTAAATGGAGAGGGCTTCTTGGATTTGTTAAGTGAACAGGTTTTTTCCCCTTGCTTACGGGATATGGCACTTTTCGAGAGTTTTGAAACAGGACAGAGTGTGACCACACTATGTGGACATTTTGGCAATTTCTTCATGGTAATTTTCTAGGTAGATTGATGGGCACACGGGGATCTATTAAAAGGCCTGCACATTCCCCAGATCTAACATCTTAGGAGGACTTTTACCTTCAGAAACATTTGAAGAGAATGGTGCATGCACTACAAGTCCCTGATATTGACCATCTGAGAGAAGGCATAGTTGCTGCTTACGATGTTGTTGCACATGCTACATTGCCAAATGTTCTATGCGAGTGTGAGAGACGTCAACGAGTGTGCTCACAGGAACATTGAAAACATTATAATGTGCATATATCGTAAGTGAAAGATATGTGTATACATTTTTGCTGGCGTAAGATACGTTGGAAAATCCTTCGTTACTTCATTTCTCGTGAAATTCTAGCCTCATTTGATATAACACATCACCCCCTTTCCTTTGAAATGTTTGCTTTGAATTCAATATGACGGTCAACAATATACCGGATGTGCGCTTGACACACACGGCTAGAAATCTCCCTGTGCCTAACCTATTTCTTTCATGACCAATTATACACAGGATAACTCCTTCACATTATGTAGGGGGTGTTAAGGGACATTTGACTCTTCATAGTTCATGTAATGGGGCTTTTATAAGTCACATAGTTACACATATTATTTTGTATCTTCTGATACCATTGCAGTCAAAGAATGATTTTTGGTATGTTTTAGAGTATGGTATGAGGGACCAAATATATTTTTTTCACGCTTTTTGGTGATGACATGTTTTGAGATATTCAAGGTCAAAAGTCAAGGTCAAGTGACAAAATTATATTTTTATCCAAAGGTAGGCTTGTTATATATCACTGGAAAGCTTATTCAATTTCCTGTACAATAAGCTTTATTTGAGCATCCTAGGCAAAATAGGGCCGGAGTTACAGCACATTTAGTATAGCTAAGCGGGCTCAAAAAAGGCAATTTCTGCAAATTTTGACCTTGAATAACTTAACAATTACAAGACGCACGAGACTAAAAATTTTCATAGTTACTAAGTTCCATGCATAGTTTCAATTCCCCAAATTTCATGAAAATCGGAGATGGTCAGGTCAAAGGCTGTGTTGATTTCGCATGGAATGACTCCTATCCTAAATCTATTGCTCTTCGAGCATTCTACAGCATGTACATAATACACAACAATACCATCAAAATTGGCAGCGAAAAAATCAGTATCACCTCCGGCCAGTACAACCTGTCTACCTTGCAGGCGCAATTGCCAAGAATTGTGTTCTGTAATTCTGTAACTCACAGGGTAGAACTGGTGTCTGGCACGGAAACCGTAGACCAGGGTACCATCGGAGAGCTTTTGGGATTCTAGAAGAACACAAAGCTCGAACCTGGCATCAAGCACATCGGTGCTAACATTCCTAAATTTCTAGCCATCGAGACTCTGAACATACATTGCAATGTGGCAGAAGGTATGATCAAAAAATCCTCGGACGGCATCCCAGGGAGTCACAAGCAAACAGGTATTATCGCTACGTTCAAACCAAACTCTGAGTTCATGGAGCCAATTATCTTAACACTTACCCACCGATATACTTTGCTGTATCTCGTAATCGCATAGACAACATAGAATTGGCAATTACCAACGAGAAGGGAGAGGTGTTTGATTTTACAGGAGCCACGACAACTGCCGTCGTGGAGATTAACATATAATAAATAACCATTATGGAGGAAATCGAAAGTAACGAGTTGCAGTCCTTTCCTCCCAATCGTCTCACGTTTGCCAACCTCAATGAAGCGAATCGAGATATAGAATACAACTTGGACGTCGGGGATGGATTCATTCACCCTCACAGAGCTGATTTGTATATCAAGTTTGATGTAATGAAGAGAGACAACGGCGAAGCATTCCTTTCCAATGCAATTTTAAGACTTTTAGATAATTTTGTGCCATTTTTGTGTATTCTCGCAGGTGGAAATTTGAAAGCATGGCACCGTAATCGATAGGGTTGACTAACCCGGGATTATCTCTACAGCTGTGGGGACACTGAAACTCTCCAAGACCGATGCAGCATACTACCAGGCAGGGGGATTCAAAGCAGGAACAAAACTCGAAGTCACACAGTACTCTTTCCCATGCGCCTGCTTCCTGGCTACTTCTCCGACTACACAGAGATTATGTGGAAGGGTGGTTTGCGCGTCACTTTTCGCAGAAGCGCAAACGACAACAATGCGCTGATGCGTTACAGCACCTTGAGTGCAGACGGTTCAGCACTTCCCAACATACTACCTGATCCTGCCAAGTGCATCATCCAGTCCATGGAGCTGCAAATGGCCGTAGTGGAATACGAAACTAACTACGCTCTCAAGTACAAAGCAGACATTTTGAAGTATTCAAAAGTACCCATCCAATTTTACGGTTACCAGTGCATGCAGAAACCTGCTTCTGGCAACTATTTTGAACTTGAATTTAAACCATATAGTTTAACAGCATCCGGTACGATATGCCAAAGTTTGTGTTCGTGTTTTTCCAGACAGGGGAGGACAACAACCAACAAAAAGATTCGAGCCAGTTAAACAATTGCAATATCAAGAACATCTACCTCAAAAATGGTAGGAACGAGATATTCCCGCGTGAGCACTACAACCTGAACATTGCAAACAACGACTACTTGAAACTGTACGAGGCATACACAGCTTACAAGAGAGTGAGTGACCTCCGGCAATGTGGACGTGTACTACAACCCCAATGAGTTCATAGCTGGCAGACCCATGTTCGTCATTAACACATCTAATAGAAAGCAGGTGGTTGTTAACGATCGCACCAACATCAAGATTGTCTGTGAGATCCACGATGCCTTGCCCGCCAACACCCTGTGCAGCGTCATCCTTATTGCAGAGAAAACGTTTGTGTATGATGTCAAGAATGAAAGAGTGACCGAACAGTTTTAATTACAAGAAAAAAATCGCTTTATTCTATAAAAATTATACTGACCGTAGGTTCAAGTATTAGATTTTTTTGTTAACCTGCAATACAGTGTCCAGGATGCAATGCAAAGAGTAGAGGTTGATAATTGAGCATACTTCATGGTACATCTTCTTACATTTGTGGAGAAGATATTTTGAGAATAATCTGGTAAAAAAAAAAAAATTTTATTTTGATGCATTTTAGAAATAATCACACTTGAGCGCTCAAAATAAACTTCCTCTTTTGGCCCTGCGTGTGCACCTCTTTCGCCCCGTAGGGCACGGCAGGGAGTTAGTTCCGTTAAAAAAATAATCCCAAACCTCCACCTGCTTGCATTTGAAGATAAACACTGTTGTTCTTGTATCTTGGTTATATTTAATTGGAACTTCTGTTACATGAGTTTTTTTCATACATACTATCTACTACTTCATACTACTACATTTGAGGCATGTCTTACTAGTTTTTAGACGATAGTGGCCCCACGGGAGAGTGTGAATCCCACATTTCAGAACGCACCTCTTGTCGTCGCGTGCGTCCAGGGCAACCTTTCTCACCTCGTTGGTAGTCAACACATGGTCGACACTCTGGATGCGCTGCTCCACTCCTAGAATTGGAGTCCTAGTTTGAAGAGTCTCGACGTAATCCTCGAACTTGAGGTGCTCTTGGTCGACCTGCCTGCCCACAGCCTTAGCTTTTTTTGTGATGGAACCCTCTGCCCGAATAGCATAGGCTTTGGCGCGAAGACCGGCAAACTCAAGAATTACATCTCCGTCCTTCTCGTCTTTGAGTTTGCCAGGCACCTTCTTGTTGTGAGCCAGGATTTTGTATCGGTTCGGCTGGGAATAGCCGGACGTGTCAAAAAGGTTCACAAAAGTTGGTACCATGGCTATATCTCTATATGCGTCGTCCGTGCGAACGTGGTACACCGAACTATCTGTGTCCGTGTAGAGTAGGCTGATATTGTCGTTATAGTGCTGGCGTAGTATCCCATAATATATTTGAAACATGCGCAGCTTGCTTAGGTCTAATACTGAGGCACCAACATACATTGGCTTTTTGAGCATCACCTCGCTCTTCCTCATATGCACGCGAGCAAGCTGCTCATTGTAAATAGTACGTGACTTGAATAACGGGCTTGCTACAAGCTTGCGACATTATGCTTTTTTTATATTAGCCTCACATCCACACGATTTCGCACATTCTCCATGGTTTTCCCATACACTGCGTTGTTCATTAACTTGAAGAAATCGCCATCGAAATCAGAAGTAGCAACTGTGCGATGTTCGGTATTGAGCTCGATGTATGGTTTCAACCATTGAGAATGCTCGAACATAAGAACTCGAAGTACTGTGCGGACGGTAAATCTTGCTTCATCAACCACCAGAGGTTTTGGTATTATAGAATATAACGCTCGTTGGGCTTGAAGTCCATGACGAGCTTTGGTTGGTTCGAGCCAGGCCGGCATTTGAATTCCGGGACTGGCGGAAGGTCGCAGAACAAATCCTGCAGCTTTTCGGACAACTCAAGGTCCACCTCGGCAAAAAAATCCGAAGTGCAAATCGTAGAAATCTTAAACATTAAATTTGGAGGGACCAGCCCACATGAACCCTACGGAGGGGAGTGGCAGCATCATGGAGTGTCCGTAGAGGTTGCTGACGTCTGTGTACATGATGCAGCTGGACGGTTGGGAGGAGTCGTTACCGGTGGCCATGTGGTGATTCTTGGCGTGCGAGTGTCGTTGCGACACCTGGACCATTCCACCCCGGACGGCACGTTCTACAAACAGCATCATGTCCACGTCCGAAAGAAACTCAAGCCTGACTTTTGTAACAAGAAGCATGGCTGATCATGCCAGTCCAGGAAGACTGTAGAAGTATGCAGGGTCCAGCTTGTAGATGGCCTTCGAAGTTGCACGAAACGCCTGGATCACATCAGCAAGGAGGCCACATCGAGTTTTAGGTAGGCATCGTGGTAGTCCCCAAGATTTTGGCACTCCAGCTCGCGCCACATGGACTGAGCATGGTTGTAGTCGTCCTCAGAGATGACTGAGCCTCGCAGCTTGCTGTAGAGCTCGAGGAGGCAGCGACTTCTCCGCAAACTTTTTAGAGTCGGTGATGTATTCGTAGGGGTAGACCCCCTTACGCCTGAAGAGACCGGCGTCCAAGTTCGGAAAGATGGCAGAGGTGGTGAGCATTTGTTCGTCGCTGAGCTTTTTCACCAGGGCATCGAGGCTGGCAAGGAAGAACCTTAGGGAGTCGAGGAAACGAAGTTCGATGCGAGAGCCTAATTCTGGGTTTCGCACCCACTTGATCAAGCTAATATAACTCTCCTCGTTCTGCGCCAGGACGTTGATTTGCATGTCGTCGTACCCAAGATGTGGCACCAGATGGTGGAAGTCGTACCACTAGCCATTGTGGAAAAACACATGGATGAAGCCCGGGTCGCGGGCCAACAAATTACACCGGTTGCACCAAGGACTAATGTATTTGCCGTTGAAGTGATCATTATGTTGAACTTTACGGTTGTTGGTGCTAAAATCACAGGTGCACACAGGACAGGTAGTAGCCTCCTCGTGCTCGATTTCGTAGTCAGGAGACAGCGATTCTCAAGACTTGGGGGTCAACAGGAACTCCCTTATCTCGCCGGCTTCCACAACCATCCTTTCTAGAAAATATTTGACTGGGTCGGGACCGCGATGCACATAGGTCTCGGGGTCAAGAAGTCGGTTTCGCCACACCACAACATAAGTAAAACTCTAGTCCTCGAGGAGTTGGTAATGGGTAGTAGAGGAAACTTTGGGATTGGGAACGCATTTGGACATAGGTTTCAGGAAGGCCTGGTTATCGGCGAAGATGATTGCAGAGTGCTCTACCATGGCACAGTGCATGTGAAATGTTTCTACAGTGCCAGGTTTGGGCAAGACGGCCACCCCTATCTCCTTGGCATTGCAATAGAGTTTGTGGCTAGCAAGCTTCTCGGCAGCAATGTTGGAACCTCTGATGCTCTTATAATCCAGCTGTTTTTGATTATTAAAAGTGGACAAGCCCCTGCGACAAACTTCTATGTGGTGTTTTTGTTTGCTTGTTTGGCTAGAAACAAGCCGAGAGAGAGAGAGAGAGCGAATAAGAGCGTAGTGATGGTGAGTTTCATTCTTGATGAGTAGGAGATGGATTTCTCGAGCATCATTGTTGTCTACGTCGCTTACCCGAATAGGGTATACTTTGTTTTTCATCTCTATGAGGCCATAAACATTGATAGTCAACTGCGGGTTGTGTCTACGGGCCTCGAACTTGCGAATATCCAAGATCTCCACCGGGTAGTCGATCCCAACCATCGCATCTTCCTGCTCTGGCTCGCACTGCTTGTAGTGGTTAACTCGGTGTGTATGTTTTTTCCAGTGGACAGGGTGCAACGCTGCAAGCATCGACCAAAGAAAACACTTGGCGTCACTGTTCTGAATATTCAGGACAGCCTTCTTTGTCGCAATGGTACGTGATAAGGGGACGTAGCTGGACGCGGTAAGAGGCACAAACTTGTTAAGTTTGACACACAGTTCGTGAGGTTCACCACAGAGCGAACCACCTGAGCCCATAGCTTGATGTTCCTCCTGCTTGGCCACCAGCTCCTCGGCAAACTCGTTGTAGATGAACTTTAGGTTATCGACATCTGCCAGATGCAGCGTCTTCGCCTTGGTATTGTGGTAGAAGCTATAAATTTCATCAGACGGCTTCTTGTACAGGCAACATAGCGATGCGTCGAATTTGGTGGAGTGCGTTGCAAGCATCGTTCTCCAAAAAGCTACACTCGTCACACGAGCACTCCGAAGTGAGGACAAAGTCCTCTAACAAACGCTCGAAAGCAGACTGGTTCGCTTTCGCCACAGGCTTGACACGTTTGGCGGGTGGTGGCGAGTCGGCTTTCGCTTTCCGCTAGGTCGACGGTTGTGGGACAGGTGCTTCGACGACTTTGCATGTTGTTATATGCCTTTTTCAGATTACCAATAGTAATATGTTTATCGCACCTGGGACATGTTTCTGTAGCGGTCACATGCTTACCAGGTACGCAGGTACGGCAGTGTCTTTTGAAATGTTTACTTGAAACACAAGTTTCACACATAGGGCAAATTTTCACAGATTGCATCTTCTTGAAAAAATATTTGTGGGGTATGTTATTTTTATATATTTAGTGGAGTGTCACAAAATAAATGCTTTATAATAAATAAAAAACTTGGAAGGCTAATTCACGATGGTGCTGGTTTGGTGTGTGTTATTTATGTATATGCTATTGTTGCGCTTTAATCAATCCTGTAAATAAATAAAAAAAAATATGTTTGTGTATAGAAAACACAAAAATATTATGTGTACATAATTATGTTTAAGTTTTTCTACCAAACAATCTCTTTTTATAACCCCCGTCTTCTTGGCGTATGAAGTATAAATCATAATTTCAGAAAACAGAGTTATTTCCGGTCGCCATTTTTTGAAACTAAACCATAAGCATTATTTTTGTTTTATAGTATTCGTCGAGCAATAGCAGATAGAGCAAGAATCGTTTTCCTACAACTAATAGTTTATGAATTACAAGACATTTTAGAAATTACATCTTGAAATTTTAATCCAAAATAACTCGAAAACAGCAAGCACTAATCATCATCCCTCCAATAGGTTGTAGAGTACTTCTAATTTTTTATCGAATCCTATTAAAATTTTCGAATTAGGGTAAAAACTAAGCCAGCAAATTAAGTTTCTAAAAAAATAAACAAAATCTGTATTTCCGAAACTTAAGGGTGTAGAATCGATTTTATTTGCTAGTCGAATAGTTCTTGTCGAATCCTATCCAACAAACCTAAAATCATCATCCTAGCTCAATTAGGAGCCAAGATAATCAATGTCTTGGAAAACGTCTTAAGATATTTGTCTTAAGAAAATTTTCTTGACAGACCGGAAGTAACATCTTGACAAACCGGAAGTCGACTTTCTTCAAGATTAAGATATTTGTCTTAAGATGTTTTCCAAGACATTGATTTTCTTGGCTCCTATGGGACCTAGAACCATGTGATTTTGGTTTATGTGTATACTATTGTCTTTCCTACATATTCACTCATCTTACAACCCCCCCCCCCCCCGAACAAAAAAATAAAATTCACCCCTGTGCATGTATAAATTTAAATATAGATGAGAAGCTACGCTTGATATTACAAAAATATATATCACTTTTTTTTCTTCTTCTCTCCGGCCAAGATTGCAAATAATTGCAGGAATAATACCATAATATTTTAGACTGTAGGTCCAGGTCCCGAGCCAGACAACATATTTGCACTATAACACAAAAAAGAAATTCATATCTGTGAATATGGGAAGTCCAATACATAGTTGGAAATGTGTGATGTGATCAGCACCAAACATTTAATTTATATGTATGTATATTTAAGTTCCGTGTTGCAATCATGAATTTAAATTTTAATTAACTCTATCCATCTCTCTCTCTCAATCTATATAGCCTGTTCATATTTGGCACAGTCATTACGAGTCGTTCGTAGCAAAAATCAAAATCTCAAGACATGTGAACCATAAGCATAATTGGATATAGTTGCCAGATTTTTATTTAATTTTAGGTTTAATATCAATAAGCGTGCATAAAAACTAAATATTTCAAATAATAAGATTCGAATCACTATGTACTTCCACTAGATATCGAACACACACAACTCTTCGATTACACCCTCCATTTTCTTGCCTTCCTCTAACAATTTAACACATTTCAACATTTTATTATTATTTTTTGAAGTATGCCCCGCATACATATTTCTTACCAACAACGGCACACAGAAGAGAAAAATATTCCAGCTACCCACATACTGAAAAAGCAATATACAACTATTTTTTTTAAAAGAATTCACGAATAACATATTGCTCACAATTTCTTAAAACTAGTTGTATATTGCTTTTTTTCAGCATGCTCCAAATATATATATAAAAGCAGAGAGAGAGACATGAACACCTTCTATATTCTCTCTCTTTGTATGTTTTTGTGAGTATAGTTTCTTCCATAAGGGCTGTTTGGTTTTTCAGGAAGTTACCTCCCATCCACAATCCCTTACGTCTGTTAGGTTTTTCACAATTGACTCACAAAACCAACGCCATATTTATAAATTAAAGCCAACCCATGCAAGCTAAGAAACAAAGTTTCTCACTTTTTGGAAATCCTGTTGAAATGTTCTTCTTCAACGAAGTTCAAAATGAAACAGAACTTTTCCACACTAGAGCATTTAGTTTTATCAGTTTTTAGTGAGGTCAACAGTTGCCAAGGCTGATGTAAAAAAACTGCTGTAACCTTGTAGCCTATATAGCATCGTCTTTATTGAAACATGAACAAAACAAATTGTATACGCCTAATCCAGTCCCTGTAATAGAGTCTCGTAAAAGTTTTAGTTATAATTTGTCTAACCAGTGGAACCTAGTAGAATACATGTAGGAGAGTCAGAAAAACTTGGGTAGACATCACAATATTCTGGACCGGGTGTTTTAGACGCCATTTTCCAAAATGGCCGACAGCGATAATATTTTGCTTTTATTTCCGCTCCTGAAACCGTTAAAGTCATACTTTTGGTGTCTAAATATATGTTTTGAAGGGTGAGTAATCGAATAAAATGGTTCCTGAAGTTGTCTGACTGTTATTTATTTCAGAAAATCTGTTTTTGTTTGTTGATTTTTTGGAAAATGTCTACTGGACTCTATTCAGGGAGAAGAGTATAATTTTGGTTTCATTTATTACACAATTATACAAGAGGACTACTTACCTGTATGTTTAGGGTGATAAAGCTGTCAGAACTAAAATATATAATTCAAAATTCTAATAATAGTGTCTGTTATTTACAGGTTAACTACCATTAATTAAAAATGGATTAGCAAAGTCGGATACCGGTAGGAACTAAACTGACAGATGTTCAACAGGAAGAAGAAAATATATTGTTTGATCTGCAGAAGTGCATTATTTGTCAGACTGTGGACAGTAACAAGATAGTTACCACAGTTAATGGTAGAAAAAGAATTCATGAAGCAGCCGACATAAGAGATGACAGAGTGGCGAAAAGACTGAAAAGTGTGGCGGCTGAAGAAGTGTTTATGTATCATGTGACAAACCAGTGCTATAAAACGTATACTTTAAAAAAAATCTCTTGATAAAATAGTGGCCGAATGATCGGAAACTTCCATTGCGCGAAGGTTGTCCTGCACATTATTGGAAAATATCTGTGTGGCAGTAGTGCAAAGGATGCACTCATTGAGTACAAAGTGTTTGGTGTTAAAACTGCAGAATCAGTAATGAATGGAAATCATTATGTCATATCGCTCAAGGGCTTACTGATTCTTGAAGAAGCTATATTGAAGATGCAATGGTCAGCATTTTGGAAATGTAAGACCAAAGAAAAATATGCTATTACCATCCAACAAGCCCAGATATTGAAAATAAGTATTTCAACTAAGAATGTGAAAACAAGCCCAACAGAGTTTAATGAACTTTTAGCAACCTTTCCAGTTTTGTACAATGATTTTCAGAAATTGTCCAATGATTCTGCCACTAAGTCCGAAATGTGCAGATACTCAGATACATTCCTTTACCTGATACAATTTGTTAAAATTTCTCATAGCGTTTGACAGAGATGGCGATTGAAATAGCCACCTTTGAGCTATTGAGAACCTTCTACCTATATTCTGTGAATTTGACAGTATTGACTATTTATGATATGCATCATGGTATCTGGAAAAAATGTGATGGTTAGAGGAACAGCATCCTGAAGTGTATCAGAAATTTCAAACAGGCCATTTTGTAGTGAGGCAAACCAATCTATCATTTAGTGCTGTGTCACCGGACATGAAATTGGAGCAAACTATCCAACGATCTCGAAAGAGTTCTAAAGGAATAATTGGACAAACAAAGCAACAAATGTGTGTAACTGAATGGGAGTTGGTATATCACGAGGTACTAGGAATAAGCAACTGTTTCCGAGAAATACTTGGTGCCAAAATGTTAATGTTTGTGAATGCAGTATTGAATTTATGAACAGTAGAGGCAATCCATATGAAACATCCAGCCAGACCCAAGTTCATAATTTTATCAGTAAACAATGTGTACCTAGAGAGGATGCTATCCGCCTGATGAAAGTGAGAGAGCATGGAGAAGATAGTATATCAATATCATCATAATATCGATATAAAAGCCATTTGGCAAGAAAAATTTAGCTTTCTTATTACTTCTATAAAAAGAAATTACATACATTTTTCTTTATGGCAATTAGAAATTAAACTTTGTTATCTTCCTACATGTGGTTTATCTTCTCAATTTCAAAATAAAATTATAAATTCTGTAAAAAGAGATCAAGAAATTAACTCATTTCCACCACAGTAAAACATTCAGAAACAATAAAGAAAAATGTTAGAAAATACTCATAAGTCCAGAGCCATCTATTGTTCACCATTGCAATCCATATCCCAACATAGTAGCAATTTTTTTTTAAAACCTATTATATTTCAAATTATTCAATAATAAGTTACCATCAGACAATATTGTAAAAAAACTATTCAAATTTGTTAATATAAAACTTTGGAGAAATTATGTCAACTTGTATTCGATTCTGGAAAGAAAAAATATCAATAAAGAATGAGGTAAAAAATTATCAGGGGCACTACTAAAAAAAAGATGGTTGAAGCTGAAATCAAAAAATTGTAAGTATCTTATTTCTTTATCCCAGGTTGTGTTCTACCGAAGCAAAGTGACGTGTATTCTTTGTGTATTACGCCTAGAGTGCTTAAAAAACGTCATAAATAAGATTATGAGACTCAGAAGGGATAAATGACTTAAGATAAATTGCACATGCAAAACTGATACTGAACAAAGAACTAAGCAGGTAATTTCAGTGCAAGTGTATAAAAGGAAAATCACCACAAAATGGAGAAGAAACTAGATAAAATAATGGCATTGATAATGGACACAAAAGTTAATCTAGAAAGAACTTTAGGTCATTTAGATCAAAAGGTAAGGGAATTGAAAAGTGAAATGAAACTAACGCAAAAGGATTTGGCACAGTACAGAGTGGAGTGTAGTCAGAGGAGTGAAAAGTCAGATAAGAAGATAGATAAACAAAACAGGGAAACCACCTGTTTAAAGCTAAATGTTGACATAATGGAAAAGAAAAATGAGGAGAGTAGAAAAATGATCCAGCACAACTCTTCCTCAATTACTGAAGTTCGAAAGGAGTTAGCAGACACCAAAGAGGTAGTGAGAAAGATTTTAAATAAAAGTGAAAATGGAACCACATCAATGTTTTTGCAAGAATTAGGGAGTGTTAAGAAAAGATTAGAAGAATTAGAAGAAAAACAAGGGAGAAGCATGCTAGACAGAGGTACTTCAAGAAATCTATTGGATGACTCACCAATCTTGATTCCTACGTCTGCACTTATTAGTCAGTTAGACACAGAAGCAGTTAGCCAATCAAAAATCAAAATTGAGCAAAAGGGACACAGCAATGCAACAGACATAGAAGAGGTATGTAAATTCTTGTGCACAGAAAATGATGCATGTCCACCTTCAGGTGTAGGTATTGCCACAAACAGTTTTGATTTGGAAAAAGAAGGTAAAGACAATGTGGAACAAAGCAACAAGTGTATAGTTAATGCCTTAAGTGAAATTAGAGAGTCTCTTAAGGAGAGTAGTAAAATCAATGCAAGCTTACTTGAATTTATGGAAGTAAATGTACATCACCAGAACAGTTTGCATAAGAATAATTCTACGTGCTTTTCTCAAAATCAAGCAGAGGATGTAAAGCGACTTAAGGTTGCCAGCTGCGAGAAATCCTGTAGCAGCAACGACTCCTCAGATAGTCACAAACAAGAGAAAATGGTGAAGAAAGTAAAAAGTAGAAAGAAGAAAAAGCGAAAAAAGAAATCTAGAAGGGTAGCTGGATGTAGAAGTTCCGACAGTGAGAAGGCGTATTTGATAGAAGATAAAGTCTTACCAATGCTTAGTGAAGATGTCAGAAGACACACAAAGTGGAAAACTTTTAAGATAAAGCATGTTACAGACAGTACGGAAGATGAAGGAATTG
Organism: Lepisma saccharinum; assembly: GCF_977018435.1. Classification (NCBI taxonomy): domain Eukaryota; kingdom Metazoa; phylum Arthropoda; class Insecta; order Zygentoma; family Lepismatidae; genus Lepisma; species Lepisma saccharinum. The sequence continues at coordinate 55,633,644 of NC_139237.1, forward strand.
GTTCTGCAAGTTCCGAGCAAACAGGAAATAAAGACGACAAGAGACAAAAGAAAAAAGTGAAAATGAAGAAGCAAGGTGATCGTAAAGGCAACAATACAGACCATCTTGGATCCGAAAACACACACACAAAATTCTTAGTATTGCCTTAATGTCAATAGTGTGCTTTGTGAAATTAACCAGATGTATATATTGTAATTCTTTCAAAAGTGATTTATAGTGAAATATGTCTTGTTCTTTCATAAATGTATATATAAAAAAAAAAAGTTAAGTGCTAGGTAATATGTTAAAAGAAAATGTCAAGTAACGTGCACTGCAACATTATTTTTCTTGTCAATGTTCATTAATGTGATGAAACCAGAACAGTACAAAAATTTCCTACCATAATGTGGATGGATTGTTTAAATAGTAGAATTAACCATATGAATGCAAAGTAATGCCATTGAAGCAACTTAACTACTTTTGTTTTCTCATACGAGTACCATGAATTATGTTTTAATAATAAGTTGAGTGGTAGGTAGTACTTTTAAAAATATTAGAGACGATAAGTGTATGCATGTTCATGTATATCTCTGTATGTGTATACATCTTGGTATGTTGATGTAACGAAAACTGCTTTGCTGGCAAAACCTTAAATCAAGTTTGAGAAGTGAAAAGTATCAGTTTTTAAATATCGCTATTGGTACAGTCAGCTGCAAAATAAATACATTTATTTTCTTTTATATTCTTCGCATGTCTCAAAATAACATTATTATTCATGATGCTAGTCCAGCATTTGTATACCGATGTCCTTGCATTTTATGTTTAATTCTTGAACTCCGAATAATAACAAATGAGTAAATATTTGTGTCAGTATGTAAGAACATGTATTTAAAATAGTAAACAAATAACCCACGGATGCATACTTCAATAAGATGCATTCATGTGATACAGTGTACTAAATATTTATTCACATGCTATTGCAAGGTGTTACATATTGTTTTCAGAGATCTGAATTTATGTTTGTACAACAGCAAAGTAAGATATTATTTCTGCATGTTTATCTATTATTGAGAGACATGTATGCTCATTTTGAAGCAATCTATGTGTTTTAGCCTTCCGTTGAATTATCTGCAGACAATGATTCGGTACTGTAATATGTTATAAAAGTGTTTTCTTTAGAATTACATGTAATGTTGATTAGATTAAAATGAGTAAATATGGCGAAGTGCAATGTACTTTGTGATACATTTGCAGCCAGCTGTTCACTTTTATGCTATTAATCGATCGCAAAGTTCTTCATAACATGACACTAGGAGAAATCTTACCTGAAATTGTATTGGCATTGTAACAACAAAAATTTGTAGAGATCAATTTGGTATCCACACCTCCACTAAAAACAAATATTTCAAAGGCATTATAGTAATTAGGGTAGCATTTGACTTCTAGATAGTGAGTTATATTTACAGTATTCGATTACTTCGGTCAGTATCTCATTCACATGCAAGGTATTTTAGTAGTCTGTCTCATGTGATTTACTGTACTTTGAATATTCAATCTTGAAATTGAGTGGCGAATTAGTTCTAAGTTTTCATTCATGGTTCATGCTCAATTAATACCATATAGATACAAGCATATATAAAGTTGCTGTGGCAGTAGATACACGGCATTTTCCGTAACAAAGTTTATGGTGTAAAAAAAAAATGGTATTTTTTATTTAGATGGTAATTTGTCTGGTTCATTGAAATAATCACTTTAATCAATGCAATCCCATTTTAGCTTAAGTATACTGACTGTTTAATTTTTCTAATTATTCAGACATAAGTGCATGGTAAAATATATATATATATATTTAATAGTAAAAAAAAGAAATAGTAAAGTACAAGGTATGCAATATTTTCTTAGTAATGTAAATTTGGTAATATTTTGTAACTTGATATACACATAGATGCGTAAGCTCTGTAGAGTGGTATATTAAATGTGATGAAAATGTATATGTGATACCCTTAGATTTCTCAAGGTAATGTTATAAAATCACATAATATTTATTTTCCAGTATAATGTAAGTTAAACCTAGCTCGTCGGATCTATATTTCCTTAAATGTTTTGTTTTGTGAATAGTTAAGAGATGCAACCTTAATTTTGAATATTCAATCTTGGTATGCAATGAGCATAAACACTGATGGTATGTGAATAGTCGGAATAACCAGTTAACAAATTTTGTGCTTTCACTCATAGTTAATACTCAGTTAGCATAATATATGCAAGAGCAAATAACCAAAATTTTAAATTTGCAAGATTAATAAGGTGGTATTGCGCCGATATGGCATTCCACACACTTACATGTAAAAGAATATGCCCAGTGTTTAATTAGTTACTGCTGAAGGTAAAATTTGTATGCTCCTTCAATATGCTTCTTTTGTCCATGTTCAGGTATAATTGGCATTTGAATGACATGTGGTGTACACACGCTCAGTTGCAAATATACTGCATACATAATATTTATTCCTTAAACTTATTTTATTCATGTTGACAATGTGAGGTCAGCAAAAATAAATATATTTAGATATATATGCATCTTGCTCACAAATGAAGAGTTTGTACTATTTCTTGCATTGCATTAAGATTGGAAGTAGCAAAGTGCTTCCTGCTGAATTTCGTTAAAAATTTCTTGTAGAACTTACTACTATTTTGTAACATGATTGTTGCATATTGTCATTGCAAATTAGTCATTCACTCAGGTATTATACCATATTTGCTATTCTTGTTTTTATAGCATTATGCTATTAAGCTAGCATATAAAAAATATATATATATATATGGGTTCATTTCATAATTTCACATCAAATATCATTTTGCTTTGTATGTTTCCATATAAACATAGTAAAACTAAAAAATCATTGTGAAATAAATTTATTTAGGTAAATGTTTCAAAACAAAACAGAAAAGTTCAGGATATTCAAAAAACAAATTGTAATTATATCATTTGTACAAGAAAAATTTCATACTTATGTACATTTTAAAATTTCATGTAAAATGTCTTGGTTGAGTTGTGCAGTGGATGGTTTGGGACATTCAGGTTCGTGTAGTTCAAACCCTTGTTGAGCGCCATATATCAATATCATCATAATATCGATATAAAAGCCATTTGGCAAGAAAAATTTAGCTTTCTTATTACTTCTATAAAAAGAAATTACATACATTTTTCTTTATGGCAATTAGAAATTAAACTTTGTTATCTTCCTACATGTGGTTTATCTTCTCAATTTCAAATAAAATTATAAATTCTGTAAAAAGAGATCAAGAAATTAACTCATTTCCACCACAGTAAAACATTCAGAAACAATAAAGAAAAATGTTAGAAAATACTCATAAGTCCAGAGCCATCTATTGTTCACCATTGCAATCCATATCCCAACATAGTAGCAATTTTTTTTTTAAAACCTATTATATTTCAAATTATTCAATAATAAGTTATCATCAGACAATATTGTAAAAAAAACTATTCAAATTTGTTAATATAAAACTTTGGAGAAATTATGTCAACTTGTATTCGATTCTGGAAAGAAAAAATATCAATAAAGAATGAGGTAAAAAATTATCAGGGGCACTACTAAAAAAAAGATGGTTGAAGCTGAAATCAAAAAATTGTAAGTATCTTATTTCTTTATCCCAGGTTGTGTTCTACCGAAGCAAAGTGACGTGTATTCTTTGTGTATTACGCCTAGAGTGCTTAAAAAACGTCATAATAGTTATGAACTATTCAGAAGTGAACGTTTCGTTAACAAAACTACAAAACTTTCTGGTGTCATCACGAAGGTAAGACTCCCAACAATGATGGGTGAAACCGTAGTGCCTGCTCCGAAATCGAAGACAACACTTGCTTCCCAAAAGAATAATATTGCTGCAGCTGATAGAAGTATACACATAGCTAAAGCACGAGGAGAAACAATGAAAGATATTTTGAAATATGATCAACTGCCAACTAATATGTTATTAGATGATAATGGCTACACAACCAAACCTGTAAATTGTCTACTGTTGTCTGAACTCGAGAAAAAACTAGATCCAACGGATTACTGTTTTCAAGAACGTGAAGTCATGAATACTGCTGTCGTAGTTCATTCTATGTCACAAGTTCGCCAACTCAGAACTAAGTGTATGGGAACTTTTAAAAGTATATTTGATAAAGTCTGGACTAATGCAACTCAATACCACGGACCTATAAGAGTGGATTTTGTATTTGACAGCTACATCGAGCAGTCACTAAAAGATGGCGAAAGAGAAAGACGGAGACCTGCTTATCAAATTGAAATGATGACAATCGAATGGGACACTCTAATTCCTATACAGATGGACAGATTCTGGTCTTCAAGTAAAAACAAACAGCTGCTACCGGTTTTATTGAACAGCAAAAACGACTAATTTCACTACAGTGATAAGTGGAACCATCACAGGAGACAATGATACCAGAGATGCCTTCATAGCTATGAACAAAGAACTTCAAACTTGCTCTGACCTTCAGACGTTTGTAGAAGAAGTAGATTCCAGAATGATACTCCATATATTCCATGCTGTTCAGTCAGGCATAACATACCTCATAGTATTACCTAATGACACTGATGTAGTTGTTCTCGTCCTTCAATATCTATTTGAACTATTCACGAAAGGATTGGAAGAAATGTGGATTAAAGTGGGAGTGGGTGACAAAGTGCGTTATGTACCTCTACACACGCTGGGGAGAAAAATGGGAGCTACGCTTTGCAGCACTTTAATTAAGGCACACATCGTTACAGGTAGTGATGTTACAAGCAAGATAGGAACAACGCCATCTTCACTTAATGCATCACCAGAAACATTACTAGTTGGATTTGCAGAAGAAAATACTCTGTCTGAAGAACCACTTGATAAAGCAGAGGAATATCTTGTTCAAGTTTTACATCCATCCTCAAAGTATAAGACATTTGATGAGCTTCGTTATTCATTGCACAAACAGAAGCACATATCTCAGCTACCACCCTCATCTTTCTCAATAAGAAATGGACATTTGAAAAGATGTTTTTTTTGTTCTGCAGGAATGCTTAAAACTTTCACGAAGCTACTTTCCTGATGGAACCCTGCAACCAACCGATTATGGATGGTTAAAAGATGCAAATGGCGTACTAAAGCCTAATATCTGCCTTCATGAAGTGTTTTCTGAGCTACTAATACAGTGTACTTGTAAAGCATGCTACTTGTAGATGTAAATGTCGTATGAAATATTTACCATGCTCTGAGTATTGCAAATGCGGCGAAGAATGTAAATGATACTGCGGGAGAAAAATAAGAAATTATCATATTATTATGCAGATTGTTGCAATAACTTGTAAAAAACATTTAAGTTCACAGTTTTTATAATTACCATGTGTACTTTATTGTAATATAATTCTTTTAATGTGTGCTTTATTTTATTATATTTTTTAAAAAATCCTTTATTTTGTGCAAATGTAACTTTACAAATAATTGTAGTCAGTATTTGTTCATATTATCTTTTGTAGATGCAAAAAAACAGATATTATGAAATAAATAAGAATCAGACAACTTCAGGAACCATTTTATTTGATTCCTCACCCTTCACAACATATATTTAGACACCAAAATTATGACTTTAACGGTTTCAGGAGTGGAAATAAAAGCAAAATATTGTCGCTGTCGGCCATGTTAGAAAATGGCGTCTAAAACACCCGGTCCAGAATATTATGATGTCTTACCAAGTTTTTCTGACTCACCAATATGTATTCTACTAGGTTCCATTGGATAGACAAATCACAACTAAAATTTTTACGGGACTCTATTACAGGGACAGGAATAGCCAGTGAGGAATTCCATCGTTCAGCTACTGAAAAACCAGGAAGTATAACTCCCGCCGTAAAAGGCCCTACCTATTGTTCATTCTGTCATTCTGTCAACATTGGTAGCACACATAATGACGAAATTGTCGTTTCTAGATGTCCACAGAAAAAAAATATTCAAATACGATAACAGAAAAGATAACAGTCGCTTTTCGATACCAAAAAACTAATTGCTACAATACAATAAGTATATATTTACAATTAATAGCAAAATATTAATACAGTATTTATTGAACAACATCTATAAATTTGCTTCGAACGAAAACATGTTATAGAAACATTTTCCAGCCGTAAGTTCAAAATTTGGCCCCCTCTTCTCCCAAATCGCATTACATACTTAAATGCATGTGGAGGACCCATGACGGCCTCCCAATATTGCTTAAGAGGTTTGGTTAGCATGCAATAGATCAGTATGATAGAAAAAAATAGAGGGGGGAGAAAAAAGAGAGGGGGAAAGGGGGGAGAGGCGGCATTAACACTGCACCACCACCACCACTATTGCCAGTTAGCGTCACCAACTCTTCTTCATCTTACTGCATACTTATCACCTTAGAAGGCTACGCTGTCAACTCCTATTTGTTGGTTAGCCTCGCCTCTGAAATATCATATAGCAAAAATGTTTAAAAAACAAAAGGTTTGTGAAGCGACTAGTCAGTGTTGACAACTCATATTTGTAGGTTAGCTTCGCCTGTAAAATATCATATGGTGAAATTTTCTTGGGCTGAGTTGGCAACACTGAGACCCACTTGAAGGCGGTCAAGCGGTTGATTATATCTACTCCTATTTAATTGTAATTGTAACTTTAGGTCTATTCATTTAATTATTGCATGGTTTGTTTTGTTCATAGAATTTTTGGTTTCCATTTAGCTTGTAAGATTATATCCATCTTTATTGTATTACATCTGTGTTTCCTTTGTCTAAATAATCCAATAATTTAATTCTCGTCACAATTGTTATTCAATGTAAAATGTATATTACGTCATTCATATTTTGTTAATTTTCTTAGTTACGTTCTTGTTTATGTAATGGGGTCATCCCATATTGAACACTATAATTGGGCATGTGCCTATTGTGTTTCAATTAAATAAATAAAAAATCGACTTCATACAATTTCTAATAATTTGTTGCCTATATATTATTATATAATGTAATATACCACGGGCACTATACAAACATTATAGATATGTCAATATTGCAACAGAAGTGAGTATTAATTGTATTCATATGTAGAAGTATTACAAAACGATAAGCTCCCTTGACTCCAACATCCGATTTAACAATCTTGAGCACCCTTGACTCACAGTGACGCTATTTGACAACATCCGATTTTTGAATCTTTACATACACAATGTATAAAAAAAATATAATATCACTTAGGAGACGAATATACTGACGAAAAATACAGAATTTTTTTTAGCGACAAATCAAAAATTCTGTGAGCAAAAAGGTCTCATTAACAGCTCGCACGCAGACCGCACATCCTTTACTCCAATTCTTAGCTTCAACCGCTAATTAAACACCGACAATTGCAGAACTCTTATCTCACAATTACCGGATACTCAAAACCGTATCACCCACAATTTCCTCTTTGCCACCTGAATTTAGTCAACCAGGTATGTTCAAAACCCGTGATAACATGGTGCGTTAATAAGGCAAGAACAATTAGTCAGTCAAATCGGGAACGTATTTTGTCAAGGAAGGAGGAAAACGCTCCTACGTTTGACTGTAGGGAACTGAATGTAAACAATTCATGTAATCTACAGCGGATGTGGTATCAAACGAATACCACAGATGAAGCTGAACTTTCCTGCATTCGTAGCACAAAGTGTATATGAATAAGTTAAAAAAGAAAGTGATTAATAATAGAAACTACATCAAAATGCACAGCATGATCACTAGCTTACAATAATCTGCCAAAAGGACGCCTAGGTACTTGGATTATCATGAAACCAAATACCACATTTTAAAATAACCCATTCCTTCTTATAAATGCTATCAACTTACAGTTAAAATATCGGATAAATATGTTAAATAATGAAATGAGAAAGATGCTGTAATAAAAGTTGCACCTCTGCTCCCGAGGAAGGATTATCTTATACTCTGTCCGAGGAATCTGTGAAGCAAGTGATCGAAAACGAGTTCTCTGCGCACATACTGACTTGAGAGGGACCAATGAACGCTTTGTAGAAAAGGTGGGCATGCAGGAGGCAAGAGGACTGCAGATACTAGTTGCACTGCCTCGCTCCGCCCACTAACTTTCTCACCTTCTCTAACGTTTTGCGCGACCTTGCTCTACAGATTCCTGGGATATAGACTAGAATGAAAAGAAAATCAAGTTACGAATTGACCTACCCTATGCTAAGAAATCGGGACATATCCGCATGACGTAATGATCACGAGCATCTAGAGAGGTCAGATGACTTCGTGCCACATTCAACTATACTCTGTCCTAGCTAATTGTGGAGCAGAATTGCACATAGCGGCAGAGAAGGAAGAGGGAAGTCGAGTGGGCAAAGCCAGAGTAATGCAGGGAGGAAAGCGGGTAACTCCAGTCGCCCACTCCCGCTCATTACGCAATCCCTTTCCTCTCACTGTTCATAAGTGGACCCTTCTCGCGTGACTACTTGCGCAGAGACTTGTTCTCGTTTGCCTGCTCCACAGATAGCTGAGACAGACTATAATCACACTGGATGTAAATCAGGTCAATACGCTAAGATGGGCACACAGAAATCTATATCTGCGTGTTTCTAGAATGATATCTCCAAATTCTCAGGAAAAGGATCTAATCTGGATAAAATTCGTTACTTTAAAAATAAGTTAAAATAACTATACATAGTTCATTGCAATATGATTAACCCTTTATGGACGGCATTATGAATCAAAATTGTAAAAAAATAAATTTCTGCCTCATTACATTTATTATTGGACCATTTGAAAAAAATATACATGAAAAATACAAAATATTTCATTTTCAAATGAAATTTTGAAATGTTACAAATATGCGACATCAGGCACCTCTAACATGGAAAATTGTTAAATTAGTTCCTGAATTACCTTATTCTGTGTGAAATATCAGAAAACAGTTTATCTTTTTTCTAAACACAAATATGCCTTACACTTCTGACATTGTATGTATGGCATGCCTTTGCAATTGGGTAATTTGCAACGCCCTCTTTTATCAGAACAAACTGGCCAATGGCCAATTTGGTCAGTTCTGATTTGCTTCTGTGGAATAGGTTTTGAAGCATGTCCCTTCATTTTCTTTCTTGTGTACTCACTGTCTACATTTGTCGATGGACGTCCTTTTCTCTTCAACAAGCTTTTCCCTTCCCTACAAAGACTATCTGCAATTGAAGCTTTGAATTCAAAAAGTGAAAGCTGATTTTTCTGTGGAACACCATAGAATTGACAATCTCTTCTGTATAATAGCCAGGAAGTAACAACCACCAAATCCAGAAAGTGAAAAAATAAACGATGATAGTATTTTTTAGACCTGATCGTAATTCTATACAGAGCAATTAGAGAATCTAATAAGTCAACCCCGCCCATGAATTTGTTATACATAAGTACAATGGAAGAGCAATCAACATCAATTCTCTCTTTTTTTTGTCTGTCCCATCTTTTTACTTTTCCAACCTGTTGGGCTGAGGCAAATGTTGATGTTAAAACAACAGGCCTGCTATCGAACCATTTTACTGCACGCAAACTAACACCATCAATTAGCTTGCTTTTCGTCAAATGCTCCCCTACCTTTTACTTTCAGTTCTTTATCACTTAGGAAATTACAGTTCCCAATTCTATTTGGACGTGCTGTACCCAAGCAGAAAATTTTTCTCTTTGCAAGTTCATTCATTAGTTGTACTGAATTGAACCAGTTATCAAAATACAACAAATGGTTGACATTTGGAGGAATGACCTCAGCCAGACGAAGTACAACATTACCACTTACCCCTAAACTTTCCATTCCTTGTAATGGATCAACATTTCCACAATATATTTCAAAATTGTATACTATACCCCTGTAATCACTCAAAATAAACAATTTGTAACCCCACTTAGCTAGTTTTTTGGGCATATACTGCTTGAAGCTAGTATGTCCCTTGAACTTCACCATTTGTTCATCAACAACTAGCATCCTGTCCATGGGGATGTTTTTGAAAGTGGGCAGAAGGTAATCAATCACAGGTCTCACTTTATATAGTTTATCTCTCTTTGGATCCTCTCTAGGTGGCATGTATGCATTGTCATTGAAATGTAATTTAGATTTTATTTCTTCCCACCTGTCCCTACTCATTATGTCACATACTTGATGTATTTTGAACAGATCAGACCATTAAAGTCGTGTACGTGGAACACTAATCAATGACATATACAGAATTACACCTAAGAATTGCTCTATTTCAGCACTTGTTAACTGTAGTGGTTTCCCAGGATTGATCTGAACTGCAAAAAGGTTAGATTGATCCACAATGTGCCTAATTAAATCATTATGAAAAAAATCTTGAAATACTGCACTGGTTCATGAATTGACATTGAAGGAGGAATATTTCCTAACCACTCCGGAATAGCCCTTTCACTATTTTCTGGACGAACACTTTTCCACTTAATGTTTTCTTTCCTCCCAGATGCACAGCTACTGGAAGATGGTTTGTCAGGAACTGTTTCAGGAACTTTTTCATCACAGCTCGCACCACTTTCAATATTGCTTGAAGGCACATAATCAATGTCATCACAATTATCAGATGAACTCAGACAACTGTCTTCACTTTCACCATTTTCTCCTCCTACAGGACGTGGGGACACCACTTTCTTCTTGTCATAGAACAATGAGGGGTCCATTACCTGAAAAGATGGGAAAACAAATTAAAGAACTCTTCAAGGGCTGAATAATGTATGGATAATAAATCGTACATCTGCAAAGTGAAGTCAGAGACCCTTGGGATAAAAATTTGGTTTATCTGATGATAGGGTGATCTCACAAATATTTCCTGAGAACCCAAACAAATAGTTCGAGTAACAGAAGAATACTAGCACCAGGATTCGAACCTGCACATTTCAAATCATTAGTGCATCTGTTTTGAAAGCAAACTTGCAGTTAGCTTCTTATATATTTGTTTGAAATGTGAAATATAAATTTGCTACAACTGTGTTGAGCCCCTAATATCTCCGCCCCTGAATTCATCTTCAGCTTCACTATAACATATTGTGATAGAAAGAAATTTACTTTGATATCACTTCTTGAAAATTAAACAAATATTCTTTTACTTTGAAAATAACTAAATGTGAAGAAATTTTTGGAAAATATTGAGTTTCACAATTGTTTATGAAGCATAAGGAAAAAAACAATGGTTAGTTGTCGGATGTATCAAATATGTAACATTAAGATAAATGCCCATAAAAAACTACTACATGGACATAGACGTTAAAACGTATTGCAAACTTTAAACATGATATTAGCACAAACAAATAATATTTTTTGTAAACTAACAATAAACATGATAGAGAATAAAAAAATACTCACTTTTATGGATAACGCAGTTACGCATGCGTGACTCTGCGAACAATTCAGCCAGTCTGTATATTTCACACAAAAGCCGCAAGGTGCCACCACTTGTTGCACGCAAACAATGGAGCGTATCAGATATGCAACAAGCGGCCGTTTCACCCAAACGTAAGTTGGATGTTCAGAAAACCGTTAACATTGAAACGTTGCAAATATGCAACAACTGTCCATAAAGAAATACATATAATAAATAAAATTACAAAAATACAAAAGGCAAGCTCGAAAGGAGTCAACAGGATGAAAGGCGTGGTAAATAATATTGTCATTTTTGAGAAGAAACAGCAAATTATCCATATTTCCATATATATATAATAATATTTGTATATAACATTTCTGCTAAAAAGTAGATCAATTCAGATAAGGGTGAACGGCGATTTGGTATCGGTATTTATATAACTACTAATATAATTCTACTATATATTTTATCCTTCTTGTCTTTGATATTGCCTAACCATAAACAATATGAGACTTTCGATAACCTTAATATTACAGAGATAATATCTTGTATGTCTTGTGAATATACAGGGTTGCTCAATAAGTAACTTAACACCACAAGTACAAGGCCACTGCGGTATGGAACGTGAAAATGACAATGACCAGTCGTTGTCTGTCCAAGGGGGAATCACCTTGACGTCACCCGCATCGTCGGCAGTCATCTTGATGTCCGCCATCTTAAATTCAAATTCAGAAATTTAAATGGGAAGGGGGTCGTGTGACATATCAAAATGGGCTAGAATTTCACCAGCAAATCAACTGTGACATTTCTTTTCACCTAACTTTAATTGTTGCAGAGTTATCAATACCAGAAAGTTATGGCTCAATAAGTCACTTAATACCCCCAGTACAAGGCCACTGCAGCATGGTACGTGAAAATGGCGATGGCCAATCTTTGCCTGGCCAAAGGTGAACCACATTGACGTCATCCGCATGGTCGGCAGCCATCTAGATGTTCGCCATCTTAAATTCAACTTTAGAAATTTAAATGGGAAAGTGGTAGTGCGACATATCAAAATGCGCTAGAATTTCACCAGGAAAACAACTGTGACATTTGCTTTTACCTAACTTTAATTGTTGCAGAGTTAACAATACCACAAAGGTATAACACATGTTCAATATGACGTCCCTCTTGCGAAACACACACATGTAATCGTTTCTCCCGTGACCTTACCACATTCTGAAGAACGTTAGGAGTTATTGCAGGCATCCACAATGCGTGTGCGCAAATGGGCCAGATCCCAGATTTTCATAGCACGCACCATGGCTTTCAGGTGTCCCCAGAGGTAAAAGTCCAATGGTGTCAGGTAAGGTGAGCGTGCAGGCCATTCCACAGTCCCTCGGCGACCAATCCAGTGGTGAGGGAATTGTTGTTCCAGATACTGACGGACTATCATCCCATAGTGCGGTGGAGCACCATCTTGCTGGAACCATTCAGGATAGCTCCCATCCTCGGACAATAAGGATGGTAAGATCTGCTCGCGTAAGAGAAGCAAGTAGCCCTCTGCATTTAAGTTGCTCTTAATGAAAAATGAACCAACAAGTCGATAACCCCAAAGTACAACACCAGACCATTAGCTTCCCCCCTCCTGTCACCTTACTGGGATCTGTCCAATGTGGATTTTCGGGTGACCAGTACCGGAGATTTTGCTTATTCACCTCCCCCAACACATAAAAATTAGCCTCAACACTGAAGAGAATCTTGCTACCGACGGCAGGGACACGTTGCAGTTGTGCTATAGCCCACTCACAAAACTGCAAACGCCTGTCTGGTTCGTCCTCACAAAGGTGCTGCTGCAGCTGTATCTTATACGGATGCCAGTGGTGGTCACGTACAATCCTTTGAATTGAACCCCTGCCGACACCGCTTTCCAGCGCTACGGGTTGGGGATTTTGCAAATGATGCCAACACCGCTACAGCAGTACCCTCATCCGTGGCTGTTTTCGGGCGTCCATGTCGCGGCTTGTCGCACACAGATAAAGTATCTTGAAACTTGGACTGGCTGACGGCCTCATGTGACACCGGTTGTCTTGCAGGATTGCGGGTATTGAAGTCAAGGCAATGTAACGCGTACTTCTCTCCCCTGACATCAATATAATGGCAATCCGTTCATAACGTGTTAGTGGCATTTTCGTTCAGATCAGTGAAAATGGAAATATGCTACTCTTGACACGATCAATTTACATCATCACTCTTTAAAACTTTTATGTAAGACAAAACAAAATCGTAATTCCCATGTCAACCAATACTACAAGATATGTACATACCGGTAAGTCAATATCCGGACATTTTGAGTGATTAGTCTAAACAATAAATACCACATAATCACATACTATTTAAAGTTATGTGAAAACAAATGTCATGGTTGTTTTCCTGGTGATATTCTAGCCCATTTTGATATGTCGCACAACCCCCTTCCCATTTAAATTTCTGAAGTAGAATTCAAGTTGGCGGACATCGAGATGGCTGCCGACCATGCGAGTGACGTCAATGTTGTTCCCCCTTGGCCAGGCAACGATTGGTCATCACCATTTTCACGTTCCATGCCGCAGTGGCCTTGTACTTGGGGTGTTAAGTGACTTATTGAGCCACCCTGTACACCAGCTGAAGACCTAGACAAATATGTTTAATTTGCTTATTAATGGGCATGTTCGGAACCATCCTAGATAAGAGTAGCTGCTTGTCTCTAACGTAAGACGATACGGATTCGTGGTCTCTGTGTAGCCTACTTTTAATGCAATCTTCCAACTGCAGCTTATCAATGGAGCCAGCAAACTCTTCAATCAACTTCGTTTTAAAGAGATCATGGGTAATTTTCTAATTTCTCATCGTTTGCGTCCATGCGTCATGCCAACGTAAGGCAGAACCTTCAAACTATACAGGGACCATCTGTAACTTCTTTGCAGAGAATAGCGATGTTTTCTACTCGATCAAAAAATTTTTGTCACATCTTCTCATGCCGTGCCTTGAAACTGTATTACTTCTAACAAAAACGGGTTAACAAATCCTTGGGTACGCCATTGTCCTACACGGTTCTCGAGCCAAGTTACTAATAGCTATTTTTTCCTACTACTACGCGTAAATACTAGAGTACGCCTGTGCCTTGGAGTGGAAGAAGCGGATGGTACTGTGTCTTCAAAACTATAATTATAACCAACTGCGTTCTCTGCCAATTCCACCAGACTTTCTAATGTTGCATTTAATTCGTCACATGTATCTATACTGAACATCTCACATGATAAACAATCGCCAATTACAATAGAAAAATTTCGCGTTCACCAATTCAAATTTAGAAGGTTCCAATTCATGCAATTTGCAATAACATTACTTACGTTTGATAGTGCACAATACACTAATTCCTGTAATTTGGAAGAAGAAGTGAATTTCCAGTTCTTAAAGGGGTCGCTGCTATGTTTTATTTCTGTTTTTACAAATTTTCATCACATCACCCTTTTGGTCGAGAGAAAAGCCAGAGTGTTGGGAACAAATACTCTATTATCATCGCATCTCGTATAGAAATTGATAAGATAAACCATCCTTTGCGAGTTGCATTTATTTCGTAGTGATATAAATGAAATCTTGCATCTGCACCACGTGGAAGACCTTACTAGGTCGGGATCGAAGTATACGGGGAAGCGTTAGCTCATAGCCAACTCGCTTGTGCTGTATCTTCACATGTTAAAGTATCTAGATAAATATAAAACTGCACAACTCTTAAATGAATTGCAACTCACACATTTTAGGTTAAATGACCTTAAGACTGCATCGGCACGGTTAGCGTTAAAGAGAAAATAATATTGCCTGGATCGTGTTCGAAGAGATGATCAATAATTGTTCCAAAATTAAATCTCACACCCACAATCCCATAAGTCTCTTAAACTGTCTCTTAACCTCTCTGTACTTTTCACTCCGTACTCCTCTCTCACTTTCCTTACAATTTCCCCAAACGAACGTTCCCTTTCCCAGCTAAATACCGACTGTCTAGTTCAAGACCCCCCTTGCATCCTCCCAAAATAAATATCCTCATACATATTTTCCCCTCCCTCCATTTTCTCTCTTGTAGCTAGAAATGCATTATGCTGAAGTAAACGCATTTCTTCCTATTTCCTGCCTTCTACAGAGGTAAGTGTAACTCATGAAAGGAGAGGTACACTACGAAACAATGCTATCTGAACTAAGGCAACAACAACAAACGCATTGTAAGCATCCTGTTGGGATGAATTGAAAATGTACTTATCTGCAAGATCTAGACTTTTATTGTGAGATTTTCTTAGAATAGTTTTAACTTAACTATGAGACAGTGAGGACAGTACTGAGTGTCAGTCTATTGAAGAAGCCAAGTACAAGTGGTAGCAAGCTGTGGAATGAAGTAAGCTCTTTCAAAGAAGATTTCATCGAAACGGATGGTAAGATCATTCTCTGTACTTTACCTTCAAGAAAATTACATGAAAAATGACTGCATTTTTGCACTCCACTAAACATACGATTTTAGACGAAAGTACAATATATACCATTCATATATATATATATAAAAAGACATACATTTTATACGAAATTTTATGTATCCTTTTTACATATGTATGGTGTATATATATTACACTTTCGTTCACTGCAGATAGTCAACCAACAGAATGACATTGTAAGAATTTTGCATCGGCAGGACATATAGTATGAATGGGAGAGGAAAGAAGAGTTTACAGGATTCGTGTTCAAAAAAACTTGATTGAAAGACCAAGAAGATGGTCCAAGACGAAGATGGAGAGATAAAGAAAATGATGAGGACCTAACGAAAATCTTTAACGATGGAAAAGATTGGATTCATCTTGCCCAGGATAAGAACAGATAAAAGCTTGTGTTGCTACAGCCATACTAAACATTCGAATTTTAGAATTCGAGAGAATTAGTTAGTTTGTTAACGCTTTTACCACTCTCACATAATTTTAATACACTTTCATATAGGGTGAATCCATGATTCTGTCACCCTTGCATTGATTGTTTATGTTAATGGAGCCCTACCATGTTACATATTGCTCTAAAGCTTAAATTCTGCAATCTCCCAATCTAGTTACATTGTTCCATTCAAGATTACGACATTCATGTATGACGAGATTACAAGAAGCGCAAACAAAGTGAAGGAAGTTCCTGACTTTTACGGTACTTTTGGTGTAAAAAAAGACAAAAAAACTAATAATATTAAAATGTATTACTGATCAAATAATATGACATGTGAGAGTGTGTGGTTTAATGGAATAAATCTTGTGCTGCGAGCTTTTGGTTTGAGGGTCCTGAATTTGCCTCTTATCGATGTTACGAAAAAGTATATTTTGAAGTTTTTTTTAGAAAAAATAAAGTAGAAAAGAGCAAGATTCTTACTTCAAAGTTAGAGCTTAAATATAATAAAAAGTGACCTCATAAACTGTATTTGCAAATATTGATCCATAGCAACAACACTAATGAAATGTGGCTAACATTACCTACGTATGTATGTCCTAATACATTGTTTAGTTAGACACATTTGCTGGCACTATATTCAAATGTATGGACGAACTACTATTATAAGTATATGGTAAACACAACATTCAGATGTACCTCGCAGTTACTACTAAGTTGGGACATTAGAAGATTTATTTTATATTTTCCAACAACTTAGTACCATTCAACAAACTTGCTGTGTAAAAATAGTGGGTCATATGAAGGTATATTTGTTTCGTAGTAGCAATCAGTGGAATCATATAACTTGTCTCAAAAAAGGTTGGAAGTCGACAATGCAACAAGTAACAGTTCTATTGACAGGAATCTGTTGCATGCTATATGACCAGTGACTGGGGTGATGTGTCACTTGATGATGACACATCATGATGTCATATGGTGACCATAATGAAATAGAAGTCTCCGTAGTGAGCAGAGCTCGCTCCTACCTTAAGGCTTGGCTGGACCTTTGGCATGCAAATGGGCGAAAGTTTTAAAATTTTCCTCTCCATTCCAAAAACTTCTAAAATATTTCAAAATATGAAAATTTACATACCATTAGAATTTCTTCTAGAGCATTGATGTGAATTTTCGTGTAGTTTTCTTTCACTATTGTCTAGATACAATCAATAGTTTTGCGATTACGTAAGTCTATTAAGCTATTGATAATATCTAGAAAACAGTGAAAGAAAACTACACGAAAATTCAGGTGATTGCTCTAGAAGGAATTCTAAGCGTACATAATATTTCACATTTTGAAATATCCAAGGGGTTTTTCGAATGGAGAGGAAAACGTGATACGTTCAAGCCTGTATTATTGTACTATTAAACGTATCATTAAATTTATTAATAATAACTTAATAATAATCATCGGTGAACCATGAGACTCGGTGAAGTACACAGATTCCTCTCAGGTACAGGGATAGTGTTGTTTAGGCAAAGACAATATTCACAGCACAGAGAAATAAAACCAACATTGCTGCAGTAGATAAACTAAATGGTTTTATTCTTTATTAATGGCAATTATAATACGAATGTACAAAAAACGAAGGCGAGGATTTCGCTTTGTAGATGAATTGACTCAACTAAAATCGAATAAACTCAATACGTGGCTATCGTCATGGCTATGATCACATAGACCTAGCTTGAGCCCCGAACTACCACACCAAGAAATATGCAATAATTACTGAGCCAATATTAGCTCTTTAGCCTTTTATTTCCAAATTAATCCTTAGGCGAGCTTTATTATTTAACGTAGAATGGTTGCACTATTGTGCATAGCATCAATGCATGACTATCGGCGTATCTATGATCACATAGGCCTAGCTTACACCCCAAACTACAATACCAAGATATATGAACAACATCGAGGAGTTCTTTTTAAGTTTAAAAGATTTGTCGATCCGTGGCGAACATCCTTTCAGGTTTTATGTTTAGGAAATAACTTAAGGGCTGAATTCTTGTCTGGTTGGATTATGATAGCAGCTCCAGAAACAATGTGACCCAAGTAGGTAATTTCCTTTTTGACAAATTCACACTTTAACAGCTTTACAGTCATCCCCACTTCTTGGAGTCGCTGCAACACTTCGTCCACATGTTCGAGATGCTTGGATAGTTATTTGCCTAAAATCAACAAGTCATCCATATATTGAGATATATACTCTTCGGTTTCAGGACCAAATACAGCATGCATGGCAGCTATGGAAATTGACATAGCACTAGAGATACCAAAAGGCATTCGAGCAAACATCCACTGACGTCCTTTCTAGGAGAAGGCAGTATATGGTTGGCAGTCAGTTTTTACAGGGATCTGTAAATATCCAAAAGCCAGATCCAGATTTGTAAAATAACGAGCACCTTTAAATTTTTGTAAGGCATCCGAAATGGACTCAAGTGAACACGTGCAATTTTATTGAAATTTCTGAAGTCAATGCATGGGCATACTGTACCGTCAGGCTTTTCGACTATAATTGAAGGGTTCAAGTAAGGGGAATTTCAGGGCATTACAACACCCCGTTGTCTCCACTTTTCTAATTCTTCATCCAGGAGTTTCATTTTGGCTATAAGTATTTGATATGGAGATCGATACACAGGTTCTGTGGTGGTGAGTAAAATCTCACACTGGAAGTTTTTAATAGTACCTGGTCTGTCGGAAAATACATCTTTATGCTTCAATAAGAATTCCTTCAACTGGCTTCTACCCCTTTCGCATAAAATCTCATTCGCATTGACCTTCTGAAGAATGTCGTCAGGACTAGCCGTCCACTGATCGACATGGGAATCTTCACGAACTTTTCTTACATATGCCCCTGTCGAAGATCCAGTGAAATCAGTCAGCCTAACATCTGGATGGTTGTAACTGCAATGACGGCAGCTTCTCTGTAATCTTCTTCCAAATGGCGTAGCTGATGAGATTACATTCGCTTCCAGTGTCCAGAACACAAATAAAATCATCGCCTGTTACAGTTGCTTTAATTAAAAGAGCCCTGG
>NC_139237.1:55653127-55731884 GCF_977018435.1 Lepisma saccharinum
ATTCAGCCAGTCTGTATATTTCACACAAAAGCCGCAAGGTGCCACCACTTGTTGCACGCAAACAATGGAGCGTATCAGATATGCAACAAGCGGCCGTTTCACCCAAACGTAAGTTGGATGTTCAGAAAACCGTTAACATTGAAACGTTGCAAATATGCAACAACTGTCCATAAAGAAATACATATAATAAATAAAATTACAAAAATACAAAAGGCAAGCTCGAAAGGAGTCAACAGGATGAAAGGCGTGGTAAATAATATTGTCATTTTTGAGAAGAAACAGCAAATTATCCATATTTCCATATATATATAATAATATTTGTATATAACATTTCTGCTAAAAAGTAGATCAATTCAGATAAGGGTGAACGGCGATTTGGTATCGGTATTTATATAACTACTAATATAATTCTACTATATATTTTATCCTTCTTGTCTTTGATATTGCCTAACCATAAACAATATGAGACTTTCGATAACCTTAATATTACAGAGATAATATCTTGTATGTCTTGTGAATATACAGGGTTGCTCAATAAGTAACTTAACACCACAAGTACAAGGCCACTGCGGTATGGAACGTGAAAATGACAATGACCAGTCGTTGTCTGTCCAAGGGGGAATCACCTTGACGTCACCCGCATCGTCGGCAGTCATCTTGATGT
Source organism: Lepisma saccharinum (assembly GCF_977018435.1). Classification (NCBI taxonomy): domain Eukaryota; kingdom Metazoa; phylum Arthropoda; class Insecta; order Zygentoma; family Lepismatidae; genus Lepisma; species Lepisma saccharinum. The sequence goes on from NC_139237.1 coordinate 55,653,792, forward strand.
CCGCCATCTTAAATTCAAATTCAGAAATTTAAATGGGAAGGGGGTCGTGTGACATATCAAAATGGGCTAGAATTTCACCAGCAAATCAACTGTGACATTTCTTTTCACCTAACTTTAATTGTTGCAGAGTTATCAATACCAGAAAGTTATGGCTCAATAAGTCACTTAATACCCCCAGTACAAGGCCACTGCAGCATGGTACGTGAAAATGGCGATGGCCAATCTTTGCCTGGCCAAAGGTGAACCACATTGACGTCATCCGCATGGTCGGCAGCCATCTAGATGTTCGCCATCTTAAATTCAACTTTAGAAATTTAAATGGGAAAGTGGTAGTGCGACATATCAAAATGCGCTAGAATTTCACCAGGAAAACAACTGTGACATTTGCTTTTACCTAACTTTAATTGTTGCAGAGTTAACAATACCACAAAGGTATAACACATGTTCAATATGACGTCCCTCTTGCGAAACACACACATGTAATCGTTTCTCCCGTGACCTTACCACATTCTGAAGAACGTTAGGAGTTATTGCAGGCATCCACAATGCGTGTGCGCAAATGGGCCAGATCCCAGATTTTCATAGCACGCACCATGGCTTTCAGGTGTCCCCAGAGGTAAAAGTCCAATGGTGTCAGGTAAGGTGAGCGTGCAGGCCATTCCACAGTCCCTCGGCGACCAATCCAGTGGTGAGGGAATTGTTGTTCCAGATACTGACGGACTATCATCCCATAGTGCGGTGGAGCACCATCTTGCTGGAACCATTCAGGATAGCTCCCATCCTCGGACAATAAGGATGGTAAGATCTGCTCGCGTAAGAGAAGCAAGTAGCCCTCTGCATTTAAGTTGCTCTTAATGAAAAATGAACCAACAAGTCGATAACCCCAAAGTACAACACCAGACCATTAGCTTCCCCCCTCCTGTCACCTTACTGGGATCTGTCCAATGTGGATTTTCGGGTGACCAGTACCGGAGATTTTGCTTATTCACCTCCCCCAACACATAAAAATTAGCCTCAACACTGAAGAGAATCTTGCTACCGACGGCAGGGACACGTTGCAGTTGTGCTATAGCCCACTCACAAAACTGCAAACGCCTGTCTGGTTCGTCCTCACAAAGGTGCTGCTGCAGCTGTATCTTATACGGATGCCAGTGGTGGTCACGTACAATCCTTTGAATTGAACCCCTGCCGACACCGCTTTCCAGCGCTACGGGTTGGGGATTTTGCAAATGATGCCAACACCGCTACAGCAGTACCCTCATCCGTGGCTGTTTTCGGGCGTCCATGTCGCGGCTTGTCGCACACAGATAAAGTATCTTGAAACTTGGACTGGCTGACGGCCTCATGTGACACCGGTTGTCTTGCAGGATTGCGGGTATTGAAGTCAAGGCAATGTAACGCGTACTTCTCTCCCCTGACATCAATATAATGGCAATCCGTTCATAACGTGTTAGTGGCATTTTCGTTCAGATCAGTGAAAATGGAAATATGCTACTCTTGACACGATCAATTTACATCATCACTCTTTAAAACTTTTATGTAAGACAAAACAAAATCGTAATTCCCATGTCAACCAATACTACAAGATATGTACATACCGGTAAGTCAATATCCGGACATTTTGAGTGATTAGTCTAAACAATAAATACCACATAATCACATACTATTTAAAGTTATGTGAAAACAAATGTCATGGTTGTTTTCCTGGTGATATTCTAGCCCATTTTGATATGTCGCACAACCCCCTTCCCATTTAAATTTCTGAAGTAGAATTCAAGTTGGCGGACATCGAGATGGCTGCCGACCATGCGAGTGACGTCAATGTTGTTCCCCCTTGGCCAGGCAACGATTGGTCATCACCATTTTCACGTTCCATGCCGCAGTGGCCTTGTACTTGGGGTGTTAAGTGACTTATTGAGCCACCCTGTACACCAGCTGAAGACCTAGACAAATATGTTTAATTTGCTTATTAATGGGCATGTTCGGAACCATCCTAGATAAGAGTAGCTGCTTGTCTCTAACGTAAGACGATACGGATTCGTGGTCTCTGTGTAGCCTACTTTTAATGCAATCTTCCAACTGCAGCTTATCAATGGAGCCAGCAAACTCTTCAATCAACTTCGTTTTAAAGAGATCATGGGTAATTTTCTAATTTCTCATCGTTTGCGTCCATGCGTCATGCCAACGTAAGGCAGAACCTTCAAACTATACAGGGACCATCTGTAACTTCTTTGCAGAGAATAGCGATGTTTTCTACTCGATCAAAAAATTTTTGTCACATCTTCTCATGCCGTGCCTTGAAACTGTATTACTTCTAACAAAAACGGGTTAACAAATCCTTGGGTACGCCATTGTCCTACACGGTTCTCGAGCCAAGTTACTAATAGCTATTTTTTCCTACTACTACGCGTAAATACTAGAGTACGCCTGTGCCTTGGAGTGGAAGAAGCGGATGGTACTGTGTCTTCAAAACTATAATTATAACCAACTGCGTTCTCTGCCAATTCCACCAGACTTTCTAATGTTGCATTTAATTCGTCACATGTATCTATACTGAACATCTCACATGATAAACAATCGCCAATTACAATAGAAAAATTTCGCGTTCACCAATTCAAATTTAGAAGGTTCCAATTCATGCAATTTGCAATAACATTACTTACGTTTGATAGTGCACAATACACTAATTCCTGTAATTTGGAAGAAGAAGTGAATTTCCAGTTCTTAAAGGGGTCGCTGCTATGTTTTATTTCTGTTTTTACAAATTTTCATCACATCACCCTTTTGGTCGAGAGAAAAGCCAGAGTGTTGGGAACAAATACTCTATTATCATCGCATCTCGTATAGAAATTGATAAGATAAACCATCCTTTGCGAGTTGCATTTATTTCGTAGTGATATAAATGAAATCTTGCATCTGCACCACGTGGAAGACCTTACTAGGTCGGGATCGAAGTATACGGGGAAGCGTTAGCTCATAGCCAACTCGCTTGTGCTGTATCTTCACATGTTAAAGTATCTAGATAAATATAAAACTGCACAACTCTTAAATGAATTGCAACTCACACATTTTAGGTTAAATGACCTTAAGACTGCATCGGCACGGTTAGCGTTAAAGAGAAAATAATATTGCCTGGATCGTGTTCGAAGAGATGATCAATAATTGTTCCAAAATTAAATCTCACACCCACAATCCCATAAGTCTCTTAAACTGTCTCTTAACCTCTCTGTACTTTTCACTCCGTACTCCTCTCTCACTTTCCTTACAATTTCCCCAAACGAACGTTCCCTTTCCCAGCTAAATACCGACTGTCTAGTTCAAGACCCCCCTTGCATCCTCCCAAAATAAATATCCTCATACATATTTTCCCCTCCCTCCATTTTCTCTCTTGTAGCTAGAAATGCATTATGCTGAAGTAAACGCATTTCTTCCTATTTCCTGCCTTCTACAGAGGTAAGTGTAACTCATGAAAGGAGAGGTACACTACGAAACAATGCTATCTGAACTAAGGCAACAACAACAAACGCATTGTAAGCATCCTGTTGGGATGAATTGAAAATGTACTTATCTGCAAGATCTAGACTTTTATTGTGAGATTTTCTTAGAATAGTTTTAACTTAACTATGAGACAGTGAGGACAGTACTGAGTGTCAGTCTATTGAAGAAGCCAAGTACAAGTGGTAGCAAGCTGTGGAATGAAGTAAGCTCTTTCAAAGAAGATTTCATCGAAACGGATGGTAAGATCATTCTCTGTACTTTACCTTCAAGAAAATTACATGAAAAATGACTGCATTTTTGCACTCCACTAAACATACGATTTTAGACGAAAGTACAATATATACCATTCATATATATATATATAAAAAGACATACATTTTATACGAAATTTTATGTATCCTTTTTACATATGTATGGTGTATATATATTACACTTTCGTTCACTGCAGATAGTCAACCAACAGAATGACATTGTAAGAATTTTGCATCGGCAGGACATATAGTATGAATGGGAGAGGAAAGAAGAGTTTACAGGATTCGTGTTCAAAAAAACTTGATTGAAAGACCAAGAAGATGGTCCAAGACGAAGATGGAGAGATAAAGAAAATGATGAGGACCTAACGAAAATCTTTAACGATGGAAAAGATTGGATTCATCTTGCCCAGGATAAGAACAGATAAAAGCTTGTGTTGCTACAGCCATACTAAACATTCGAATTTTAGAATTCGAGAGAATTAGTTAGTTTGTTAACGCTTTTACCACTCTCACATAATTTTAATACACTTTCATATAGGGTGAATCCATGATTCTGTCACCCTTGCATTGATTGTTTATGTTAATGGAGCCCTACCATGTTACATATTGCTCTAAAGCTTAAATTCTGCAATCTCCCAATCTAGTTACATTGTTCCATTCAAGATTACGACATTCATGTATGACGAGATTACAAGAAGCGCAAACAAAGTGAAGGAAGTTCCTGACTTTTACGGTACTTTTGGTGTAAAAAAAGACAAAAAAACTAATAATATTAAAATGTATTACTGATCAAATAATATGACATGTGAGAGTGTGTGGTTTAATGGAATAAATCTTGTGCTGCGAGCTTTTGGTTTGAGGGTCCTGAATTTGCCTCTTATCGATGTTACGAAAAAGTATATTTTGAAGTTTTTTTTAGAAAAAATAAAGTAGAAAAGAGCAAGATTCTTACTTCAAAGTTAGAGCTTAAATATAATAAAAAGTGACCTCATAAACTGTATTTGCAAATATTGATCCATAGCAACAACACTAATGAAATGTGGCTAACATTACCTACGTATGTATGTCCTAATACATTGTTTAGTTAGACACATTTGCTGGCACTATATTCAAATGTATGGACGAACTACTATTATAAGTATATGGTAAACACAACATTCAGATGTACCTCGCAGTTACTACTAAGTTGGGACATTAGAAGATTTATTTTATATTTTCCAACAACTTAGTACCATTCAACAAACTTGCTGTGTAAAAATAGTGGGTCATATGAAGGTATATTTGTTTCGTAGTAGCAATCAGTGGAATCATATAACTTGTCTCAAAAAAGGTTGGAAGTCGACAATGCAACAAGTAACAGTTCTATTGACAGGAATCTGTTGCATGCTATATGACCAGTGACTGGGGTGATGTGTCACTTGATGATGACACATCATGATGTCATATGGTGACCATAATGAAATAGAAGTCTCCGTAGTGAGCAGAGCTCGCTCCTACCTTAAGGCTTGGCTGGACCTTTGGCATGCAAATGGGCGAAAGTTTTAAAATTTTCCTCTCCATTCCAAAAACTTCTAAAATATTTCAAAATATGAAAATTTACATACCATTAGAATTTCTTCTAGAGCATTGATGTGAATTTTCGTGTAGTTTTCTTTCACTATTGTCTAGATACAATCAATAGTTTTGCGATTACGTAAGTCTATTAAGCTATTGATAATATCTAGAAAACAGTGAAAGAAAACTACACGAAAATTCAGGTGATTGCTCTAGAAGGAATTCTAAGCGTACATAATATTTCACATTTTGAAATATCCAAGGGGTTTTTCGAATGGAGAGGAAAACGTGATACGTTCAAGCCTGTATTATTGTACTATTAAACGTATCATTAAATTTATTAATAATAACTTAATAATAATCATCGGTGAACCATGAGACTCGGTGAAGTACACAGATTCCTCTCAGGTACAGGGATAGTGTTGTTTAGGCAAAGACAATATTCACAGCACAGAGAAATAAAACCAACATTGCTGCAGTAGATAAACTAAATGGTTTTATTCTTTATTAATGGCAATTATAATACGAATGTACAAAAAACGAAGGCGAGGATTTCGCTTTGTAGATGAATTGACTCAACTAAAATCGAATAAACTCAATACGTGGCTATCGTCATGGCTATGATCACATAGACCTAGCTTGAGCCCCGAACTACCACACCAAGAAATATGCAATAATTACTGAGCCAATATTAGCTCTTTAGCCTTTTATTTCCAAATTAATCCTTAGGCGAGCTTTATTATTTAACGTAGAATGGTTGCACTATTGTGCATAGCATCAATGCATGACTATCGGCGTATCTATGATCACATAGGCCTAGCTTACACCCCAAACTACAATACCAAGATATATGAACAACATCGAGGAGTTCTTTTTAAGTTTAAAAGATTTGTCGATCCGTGGCGAACATCCTTTCAGGTTTTATGTTTAGGAAATAACTTAAGGGCTGAATTCTTGTCTGGTTGGATTATGATAGCAGCTCCAGAAACAATGTGACCCAAGTAGGTAATTTCCTTTTTGACAAATTCACACTTTAACAGCTTTACAGTCATCCCCACTTCTTGGAGTCGCTGCAACACTTCGTCCACATGTTCGAGATGCTTGGATAGTTATTTGCCTAAAATCAACAAGTCATCCATATATTGAGATATATACTCTTCGGTTTCAGGACCAAATACAGCATGCATGGCAGCTATGGAAATTGACATAGCACTAGAGATACCAAAAGGCATTCGAGCAAACATCCACTGACGTCCTTTCTAGGAGAAGGCAGTATATGGTTGGCAGTCAGTTTTTACAGGGATCTGTAAATATCCAAAAGCCAGATCCAGATTTGTAAAATAACGAGCACCTTTAAATTTTTGTAAGGCATCCGAAATGGACTCAAGTGAACACGTGCAATTTTATTGAAATTTCTGAAGTCAATGCATGGGCATACTGTACCGTCAGGCTTTTCGACTATAATTGAAGGGTTCAAGTAAGGGGAATTTCAGGGCATTACAACACCCCGTTGTCTCCACTTTTCTAATTCTTCATCCAGGAGTTTCATTTTGGCTATAAGTATTTGATATGGAGATCGATACACAGGTTCTGTGGTGGTGAGTAAAATCTCACACTGGAAGTTTTTAATAGTACCTGGTCTGTCGGAAAATACATCTTTATGCTTCAATAAGAATTCCTTCAACTGGCTTCTACCCCTTTCGCATAAAATCTCATTCGCATTGACCTTCTGAAGAATGTCGTCAGGACTAGCCGTCCACTGATCGACATGGGAATCTTCACGAACTTTTCTTACATATGCCCCTGTCGAAGATCCAGTGAAATCAGTCAGCCTAACATCTGGATGGTTGTAACTGCAATGACGGCAGCTTCTCTGTAATCTTCTTCCAAATGGCGTAGCTGATGAGATTACATTCGCTTCCAGTGTCCAGAACACAAATAAAATCATCGCCTGTTACAGTTGCTTTAATTAAAAGAGCCCTGGGTAAATTTCCCTTTCTAACTGCCTGTTGAAGTGCTCTATCTAAACTTTGTTCTCCTTCATCAACACAACAAAAAGATGATTGTCTTCACTATTTATAAGGCTGTCATCTGTTCCCATAGAAATCCAAGAGTTTAGCCCAACCGTGATCGGGAACGAAGAATTCACGTTGGGCGACTGGCTAAATCCGACTGCATACCACTCGGATTAGCACTAGTCAATGGTGCCCATCAAAATTCTCTTGTTATGTCGACGCTTTGACGTTGCTCGTTCGTCAAAGGAGAAGCAGAGTTTTTAAACGGAGGCGCTGTCGCTCTGAAGTTATTGGGTTTAGAGGCGTTACGTGAAGAGTCAAGGGAATGGTCTTCTGGATCAGATCTGGAACGATGCGACCCACGTGCGTAGTTGTTCCTGCCATCCCTTCTCGGAGAATTACGCCGTCTGTTGTAATTGGAAAAACCATTTCTATAATTCTGCGTAGCTTGTCTGACCCGGGGGGGTTTGGTTTCCAATTGTATTTTGTGTAGGAGCATTTCCTGGCCAGCACCTTCTCTATTCCACGCAGGTTTCCAACTATCCTGTTCCTCAAGCACCTCGAACCTTTTCAGAAAGTCTGCTAGCTGCCGTACAGTTTGAGGAGAATTAGCTAGACTCAGACTGCGAACTCTATATGGAAGCTGGGAGATGATTAAATTCACAATCTCAGGTTCTATGTAACGGGCAGACAGATTGCGGTAGGCTGAGTACATAGACCAGGCACATTCATCCATGCTCATACCGGACTACTTTAAGTATCGGTGAGATCTCACTGCTGTCAGCTGCCTCTCGTTGGCCTCTTCTGAAGCATATTGTTTGCGAAAATGATGGCAGAAATAAGAATAGGACTTGAACTCTAACTGGTTTGCTCGAAACCAATGCTCAGCCTGGCCCTTGAAAAGCCGAGGATTAATTTCCAATCGGTATTCGTATGGAATCTGCATTAAATCAAAATTGATATTAAGTTATTTTAAGTAATGCTCAGCATTCTGGGCTTACAGGTCTCCCTTGAACTTCTACAAGGAATTAAGGTTTGCCAACCATGGAGTTCCAGTCATTTCTGATCGCTGAGTTTTTGGCGACGACTCATCTGGCCGGCTTCTTGCATTTCCATGCCTTCGTGTTCGCTTAAAAATTTTTGCTTGATACTGAGAGTCCGAGGTGGTGCTGGAAGAGGAGGAACTGCGATCTCTCTTCCTTTCTAGGCGTTTCCTCTTTGTCCTTTCTTCATAAAGACTGTGCCGGGCTGTGCGAGATTCACGCTCTCTGTAACCTCTGTCATCGCCTGAAAGACTAAAGGTAGGTGGAATAGCAGGGGCCACTTTATTAGCTCTTGAATCATCAGTAACTCGCTGGCGACAGACTTGTTTGTCTTTCCTAGCTTTCTCTCCACCGTCTCTGTCCATCGCTTCATTTACTTTACTGTTCATCATTTACTACTCCGTAGTCGAGCGGGTCAAGGCGTTCACTCGTCTTGAGATAGTTCGCTGCGGGACGGCGTAGGTTCGAATCCGGCTCTGGTCGGAATTTATTCGGCCTACGTATAGGGCCAGTGGCAACCCACCATCGTGAGGAAATTGGGGAGCTCCGAATGAGTGAGCGGTAACCCGGTCGAGAAGACCTACAACGGCTGGGGGTTCGTCGGGCTAACCACCCGTCACCCCAATACTGGTCTAAGATCTCCACGTTACAACAGGTGACGGTGGAACAGTGTGGGAGGGAGACCAGCAGTCGGTAGGTAAGCCAAGGCCCTCACGGGCTGTAGAGCTATGGGTTATAGTGGGAAACACGGCACTCTCAGCAACTGCAGACGGGTGACCAGCTGTTAGAGATCCAATTTCTATTTCCGTTTGCCGGGAAATGTGCATACTCTCTAACTAATTTGTAAGTTGTTCTACTTGAGTCTTTAATTCTTCAACATCCTTGCTCCTTTCAGACACAACTACTGAAATCTGACTAATATTTTGTTGGACCTCAGACCGGAACTGTATTTTGTCAGTCTCGGTCTCGGCCAACATCTGTTCTATTGTCAGCTGTTTTATCAGTAATCTTATTGTACTCTGCAGTGAATCTCGAGGTAATATCATCCACATCTGTGCGAACATTTTCCGTGACTTTATTTACATCGGCTGCCAAGATATGCCGTAAGTCATCAAGGTCTATCTCTCTAGCCTGCCGAATTTCTTCAGAGAATCGCGCCCTAGTTTCCTTTTCTCAGACTTCAGTTGTTGAATGTCACAGGCCATCTCGACTATTTCAGCTCTTAATACTTTTATAGATTCATCGTGCTGCTTACCGATATAATCCTCTTGCAACGCACATTGTCTGAGGATATCTTCCATTAATATGTCAGATTGTCTACAGATATCGGCCTTCAAGCTGGTAATGGAATCAGCTTGCTGTTTAATATCAGCCTGTAAGGTTTCAGACTGTTTGCACATATCAGCTGTCAGTTCTTCAGACTGTTTACAGATATCAGCTTTTAGTGTATCGGAATGTTTGCTAATATCATTGCTAATATCAGCCTTCAAGTTATTAATGGAATCAGCTTGCTCTTTAATATCAGTCTGTAATTTTTCCATACTTTCGACTTGTTGCTTGCTAATTCCTTCAATCATGGATTTAATGCTTTCAACATATTTAATGGATCAGATTAACTATCCGTAGACAATGATTCACAATCTTAACAAACCAAATCATTAGCTCCGTGGCTTTCAGTTCGAATATCTAAGCCACAACATTCATAATTTAGAAGCTTTGTACATTTCTTGCATACAAATGTGGTTCTTTCTTTATCAATGGCCCGACAACAATCGGGAACATTAAGCTCTGAAGTTGAAGCAAGATTTTTATTTGCGCTACACAAATGATTTCTTTCCATTTCGAACTAAGTATCTCTGTGTTTTTCTACTAATATAAAAGTTAATGCTCTTGCACAATAAATCTCAACGTTAAACAATTGTCTTGCCCTTGTACACTACACTATCGAGCCAACACGTTGGACTGCCACTTGATACGTGGCAGATAAATAAAACCACATTGGTGCAGTAGATAAACTAAAAGGTTTTATTCTATGTTTATGGCAATTATAATACGAATATACAAGAGACGAAGGCGAGGATTAATCCTTAGGCTGGCTTTATTATTTAACGTAGAATGGTTGCAGTATTCTTCATAGCATCAATGCATGGCTATGCACTCTCGCAAACATGAAGATACATTACACTACTCATAATAGAGCATAAAATACAATAAACATTAAACAAAGGATATACATTACAAACAACATACAACATTACATATAATAACACAACATTTACGTGTTCTTTCATAAAAGTATAATATATCAGTGACATATTTTAAAGTTGTGACGTCACATAAAAATATGGAACATATCAAACTTGAAAAAATTCGCCCATTCGCAAGCCGAGCCTTAAGTGGCCTCTGCCAAAGTACCATTTTTTTATCAGGAGGCTGATGTTGTAAGAAAATGTCAGTTCTCCAGTCATTGCCAATAGCACAGGACATTTTTCATTTAATGAAGAGATTTAAACAGTTGACGTGTGATATAAATTTGCCTATTCCAATTTGCAATATAAAGAATTACACATCGTTATCAACTTTATGTGTTTCTAAAACTTTTACTCTGTTACTTTAGTTACATCATAGGTATGTGTCCATAAATTCGTTACAATAATTTGCTTAATTTCTAGAATCTGATAATTTGTCATTTCACTCCTCACTTGTTCAGGACACTGCAGAAAAATATTCAGTAGATTTGTAGAATTGGCACTTTGTTTTCAAACATAAGTAAAATTTTCAGCGAAATTACACATCGTTATCAACTTTATGTGTTTCTAAAACTTTTACTCTGTTACTTTAGTTACATCATAGGTATGTGTCCATAAATTCGTTACAATAATTTGCTTAATTTCTAGAATCTGATAATTTGTCATTTCACTCCTCACTTGTTCAAGACACTGCAGAAAAATATTCAGTAGATTTGTAGAATAGGCACTTTGTTTTCAAACATAAGTAAAATTTTCAGCGAAAAATGCAGTCTCGACCAGGACTCGAACCCGAGTCCATTGCTCTAAACACTGAGCTACCGAGCCGGCCTGGCCCCTCCTGATCTTTCGCTATCGCTCTTTTGCCTGCATGGAATCGTCTCAAGTTTTTGTTTCAGTTTGGGTGGCAAAATATGTTACGTTAGTCACATTGAATAAACTAAGGATTTACAAAATAAGCAAGCATTATATTTTTTTATGTTACACCTCACACCAAGCACTATGTGAAATACTTACACAACAACAAATAGTTGTCTGTACTCTTCATATTCATGCTGTGCATATGTCCTAAAATATAGTGTAGCCTGTTATGTTAGTCACTATGAAATGATCCTATATTCGATTTTAAATGTTAATTTTAGTTACAAGTCCAAATTGAAAATGATGTTTTATTTGTGGATATACATTCACAAATATAAAGAACATTTCTCTCAATAAATATTACCACTTCTTCAAGGATATGTTCAACTGTAGCGAACACATGTACTCTTGTTCCATAAACGGATTTTCCATCGACTGTTGCCAACACTTCAAGTGGACTTTAACGGAAACAGGGGCGTGTCTTACATTCAATTCTATGTAAGTAATTGCAGCTTAGTTAAGTCTTTATGAATTCTGAAATCAAAAATTATTTACAGAGGTATTAAAACACAAGTAAGGCAATTTCAAATAACGTGACTTAAAGTAGCAGTAATTACTTTCCGATCAGTGCGAGCAGTTGCCACATGGGCACAAACTTCACATTTCGTCGTTGCAAATTCAATTTGCTTATTCATTTCCTGCTCTTTTATAGATGGTACAAAACTGATAATGATTGTCACATTGTTCACTATAGTTAGATCGTTGACTCCATGAATAACGTGGCTGATTTTGTCAAGAAAGTAAACATTTAAAAAAAATATAGTGACTTCACCTTTTCAGGCTAACAATAATAGTATGATTACTATTTTTTATATTTGCATATTGTTTCTTTGTATAAACACAGGTCACCATCTTGGTCTTGCTTGAAACTCAAGTATAATTCATCTGCTGTATTTCCACATAAGGAAATATCAAATAATTTGAATATTATGAACAACAATATATATATTTTCTAGTACTATATTAATTACTTTCAACTAATTGATTTTTGTACAATTCATTCGATATCATTAAAATATAAATTAAATATTGTTCTCAACCAAGCAAATATCATTGTTAACTAGTGTTCAAGAAAACCCACCACTCAACATGACGCCAGGAACTCGAATATTGGCACAAAAATATGCATGAAAAATATCAATAAATGTAATTAACTTTCTTGGGTTATGCAAGAAAATATAAGCACATATCATAATGTGTGAGACATTAAGACGTGAAAAACATAATGAAGGACTTTTTCTATCAAGTAAGATTAAAGAAAATGAAAGGTAACTTAATGTATGTGAAATTCCCTTTAGATGTTTCAAATATAGCTCTGAAAACATATTAGGTGTAGTTCACACCGCTGAAACCAACTTCGATATCTAAAGGTTTCAGTTTCTTTAGAAATACCACGAACATCCTAATGAGGCCAATACCCAATTGTAGTATGAAATATCGTTGTATTAATAGGCCAACAATATGAGCCATTGATTGATGAGATATATTATTAATGCCAGATATATGTGTTTTTATTTAATTTGCAGGCAAATTGGAAATCCTTTTCGGGCATGGAACACCACCAGCAAAGAAGTGGAACTAATCATAGAACACAAATACAATACCAAGGTACAAAGATATACTGTTTGTAAACTTAAGATAATTATTCCTAGAATTTTATAACCTCGAAATACTAAGAGGCATATACGTACAACAGAATATGGTTTCGTTATTTTAAATTAAGGTTCAACGTGAAGGTTTGTTATGATTCTAGTTGAATATTTTTGAGATGACGCACATGGCAAATAGTTAGATGAATATTTTTTATGAGTTTGAGTTTTCTTATTAAAAAATGTGTTGACCCTTTTGGGTCCATAAAGTGCAGTAGTTAGATGAGGGCTATAGATCACCGAGTCAGCATTTCTGTCGACTCCGTGGGAAAATAATGAGCTTTTTCCCCAAGCTATCACGTCATCGCATATTTTCCTACTCTCCCGAGTATACCGGGGGAATATAATGAGGTTTTATCCACGCTATGTCCCCACTCTATGATGTCATCGAATATTTTCCCACTCTCCTGAGTACACCGTGTGACAATAATGAAGTTTTTTCACACGCTATGTTCCCACGCTATAACGTCAGCAATTGATGATATGTTGTTGGTTGATGTATTAATTGTTATCAAAGGGAGTGGTCAGGTAATGTTTATGTGTTTGTTTATGTGTTGTTTGGGGCTGCGACAGGTAAACAATGGGGTTTCCAGCTAGGGTTATTGATCGATTGCTATAAAAGGGAGTGGTCAGGTATTGTTTACGTGTTTGTTGGGGGCTGCGTCAGGTACAAAATGGAGTTTCTAATATGGTCATCGATTGTTTGTTTTGAGAGGGTGTGGCTAGGTAGCGATTGGTTATTTCTTGTTGGTTGCAGCTGTCTCAGTTTCCAAATATGGTCATCGATGGCGTGACAGGTGATGAAGGAGATTGGTGTTAGGTATTGTTTATCGATGACCTCACCGATTGATTGGATATGTATGGATTAGCTGCTTGCAGTCGATGTTTCTGCTCTGGCGTACTTATGATACATCTGTGTAAACCAATAAGAAAGCATGTGCGCGCACATCTGAGTATCAAATAGAACACAAAGTATGCGGACCATGTGTCCATCGCAGATGGCGTATGTGACAATGTGCGTGGTAAGAGATGGTTGTTTCCAACTCCAAAGCACGTACGACTTGACATTGTTCCCACAGCTTCCGAGAAGCATATGGAATTCCGAGAAATGCAGGTGTCGGTTGTACAAGGAAGTGGAGATTACGCACGTTCGACCTTCGATGGCTCTCACGGGAATCCGACTCATCATTTCCTATACGTGCTGTTGTGCAATGTCAGATTATATGATTTGCGTTGAGTCACGTTTCTTCCCAAGGGGTACAAGGATCGCAAGCGGTTGCCACATGCAGATGTTCGAAATTGTGGGATCGCTGACGTGTTATTTTTGCATATGCAGCTAGGATTTAAGAGCCGTGGAAATGCTTACGTAGTTGATTTTCGACGCGAAAGCACGCACGACTTGAAATTGTTCCCACGGATTCCGAGAAGCATATCAAATTTCGAGAACTGCCTGTGTCTTTTGTGCAAGAAGATGGAGATTAGACACGTTCGACCTTCGAATGTTACCACCGGACTCATCATTTTCGATCCCTGGTGTTGTTCAATATCAGATTATATGTTTTGAGTTGAGTCACCGAAGAGTCGTGGGAGTAGAGATAATGCTTCGTTTCGAAACATTTATTTGCTATTTATTTATTTTACCCTGATTTCAGTTAATTTTCCAAGGGGGAAAAGATCCAAAAAATCCAATTTGTACTATTTTTATAGTATAAAAAATATTTATGTTTTTTTTATCAAAGCTCAACTCATAGGGGGCAAAGAAATTAATTATTGAGCCTATATCAGTATATTTTAAGCATATATTTACAATTAATACATTTTTTAAGAGAAATAGATATATTGAGTAGTGTTTTTGAGTTATTTTACAATGCTGTACACTACTGCGTATATAATTATTTATCAAATATGTGTATATTCTGATTAATTTTTACGTTTGAAAATGTACATGTGTGCCTTTTTTTACAAAGAAAAAAGCTGTATATAAAAATATATATATATTGAATAATAAAGAAATTGCAAAAGCAAATAAGTGTTAGTCCATCAAAATTGTTTATTCTTTAAAAATATCAAATGCATGTGACAATAATAAATCAAATCTACGTTGAAGAGTTTCTTAAATATTGATAGATTAAGAAAAATGTTGTAGAATCTTGAAATTTTAATAAGTTAAAATTAGTAATATAATATTTTCGAATCACACACGAACTACTATCAAAAAAGAGAAAACTTTTTGCATCTGACGGAAGCCAACTTAACTTTGAAGGAAGCAAGTCATTGAAGCCCTGAATTGTGCCCCTATATATATATATATTTTTAACACATATCTTTTAGTTAATGCAAGCGTGTCTGTTCACTACTCCTTACTAAAACGAAAAACTTATGCTATCACTTTTATACTTTACGAATGCAATAAAAATATAAAACGGGGTTTCCCCGGTTTTAAAAAAAGCTCACCTATTGGCTAAAAGATGACATCATGAAGAGGGTTGAAAAGATACGTATTCATTGCACAACATTGCACAAGCTTCTGACGTTAATACATTCCCTTACTGAGAAGGTCGCACGTTCCAGTAACTCAATTAATTTCTAATCAATACTCGTAACAGGAAATTAGAGCATTGTCTGTGTGTAAAGTGCAAAGAGATAATTTCGAGCATTGGGGGAATGTGTAAACATGAAAAGGATTATTAACCCCCTTTTTGTTATGCTATGAAGATAGCGTTGGATATCCCCACAATAGATTCTCCTCCTCCAAATGTTCCAAAATTAATAAAATTATTAAAAAGCCTTTATCTCGAGAACCAAGCAACATAGAAAGGTGCGGTTTTTTGCATTCGTTTTGTTTTGACGTTCTCTTTCTTTGGATACTCGATAATAAAATACCCAAAAAGAAATAATGCCCATGATGTGTTCGGTTTTAAGAAGAATTTTTCAATATAGAGAACTCCTGTAAACATGGATATCATTATAGATTTTCATCGTAAACTAAGAGGCCTGGTTATCATCCATCTAAATAGTATCTGGTATCAAGTGGATGAGGATACGGGTAAACAATTACATGTATTAAACAATAACGAAACATCATATACAATTCCTGTTACAGGGAAAGTTCAAATAAGTATCTCTCCACCCAATTCATCAGTTGTACACATGGGTACAAATTTGTTCAGGATTAAACACAATAATATGATTCCCAACACAATATATCGTGTAGAAACGTGTGAATTAATGTATGCTGAAATAATTGGGTAGCATGATAAGTTAATTCCCCTCTTTATCGAAATAAGAATAATATACCATCTCATGAATATATAAAATACCGAAACAAAAAATAAAATAAATAAATAAAAATAAAACAAATAAATAAAACAAATATGGACATATTTAGAAATCGAATAAGCCAGGAAATACCAGATAATTCAAGCGACATTGCCAGATTAGACGAACGTCTTAAGAAACTTAAATCTGATTTATTAATATTACAAAAGTCTTTGAATGTAAGCCTACACGCTGAGATTACAAATCTACAGTCTGAATTGATTAATCACACAGTGAAAATTGATGGTGAAATAAGATCTGTACTTCAAAAATATACTAACTGAGCTTCCATCGATAATGTTGAAAATTTAAGAGAATTTAGCTATATTAAAAAAGTGATCTTGAGAAAATCCGCCAAATTCGAACAACCACTTCGGAGAATCTAAAGCATGAACTAAATAACCAAGCGAATACTATTCGTACAGAACTACTTTACATAATTGAAACTATCAAGACTCAAGAGCAATATGAAATGCTTGAATTAGGAGATCAATTTTTATCTTTTGAAAGTCCCTCACTGGGATATATTAAATCCGAACTGCGAGCAGAAAAATTACAAGCAGCCATAACAGAAGTTGAATCCGAACTACGAACATTAGAAGAATTTATTAATAATTTAACTTCATCTTCCGAATTAAATGCCATCGCACGCAGTGTTGCCAGCATCAAATTACAGTTAGAAACTTACGAAGATTTGAAAAGATACAGGGTACCATAGCTCATATCGAACACGCTTTGACAACCATGAGAAACGAATTGACGAATGTACAGGAAACTGGAATGTCAGTTGCAAACATAACCGAATCGTTAAACATTATCCAAGAAAAAATTACCAAGCTGGAAAACCTTAATACTGAATCTGAATTATCGCATTTTCATCATCAGATTGTTGATATTCAGAACATATTGCAAATATTACAGCAATCTACACATACACAAGATGACATACAACAACTTAAAGATGCTTTGAGTAATGTTGCAGGTGCTACGGAATTAAATACTGCCAAGCAAGCTTTGACTTCACTTCAAAATACCGTAGCTAATATACCCACTTCCCAGGAGATAAGATCTGTAAAAAGAGCAGTAAATCGAATACTCAAATCAGAGACATAAAAAGCATTGAAGCAGAAATTGCTGTAATTCAAGATACGATCGCTACTTTGCCTACCAACCAGATAGCCAACGAACCTTATGCATTGTTTAAAGAAATCATAAGTCAGTTACACGATATTGCGAAACAAAGTACCAAATTGAGACTTGTAGAAAATTTACAGGAGATTATTTCTATCATCAACCTACAAATAAGTAAAATCGAAACAAGTCAAGAATCTGCTTTATCATGTATTACCTCACAAATCCATGATCTCAAAGAACAATTTAAACATTTGTATATTGGTGTGAAAATCAAACCCAGCTACGATAAGTGGTACGCAAATTAAACGAATATCAAGATACAATATTAAGCAGATTATACGATATTGAATTACGTCAATTCTTCACCGTTGAGATATTTAGAATTGAGAGCGAGGCAAATGTACGAGGGCACTGGACTTATGTTACTACAGGAAATGTTTACAAAATTTACCCTTACAGTCAATCTCATGAATTTTTTTTCATTGCAAAATTAAATTATTACAATTTGTCTATGTGAAGAAAGGAAAACACGTGGAAGTACCAAATTTCACCATACAGAGAAAAGATGGCGTCTACAGAGCACTACAGATACCTGTTGCATATTGGGACGAATCTGGAAAGAAATATAAAAAAAGTAAGGATCAAGAATTATATGTTTTTCCTGTGCAAGCTAATGACCAATTATTATCTGAAGTGAAACAATTATGAATGAATTACACAGACCAGCTCGTCGCAACTAGATGCAAATAAGTGTAGTAACGAAAGGTGTGAATGATTTTTTCAAGCAGATCTGATTGAGATTTCAACAGGGACTTTAATAAATTTGGGTAAGATATATCATGGTTACAAATATATGCTTACAGTTATTGATACATTTAGCAAATATACATGGGCTGTTCCCCTAAAATCCAATACTGGTACTTGTGTTACCGAAGCTTTTAAGTCGATATTTAGTGAGGGAAGGATACCAAAATCTTTAGAGACAGACAGAGGGAAAAAATTTACAATTCTACATTTGCTAAGTTAATCCAACAACATAATATTAAACATTATTCTAAATACAGTGATCTGAAAGCTAGTATAGTGAAACGATTCAACAGAACATTAAAAAATTGCATGTGGAGACAATTTACTCTACCGGGCAATTATAAGTGGGTGCAAATTCTATCCGAGCTAGTTCATAAATATAATAATACAGTAAGTACACAGTACTATTTACATGAAACCTGCTGTGGCAGTAAATATAAACATTTATTTGAGAAGGGATTCACTAAAAATAGGAGTACGGAGTTAATCTCTGTAGTTCAAATTTTACCAGGGAACAGAAAGATATATCATAAAAGATAATCATAACAAAATATTGAAATGGAGATTTTATGAAGAGGAACTCAATAAAA
Source organism: Lepisma saccharinum (assembly GCF_977018435.1). NCBI lineage: Eukaryota > Metazoa > Arthropoda > Insecta > Zygentoma > Lepismatidae > Lepisma > Lepisma saccharinum. The sequence goes on from NC_139237.1 coordinate 55,672,821, forward strand.
CAAAATATCCAGATACATATTTAATCGAAAAAATATTGAAGAAGAAAAATAATAAATTGTATATGAAATGGTTAGGTCTGCCAGACAGAAGTTGGATAGAAGCAAACCAGGTGATTCTTTGACACCAACATGGAATGTGGTACAGCGTTTACCAAATGTAGTGGAACCTAATAAAGAAAATGAAGAGCTTTTACCTGATAACATAAGATGCCTCATTGCAGGCCCACCCAGTTGTGGAAAAGACACTTTGCTGGTTGATAATTTCTTGCTCGCCCCCAATTGGCTAGATTGGAAAAATAGACACTTGTGTGCATTCTCAAAGAGTTTAGAACAACAGAAATACCAACAACTCATGAAGCTGTACGATGGACTGGGCATAGCTACATTTGAATCAACAATAAAACCTCTCGACCAATGTTTGAAAAATTCTGTTGTTGTGTCTGATGATGTTATTCTAGAAAATCAGAATGAAATTATATTTTTTTACACAGGGTCGTTACAAAGTAATAGGCTGCTTTTATTTAGCTCAAACTGATTACAAAATTCCCAAACAATTACTACGAGATAATACAAACTTAATCTGTTTGTTCCGTCAAAATCATACTAATTTAAAACATGTATACGATGATTATGTGTCAGGAGACTTAAATTACAACCAATTTTCAAAATTCTGTTCATCTTGTTGGAACAATAACGATTTTGGATTTGTCACCATCGACATGACTCGTAAACCTAACAGTGGTAAATTCAGAAATAAAATCAACTTCTTTTTGAATGTTAAAACGATATAAAGTAACCATTAATTAAAAAAATAAATATGACAAAACATAAAATTGAAGATAACTCGAAATTACGAGAGTACTTGTCCAAAAGTTTTGAAAGGTTGGAAATCAGAGAATGGAGGTTTTTACGAAAAACACAAACGTCAAGACCAACCACTTATCGATGCGATCAGTGTTCTTGCTAAAAAGATTAAGTGTGGCACAGAACAAAATAAAATGTCTTCAATGAATTGGTTCCTCTTACTGCTAAAAGTATGCAGATTTCCCTCCTACGCCATTATCCAGCATTGACACACCCCTGATACTCAAGGAACGACCTGCTAAGACAGCTATAGAAGAAGCAGAGCAAATCGAGTTGTTTTCCCTGGCAAGGGATTGCCTAAGTACTGAAAAATTCGAAAAAGATGAAGTATTTGGATTGTATCCAACTATGGAATGAAATGAAGGCGTAGTGTGGAAAATTGGCAAATCTAAAGTAACTTTCGAGAGGGATGACATAAATATCAATTTGGGTGGGAAATATAGCTGGTCAAAATATCATGGTACTTTTGGGCTATGGGAGTTCATCACTAAGAAACAACTAAAAAAAATTTACAGAAGATGATTATCAAAGTTAATCTGAAATTTTGACACTCTCTGCTGATGCTCTGTACCAAAATAACGACGCCAGTCAAAAGCGAGTGAAATCGAGCAGTGGTGATAAATACAAAAATCTGATCAAACCCATCTGGAACCAACTCAAAACCTTTAGTGGTATCAACCAATACAATACTTTACGTAAAGAATTTGTGTGGGTAAAGGATGTTAGAAAACCCATAGATAGATTGCTGGTTACAGTAGGGGAAGAAAATGCTGGTAACAACAACTTCCATAATGACAAAATGGGTATTGTAAACATTATCAGTGACAAACTAGCTAATTTTATTGAAAACGATCCCAAAGGTTTAGGATTCTTAATTAAAATTACACTGATAAACAATGAAATACTCCTTTAAATAAAACTATGTGATCTTTATGTATTCAGATGTGCTGATAACGAATATCGCATCCGTTTTCCTGTATCACCTAAATTTTTTGCAGAAAACCCACATTTTATAGTTTTATGATTTCAGGTCTGCGCATCCGGCTTAACGTTTGGTTCCTAGCAAATGGATAAGAACTTTTCAGCGACCATGTGTGTTTATGACTGGCACTTAATATTTAGTGGAGGAAACATCTGGCAGTAGAGAAATTTCCTGTTTCTCTGTTAAAGTTTGTTCTTTTGTGGGTTAGTCTAGTATTAACTTCCTTTCCGATAACTTCGCGAGTAGCCTTCGCGAGTAGCCGTATTTTATGTTTGTGTATGTTCGTGAAATTGTGAATGTAATATTGTGTATAGTGAAGTGAAGTGTAAGTTGTATTTTAACAAAACGATGAGAGCATTCATAATTGTTTTTTTTAAGGAAATATATTATAAGTCAATTAATGAGTTTGCCATGTCACGCAAATGTGTGAATAACCCGAACTTGTTTTGTTATGTTTGCGGGGAATTTACTCCGAAGTCACAGAGAAATACGATCACTCCTATAGTGAAAAAAGCATATGAGTTGTATTTTGGAAGTAAAGTAGAGGAGGGAGAAAGCTGGGCACCAGGTAAAATTTGTTGTAATTGTTCGCGAACTTTACGTGATTGGCTTAATGGCACTCACAAATCAATGCCCTTCGGAAACCCTGTAATATGGACAGAACAGAAAGATCATACTACGGATTGTTACTTCTGTTTAACAATCATAGTGGGATATAGTTCTAAATCAAAACATTCTACATTTTATCCTGATGTTCCTTCAGCCAAGAAACCTACGAGTCATGATTTTATACCTATTCCTAAGCCTCCTAAAGAATGGTCAGTGGATGAAACAGAACCAAGCAGTGCTTCTCCAGATGACGAACCTGGACCCTCATATTCAAACACCGATCCAAATTTTCCTGATCCAAATATACCTCACTTTATTTCCCAATCCGAACTAAATGGTCTAGTCAGAGACCTCAACCTTTCTAAAGTTCAAGCGGAATTATTAGGTTCTCGTCTCAAAGTGTGGAATTTATTACAAGATGGTGTTAAGGTGTCATATCGGAAACGCCAACAATCACGGACACATTTTTTTCTGTTAGTAATGAGTTAACACTGCAATGATGTAGAAGGCCTTCCGCAAGAACTTGGAAGGAGTCACAACCCAAACGAGTGGAGACTATATTTAGATTCATCTAAGAATAGTTTAAAAGTAGTATTGTTGCATAATGTGAATATATACCCATCAGTACCCCTTGCCTATTCTTCCACCATGAAGGAAACATACAAAAGTATGGATACAATATTAAAAGTGATACATTATGAAAAATATGGTTGGTAGATAAGCGAAGAAATCAAAATGATTGGTATACTGTTAGACATGCAATCTGGGTTTACAAAATTTTGTTGCTTTCTTTGCGAATGGGACAGCCGGGCAGAAGATAAACATTACAACATTGTGGATTGGCCCATACCAAAAAACTTAAGTCCTGGAGAGAAGAGTGTTAGGAATCACCCTCTACTTGAGAAAGACAAGATTTTGTTACCACAGTTGCATATAAAGTTAGGGCTGATGAAAAATTTTGTTAAGGCTTTGGATAAACACTGTGAGGGTTTTGGGTACTTGGGAAAAACCTTTCCTAAACTCAGTGATAGTAAGTTAAAAGAAGGCATATTTATTGGGCCGCAAATCCATGAGATCATTCATGATGACAACTTTATGGAATTGCTAACAGAAAAAGAGAAATGAGCATGGTTAGCTTTCAGACAAGTATGCTGTAATTTTCTTGGAAATGTGAAAGCTTACAACTACAAGGAACTTGTTAAGAACTTGTTGAAGTGTTATCAGTGCATGGGGTGCAATATGTCCTTGAAAATTCACTTTTTAACATTCGCATTTGGACTTTTTCCCCCTTAATTTGGGCACGGTTAGTGACGAATGCAACGAGAGATTTCAGCAGGATATTTCTGTCATGGAGAAAAGATATGCAGGAAAATCGGTACAGAACATGTTAGCAGACTACTGTTGGAACCTCAAGGAAGAGGTTTCTGGTGGCAGTTACAAACGGCAGAGTTCAAGAAAGAAATTTTGAAAATGCTAGTAAAAATGTGTTTTTTTCCGTTTTTTTGCATGAAATTTCTTCACTGAACAGTCAAAATCGGTCCTATACATATATTTTAATTTTTTTATATTTCATAGTTATTCACTTCAATATTTAAATCTTATTTCATGAGCAAACAAACAAAAATAATTTCAAATTTCGATGTATTATTACAAAGGGAATAACATTTTTATTAAAAACAAAAAATGAAAATTCAGGGAAAACGATAGGTGATACAGCATTTCTACTTTCAGATTTGGATTCAGCGGGGTCGAATTATAAATAATCACCTATTTTCGTTCAAAGGAGCAAAAAAAAGTTTGAATTTGTTCATCAGTGTTATTAATACTTTACCTAGTAAATTCTGGAATATATCAGAGGGTCTAGGTTTGGTGAGTGATATTATTAATAAACTTCCATTCGAATTACACGTACCTGGTTACCAATTCGATGGTCCGGGGACAAAACTTGAAAAAGTTAGAAAGAGGAAACGGGTATTAATCCTCTCGATGCAGTTTGTAAACAACATGACATTGCATACAACACACACAAAGATCTGGTTGCTCGTCATGTGGCTGATCAAAAATTAGAATAGAAGCATTTTGAAGATTAACTAGCAGATATGTTTCTTTGGGTGAAAGAATAACAGCAATGGGTACAACTATTGCTATGAATACAAAACAAAAATTAGGGTGGGGTTTGTAATAAATAAATATATAATATAAATACTCTGAAAAATAATAAAACTAATAACAACAACATGAAAGCTAAAGGAGTTGTGTACCAATTTCCATGTCATGATCTTAAAAATTTTAAAAATTAATCTAATTTTAACTAAAAAAACAACAGGAAAAGAAGATACAGTGTATAGCCAAAGGAAATGGAATGAAATTATTACTCAGTACGCAACAATTAAAAAGGTCGCAAATACAAGAAAAAAAACACATAGTGGAGTATTCATATTTAGCATTCCAGCTATTTTTGTAGCTTTGGGTGCAGTGGGAACCTTAGCTGGTGGTAGTTCTGGTATTGCAAAAACTGAAATTGATTCAAAAAAGAATAAGGCAGAACTAGAAGAGCAGAAGCGTCATAATCTTGCCATGTAGAAAATATTAGGCAGTGGTGTGAAGTCCAAGGCTCTTAGAAAATTTTAAAAAAGATGAAGCACTAACGAACCAAGACATTGCATCTTTAGTTAAAATATTTAAAATTCGACACTTCACAGGGGTTTTCATGTCTGATTCTCTCTCTAAAGGTAATCCACATTCTCGAGAATGTGGCGTGGTCAATTTGGACATGTCGAAAAACATTGGTACCCACTGGGTATGCTATTATAAACAAAATAACATTTTTTATTTTCCATTTTTTGGGAGAGGTGCAAAGGTGGTTTGAGTGTAATATTTCGCAGGGCACCCAATGATCATAATGCCATCAAGAGATACAAAACCTTGAATGCAGGTGGAACAGTTAATGAGGCTAGTTTACCCGAAGGTGCGAAATGTGTGATCCAGTCTATGGAGTTACGAATGCCTATAGTTGAATATGAGTCAAATTAGGCTCTCAAATACAAAGCCAACATTTTGAAAAATCCTCAAATTCCGATACAGTTTTATACTTATCATTTCATACAGAAGCCTGTTTTAGGGTAAATTCTTTGAATTCGATATTACTAATCAGTTTCAATCTTTACACTACCACATGCCAGAGTTTGTAGCCGTGTTGTTTCAGACAGGGAGAGATGACAATCAGGAAAAGTATAGCAGCCAGATTGATAATTGTGAAGTTAAAAATGTGTATCTGAAGAATGGCAGAAATGAGGTATTCCCTCGTGAAAATTCTAATTTAAACATTGCAGAAAAAGATTATTTGAAGTTGTATGATGCATTTAGTGCTTTTGAAAGAGTAACTGAAGGAAATATCGATATGTATTATAATCCAGATGAGTTCATTCTTCACAGACCAATGTTTTAATCAATGCATCAAATGGTAGTTATTATGGATCGAACCAACATTAAGTTAATATATGATATTCAAGAAACTCAACCGGAAAATACCATATGCAATGCAATTTTAATTGTAGAGAAATCATACATATATGATGTAAAGCATGAATGAGTGATAGAACAATTTTAATTTTAATACTATTTAATACTAATATATATAATGCTATATAATACAATATATTTTATTTATTTATATTTTATAGCAAAAATTTAACCTTAGGGCTACTCTACCACCACCTATCTCAAATAGATATTACAACAAATAAGAAAAATATTAAAAAATAATATTAATATTTATATCATTTTTTTAAAAAAATCATAAACATTTATCACAATGTTTACTTGTGTTATAATGTCCATATTCTTTAATATGAGCAGTGCAATCTAATATTTGCAATTAATTATCATTGTCATCAAGAGCTAATTTATTTTGTAGTATAGACACCAACTAAATTGCTAGTTAAATAAATATTTTTTTAAAAAAAAATTCTTGTAATTTCTTCTTTGCCATGAACATTTAGGCAATACATTTTTGGTCTTAGACTAGCAAATTCTGTTAGTATAGACCCTGATGCCTCATCTTTCATTTTCCCTGGGATCATCTGATTTCAAGACTGTGTAATAGATTATTTTCTGTATACTTACTAGGATAACTACTAAAGTCAAAATATTATTTCATAGAAAGCAAATCAATGTACAAATTGGGTGTTTCTATCATATACACAAAACTATCAGTATCCATGTATGCTATTTCAATTTTATCTTCGTATATAGGTTTCATAATATCATAATGAAATTTATACATCTCCAATTTAGCTAATTCTAGAACTGCAACACCCATAGCTATTGGTGCTTCACATTTGACTTTGTTATTGGATTTTTCAGATCATCTGTAATTCTTGTAAAACCTTTTTATGTGGGATCAGCAAAAAGTTTCCTGAGTTTTGTTTTTTTGATCGCATACCAAATTACACCTTACTCGATTTCTTTTGTTCTCTGTACATTTTCCATATATTGCATTAATTATTAATTTAAAAAGATTTCTTTCAACTTTAGAATATGTTTGTATTCGAATCTTTGTATTTTCCTCAATATAAGATTTTAACCATTTTTCTTGGTCAAATTTTAACCCCTTTTCTTTCTCAAATTTTAACCCCTTATGGATTATAGTAAGTTCCATACCTTGCTCCAAGTAATATTGCAAACAGTCGATAGTGAAGTACATATTTTTTTTAAAAAAAAAGAAAATTTCAATTTTGTTTCCTCTGTACCTGGGACTTTCTGAGAAACTGGTGCCATAGCTAATCCGTGGTGTTTGTCATGGAGATCAGAAGGATATTTCAAATCAACTTCCAGTTTGACAACCTCTTGGATGATCTTCAGACCAATTTTAAGAAATCCCTTGTCTTCAAGTTCTATCTTGCTCATCCATTTGTAATTACCGATTGGCAGTGATTGAGTCATCGCATAACCATATAAATTGTTCATATCAACATAAAATATGTATTTAGATGGTTTGCTAGGTTCATAGTTAGGTAAATATACATTGTTTGCTTTTGCATATCTTAAAGGACACTGCACTATACCACCACGTTTAGCAGATTCAACAAACATGAACTGGTTAATATTATTAATAAGACCAATTTCAACTTTTGTATTTAAAGGCGTGGCCTGCCAGGAAAAACCGGGTGTTGTGTACGTAAAAACATGATCTAATTCATATAGTTTAAAACAACGTTCTCGAAAAGTTTGGAATACATCAGCCAACTGGAGAGTATCCAAAATCAAGTAGTTGTCATGATAATCTCCCATTGTTTTACAATCTAGTGTTTTCCAGACTCTATGTGCATGTTGATAATCTAACTCGCTACATTCTTCATCCTGAAGTTTGTCATAAAAATGTATCCATCACTGGTAACTGTGTCTCCTTAAACTTTTCAAAATCATTCATGTGATCATATGGGTAGACCCCTCTTCTATTTAACAATTCTATCTTATCCTCACCAAAATATTATTTTGTGTGAAGAAATTTCTCGTTGATTAATTTACTCACTAGAGTGGCCAAACTGCTGGGAAGAAACTGATATGAATCCAAGAATCTAAGAAATCTTCATTTCCATTTTCTAATTTGATAGTTTTCTCTACGGCGATATATTTATCTTTACTGCGTGGTATAATATTGATATTCTCTGATTTATAACCTAATTCTTTAATAAATAAATGTGCATCAAAATTTTTCAAATAGTGAATGAATATTAGAATGAAATTAGGTATCTGTATTTTCAAGTTAAATGAATTACAAATTGTATGGATATATTCTCCATTAAAATGGTTGTGATGTTTCTTTTTTTCACTATCAGAATTAAAATATCTCTCACTGTAACTTCAACTTAAAGTATTATCATGTTCCTGTTGTTGTTCTGGTGTAAAAGGGTTCATTGGTATTTTTTTAAATAACATTGGACTATATTTTTCACTCCACTCTCGAAGTTTTTGAATAAATTTTAGGTCCGCATCTTCACCTCGATAAAAATATAATTTTCAATTATTTTGTTCATATGCTTTTACTAATTTTAGTACAAAGCCACATGCCTTATGTTTAGCTATATTTGTTGTAATTGATGCATTCGAATCTGGAAAACATATTGCTACTGGTTCTGGTATTGTTTCAAAATCTCCATAAATTGCAAATGGATTTTTAACAACGATTTGAAATTACTAAATGTTACACTTTTGTATGAAACTTCATAAGTCCCAGGTGGGTGGAGAGAGCAATATTGAATATGTTCCTTTAATTTCTCTTCACATGTTTTCCAACCTCCTCCATCACATTTTGACAAGAATCGATCACATATTACTAATTTACCATGATCTGAAGTTATTTGACTATGTACCAATCGTCCTAGATCCTGTATAAGGCAATAATATTTCTCAAATTTACAAATATCTGAGATATCTACTGGATATTTTATGCCTGACATAGCTTTTTTAGACTCTTCCATATATTCAGGATAAATGTAATTACAGATAGGATATTTATTGTTAGATGCTGGATGAAAGTGAGCTATTTTGCACGAGAGAAAATATTTATTTTCATCATTTTGAATATTTATTACAGCATTCTGGTTTTTGATGTCGTCGGATAATTTAATATAACTAGATCCACCCCTAAGAGGGACATACCTTGCTACTTGCAATTCAAGTTTATGGTTTGTATCACAAAGGGACCAACCCGAAACTCTTCCTTGGAACTTTTCTTATTTTAACTGAAGTTCTTTACAATTTTTTTCATAAATATCATACAAAGAACGAATATCACTTTTGTGTAAAATTAACACACGGGTACTTCCAATGTATTGTTCCTTTCACTATAAGAATTGATATACATAGAGAATAGAATAAAATATATTTATTTGCCTCTATATTTTTTCTTTCAATTTAGATAGAAAATTTCTAATATCTGAGTCTTCATCATTTATGTCTAATGTAGTATATTCTTTTCTATACAATTTTTTTTGTTTTTTGTTTCTATTATTCATTTTTTGTTATTCTTTTATATAATTTGTATATATATAATTACAAATATATTTTGTAAAAAGTTGTGGTTCTATATATTAAAAATTTTAAAAATATTTTATTTTTTTGGTTTTATATATTTAATTTTTATTTTTTAAAATCTTTTGTTTTATATATTCAATTTTTTTCAAAAATATGTTAGAACAATTTATATTTAATGAAAATTAATTATAAATTTACATGTTATTAGTATTCTACATACCAAAGGTGCATATATATTTGTATATATAAATTTTTTCTTTCTAAAAAGAGGCACACATGTACATTTTCAGACGTAAAAATTAATCAGAATATATTATACATTTGAAAAATAATTTTGTATACACTACATAGCACTGCAGCACTCATAACTTAAAAGAAACCAGTATCTATATTTTCAGACGTAAAAATTAATCAGGATATACACACATTTGAGAAATAATTATATACACAACACTGTACAGTGCTATACAGCATTGTAAAGTAACTCAAAATCACTATCAATATATCTATCTCTCTTAAAAAATGTAATAATTCTAAATATATGCTTAAAATATACTGATATAGGTTATGAGTCGAGCTGTCATAAAAAAAACATTATTATTTTTTATAGTATAAAAATGTTAAAAATTTGATTTTTTTGTTCTTTCCCCCTTAGAAAATTAGCTGAAATCAGGGTAAAATAAATAAATAGCAAATAAATGTTTACAAACATCGCAATATCTCTACTAGTGGGAATGCTTACGTAGTTGATTTCCCACGCTAAAGCACGTACGACTTGAAATTGTTCCCAAGGATTCCGAGAAGGATATCAAATTCCGAGAACTTCAGATGTCGGTTGAGCAAAAATTTGGAGATTTCAATATGTTAACACGCTATGACGTCACCGAATATTTTCCAAGGCTGTGTTCCCACCCTATGAGGTCATCGAATATTTTCCCACGCTCCAGAGTACACCGTGGGAAAATAAAGAAGTTTTTTTTTCCGACGCTATGTCTTTATGGATTAATTGTTGATTCAAAAGAGATAAGCGTAGAAATTTAAGAGAAATTTTAACGATGATTTGTAATTTTATCTAGAATGGTAAATGCTTTGTGATAAGGGAACAAGATACGAATCTCGATGTAGGCACATCGATTAGTGATTAGAGTCGCACTATAGTTTTTTATATATTGATTAGTCATACGGCGTAATCAATATTATAGAGGCTAAAAATTGTTTTCATTTTTCGACTTTCGCGAAAATTTCAAATCAATATATCGTCTTCCCTAATTTAGCTAGAAGGATGTTCTATAGCTTGAATGATTCGGAATGAAGTCCTCTTTCCGCTTAACCATCTTTCATCGTTCTAGGATCGGCGGTTTTCTATTTGATTTATTTTTAATTGTAGATTCCCTGTCAACACTCTACTGAAAGATCTCAACTTGCAGATTCCAAATCTGCAATCACTATCAATGTATGACAATGAATGTAGGATCGAGGACCCTTTAAATAACAGAATTGTTCACTGATAAAAAAATCTGGTCAAGACCGTTAACTTGTTCGGAGAATTTTACTTAGGGTTTGATATTAACTAGGTTTCATCGTTCCAGGACTGGTGGTTTCCTACATTCTTTATCTTCAATTACATATTCTCTTCCAACGCTCTACTGAAAGGTCTCCACATGCAGATTCCGAATCTACAATCACTATCACTGTAGTACAAATAAGGTAGGATCGGGGACCCTTTGAATAACATAGTTTTTCACTGATAAAAACATCCGTTGAAGACCGTTAACTAGTTCCGAGAATTTTACGTATGGGTTTCATCTCAGTCAGAAACAGGAAAACATCTGTTAAAGATGGTTAATTATTTCCGAGAGGATTACATAGAAGCAACAGAAATGGAATAGGTAAACTCTATGTTGAAAATGGGTAGAGGTTAAATTGTTTGAAAGGGAACATCTCAGAACATGATTGAACATATCAGAACATATCTGAGCATGTTGTGGGCGTAGCCTTCTACGATTTGTGATTGTTTCACATAGTTTTAACGGAAAACGTGACGTAGGAGGCAAAAAGATAGACATAGAAGAGACTCAAGACAAGAGGATCATGATTGAGAATGGATGTGTGCAGTACAAGACTGTCTGAAAATAGCGTGCATTTCTACGAGACCGGCTACGAGGAGTTCTGGGAACTTTTTCGGTCTTGCGGTGTCATTGACAACGATCGGACGCCCTACATTGGCTGCTGAGTTATCTCCCGTTTATGAGTGTAGCGATACGTGAATGTCCCTGGTGTGGATTTTACCTCTCCAACAAATTAGGAAAATAAATTTATTATCACTGCGTAACGTTGAAGGAGATAGAAGAAAGAAAAAGAAGAGCGGATGAGAGAACAGGATTTTCAAGTCACGGGTGTTTGTGCAAACTACGGCGAAGGAAGGAAGAGGACAAGATCAACGAAGCCTTGAAGGAGAGAGTGAGAGTGGATTTCTTTGTTGGCGAACAGAAATTCCTCGTGGTGTTCTGGCTGTGATCGTCCTTTGTTACGTAAATTAGAAGGACATCTCTGTTTCCCTGTGGTTTCTCCAGAAGGGTTCGGTGTTCGCAGACCACTGTTTCCCGACGATCATAAAGATATTCTGGTTGTACTTTTAGGACGCCATCACCTGCACTATTCGATTACTTTTCGTTTTGAGACATATGAGAGTGTTTACTTACAACGATTGCTGGACTCGAGCCGAGCCGTATGGTATTAATTATGTATCAGTGAATTCGAGATGCAGTACGTACAGAAAATGGCCTATAGGATTATGACAGACTCTGGAAGAATTAGTGACGCAGGGTTTTGCTATTCAAGTTTTAGCGACAGGGTATTGTATTTTCATTGTTCGTATGGACTTTGCGATTGGACATTCAAAGATTGTCCGATTGTAAGACATTGAATGTTGATACACAATTATGTTTATACAAAGTGTTGCGGCGTTACATCGTAAATCCAAGAGTTGCAAGTATTGCGACAGTGTAGAAACTCCTGAGAAAACGTCCGATAAACCTAATGTGGATTCTGTGACAGTTTGCAAAATATGTTTGGAGAATCCATGCAGTGTTGTAATTCTTCCGTGTCGACATTTTGTTTCCTGAGGATTCTGAGCTTTTCAATTAGACACGTGTGCCGTATGCCGGGTCCGCATTGATGATAAATTGACTATTTTCACCTGTTGAACAAAATTGATGTTTCTTTATTGCACATTCAAGGTCTTCGAGGAGCAGAAGGAGAATTTCCGTAGAATGAAGTTGGAATTTGAACATTTCCTTTCGACAGTGCATTTGACTGTTTAGTGAAATCTCCATATGCTTTACACTTTTTGAGTGAAAAGTATCGCCGAGTTAATTACTGGCTCTGTACCAACAAACACGGTCTCAACTCGGGAAATGGGTGGCTGACGTATAAGATATTAATATACCTTTTATATTCTGGAGTTGTGAATTAGGAAGTGCACATCAAGGGTACGGAGAAATTAAAATGATTGGAAACATTTTTTGGAGAAGAACGTATGGGTAAAATATCTGTACGCAACATAGAAGAACTTGAATGTCCAAAATTGGATAGTGTGAAAAATACTTCAGGAAACTTAAAATGCAAAGAACATAGCAAATGTCAAAATGTCAAAAAATGTGCAGTTGAAAATGTCTGGAAGATATACAATTTTTATTGTAATAAGCACAAGAAATAAAAGGTTTTGGAAATTTACAAATGTTTGATTTACAATTGATAATATGGATACATAAGGTGTACAATATCAGAATGGTTATCTTACAAAACATAAAAATAACAAAGTTTCATTTACAATGTGAAATAAATGTACAAGTACAATAGGTAGTTTTCAACATCAAATATATAAGGACCAGCTGAACTAATTTAAAATGTCAAGTTTGTGTGTACAAGTTGGATGTGACCAAGTTTGTTTAGAAGATATATTTCAATCATCAATTCGTTATACCAAAGAAAGTAAAAATAATTTATTAGAGTCTTGGGTACTTATTTTCTTTCTGAAACCATATTCTTTTGGATACAATGTACTAAAGCCACAACATGGGGTTGCAATTTATGATAACGTTTCTTTATTATTTTTACAGAGGTCTAAAACGTTTACACAAAAATAAGTGTAGTTCAGAGGCTGTGAAAATAAACGCCTTAAGCCAGTGCAAGAGCCTGATGAGCTTTGCCTAACACACCACAAGATGTAGAGTAAGGTTGACACGCACCTTCTGCCATTAGGGCTTTATGTTAGTCGGTTACAACCCTTTTATCGGACTTCTCAAAGGCTTCTAATGTTTAGTAGGACCATGCCCTTGCAATGTCTGTGGTTCAGGATTTATTTTTAATTATCATCTATGTAGGTTTCAAATGAAAGATCATTAAGGTATTTTATTAGAAAATGTATTTAAACTTCTGATGATATACAAACACTTTTCAAACAGACAATTCACCCGATACACCTTGTAGGCCTAAACCTATCAGTTGTACCGAAGTTTATAACCGTGGTCTTTTTGATGATACAGGAGAACGCCTTATTCAGAGTTGGGTTTGAGGAATATCTGCCAAATGGAGTACAAGTACACCAGCCAATCTGAAGATTGAAGCAAGATATTACCCAACGTCCCCTGAACCATCATCCTTTCGGCAACCAAGAAAATGTCCCCTAGGCTTAGAAAAATGTCACACTGCAACACTGACTAGTACCTAAAACTCGCTTCACAAACCTTTTGTTTTTAATTTTGCTATATGATATTTCACAGGCGAGGTTAAGCTACAAATAGGAGTTGACAGCGGTGACTACGATCTATGAAGTAATATTTTGTAGCTTTCTAAGATGATAAGTATGCAGTAAGATGGAGAGTTGGGGACAATGACTACGATCTAACACATGCTAACTGGCAATAGTGGTGGTGCAGTGTTGTTGCTCTTGTTAACCCCCCTTCTCTGCCTTTTCTAGCATACTTGAGTTGGTTTAAGTTGGTGTTTTAAGTCCACTTTATGCACTGTAAGGCTAATCGGGACTTGACCTACAGTTTAAAGTGGGATCCGAACCAGTTGTGCCTCCACCGGGTATCGAACCCGGGACCACTTGATTACAAGGCAATGACGCTACCACTGTTTTCTAGCATACTTATCTATTGCATGCTAACTAAAAGAAAACTTTAAGCAGGCTCTTCTCTTGTAATGCCACGGACGGAAACATGCATTCCTCTGCCCCCAAATGTATGTAATGCGATTTGGGGAAGAGAGGCATTAATTTTAATCTTACAGCTTAATTCATCTACATGCATGCTTAATGATTGACTTCTTTATTTATAGTTCGACATGAGATACACACAATTTTACTTTCTGAAGTACAGTTAATATTTCTGATTAATTTTACTGTCCAAAAGTTAGCAAATTCAAAGTGTGATCTATCGTGAACTAAACTAACCTCACTCACCCACCAACATATAGCCTTACAGACTACAGCAGATGTGACTCAAGGTCAGAAAGTGGTGCACAGCTTTGATTGGTCGTGACAGGTTGATCTATCGTGAACTAAACTAACCTCACCCCCTCACCCACACACACACACACACACTATGCCTTACAGAGTAAGGCTGCTGTTTCTCTTTTAAGAGCTGACGGTTGACGACACACACGATGTATTGAATACTAAATTAACCTATGACGTAAGCCATGGACACACACACACACACACCAAGCCTTCCAGATTGGGTATGAGCAAATCACCTCTTGCAATTGTTTTTATATTGTATGACGGGGAAAATTAATCTACAGCTAGCAACACTATTTGAGCTGCTTTCGACGAGCAGTGTTACCAAACTTACCTTTTTGCAAATAGGCTAAAGCTAATGCTCTACAGCTAGAAGCTTGGAACATATACACACAAAACACCCTAGCAGAGTATGCTAACTTACCTCATGTAAAAATATTACCTAGTACGTTTTTTGTTACGGGTTAAGCTGTGACATACAACTAAAGATCGACACAACCACCTGACGAAAATAAGACACGCAGACAGAGAGAGTGAGACAGCTTATACGCAGTTTTTCTTACACATTTACGTAATTTAAAAGGTAACTTGCAACCACTATTTCACTCACCTCCTACTGATGTTACGTGAACTAAATAAACTAAAACTATCCTGACCAACACACTTACTTCCACTCCTCTGTGAACAAAGACTTATTTCTCTGTTTGTTTAAAGATGCGGATCGCTTAACATATAATAAAATAACCACAGGTTTTTGGTACTTGGGCCAGAACATAGTGGTTTTAGACTGTAAATTCAGCCCGAGTATTCTATTTGTGCATAAAGTGAACTTAAGAAAAGAAAAATGGTGCTGCATTTGGAATATATAAATCTTTTTTCTTGGCTTACGGTAATTTGCGTGCCCCAGTAACCTTGAGTTCAATTCACGGAAGCTATTTCCTGTTTTGCGAACATACGAGAACCTTTCACACTTTTTTTTAATGTTGCATCAGATAATATATTGCAAGAGTGAGTTTATTTATTTATATATTTATTTATTTATTCAAAGTTTCAGATACAGCACTTTTAAGGCCATTTTACACTGAAAACTCTAACAAATAACAAGAACAAGTCAAGATGGTTTAAGGTAAAAACAAGAAAGTTAAATATAAACATAAGGCATAAACAAGGAAACAAACAAAGATGTACATATTCATTTTTAGGGAAGATCGGAAAATGCTTTCAGTAGAAAAAATGTCTGTGTTTATGGGTAAATTATTGTAGAACTGGGGCAGCCTGTGGAATAGAGCGCACTGTATAAGAGAAAGCCTAGCTGTGGAGGTGTGGAACAATTCAGTGTTTCGGGTCGATCGAGAGGGAACTCTGAAGTTGAATTCTGTAAGAAGAGATTCAGATCTTAATTTCCCATTGATGATTTTATAGAAAAAATTCATATCGGCCATATCGCGTCGGGTCTGCAGTAACTGAATGTTCAAAGTAGTCAGGATATCAGGTTTCTGAAGATGCCGCAAAGAAGGAATTCTATGACGTACAATGGCGGTAAAGAAGCTGAGGACGGAATCCATGCTAGAAAGATTTGTATTGGAAGCCATGGCCCAAACTGGAGAACAGTATTCAAGAATCGGAGAAATGAATGACTTGAAAAACAGGCTAAGAGAAGTTGGAGTATCAATTTCAGTGAATCTGTAGAGGAGGCCTAAGAGGCGCATTGCACTTTTAGTTGTAGCTGCGATGTGTTCCTTAAAGTTCAGTTTTTCATCTATGATAACACCTAGATCTTTTTGGGCCGCAACTGTAGTAATATAATTGTTTTCAAGAACATAATGAGAATGTATTTTTTTCTTTTTTAAAGAGACTGTGAGGGAGGAACATTTCTGTGGGTTAAGTTGTAGATTCCACTGGTTACACCATGTGACAAGTTCGGAAAGAGCATTCTGGAGAATCACAGCATCTTACGTGGTTGAGATTTCTTTGAAAAGTTTACAGTCGTCAGCAAACATGAGTAAATTGACAGGAAATGAGGAAAGTGTTTGAGGGAGATCGTCCATGTATAGGATGAACAAGAGAGGGCCCAATACGCTCCCTTGTGGTACCCAGACAGGACAGGAAGAAAATCAGAAGAGGCGCCTGAAAGGGTGACACGCTGTGTCCGTGAGTGTAAATAATCCTGGATTAAGGAGAGAAATTTGCCATGTATGTTAAATCTAGTTCGTAATTTGTGAATAAGAAGAGCATGGTTTATTTTGTCAAAGGCTTTTGAAATATCCAAGTATATCACATCTAGCTGGGAATTTTTGGAAATAGCCCTAGTGGCATGTGAAAGGAGAACTGAAAGATTAGTCAAGCAAGAGCTACCTGGAAGAAACCCGTGTTGGGCAGTACCGATATGCGGAGATGTAAATCTGAATAATCTGTCCTTAATGATTATTGAAAATTGACATGAATATATGTCCAAATTATTGCATAACTTAAAACATTGATAAGGAGGACTATATTGCACTGTGCTTTCTAGCAAAGGTATTATTGTTTGTAAATGTAGAATGCAAAAACTGAGTCACCGGCCCCTCAGAGATTCGAATATTGTAAGGATAAACAGCATAAAAATTTCATCACTGACAGCAAGCATTGTCATATGGACTGACGATTATTATTTTTTTTTAAAAAAAAAAGAACAGATCTAGTAATGAGTTATAACTTGTGTGAAGGAAAATGATGCCACTACAAACTGTACACAAGTAACTAACTCTCTAAGGATTATAATATTATATATATAAATCGATTTATTATTTTAGTTTTACTATTTGTTGGGTCTATGATGTTTTTAATTATTTCTCCTAATATTATTAGAATTATTTTAGGATGAGATGGCTTATTTCTGGTCTCATATTGTTTAGTAATTTATTATCAGAATGTTCGTTCTTATTCTGCGGGAATGTTAAATGCCGTGTCTAATCGAGTTCGAGATGTATTTATTTTAATATGTATAGCTTGAATATAAAATTATGGTAGCTGAAATTATATATATTATTTAATTGATTTCTGATTTTGATATAATATTAATTACTAGATGTATTATTGTTGCTGGAATAACAAGGAGTGCACAAATTCCTTTTTCTGCATGGCTACCAGCAGCAATAGCGGCACAAACCCCAGTTTCTGCGTAGGTTCATTTTTCTACTTTGGTTACTGCAGAGGTTTATTTTTTAATTCATTTTGGAGATGTATTGATATTTACTATTTTTGGTAAGGTGCTGTTACTAATATCAGCTTAACAATATTTATAGCTTGGGTTGGTGCTAATTTTGAGTATGATTTAAGGAAAATTATTGCCTTATCTACATTGAGACAGCTTGGGCTAATAATATTAACATTATCTATGGGTTTAAATGAATTAGCATTTTTTCATTTACTAACACATGCTATGTTTAAATCTTTATTATTTTTATGTACCGGGGTAGTAATTCATTCTATAGTGGATGTTCAAGATATTCGTTGTATGGGTGGTTTAATTAATAAAATACCAATAACTATCTCTTGTATAATAATTTCTAGCCTTGCTCTATGTGGTATAACATTTTGGCCGGGTTTTACTCTAAGAATTTAATTTTGGAGGCATTAAGAATATCATTTCCTTAAATTGGTAATATTCATTTTATTGCGAGTTTCTAATGGCATAACTATATCTTATAGTTTTCGGTTCAACTACTACTTAGTAGGTAAATCTTATAGAGGTATACCATTTCAAGGTGTTTCTGATCACTCGGGGTGCGGTATATTTAAGGGTAAGTTGGGTTTGTTATTATTATCCATTGTGGGTGGTTCTATATTAAGATGATTAATTTTTTCATCTATTTTTGTTATTATTATTCCAATTACATTAAAACTAGGACCAGTTATTTGTATTTTTTAGGTGGTGAATTGGATATAATATTACATCTTTCTTATTTGCAAATTATCCTTTCTTTGGTAATAAAATATTATATTATACGTTAGGTGGAATATGATTTTTTCCATATTTATCTTCAGAAGGCCTAATTAATAGTTCATTTGTTATAGGTGGAGAATATATTAGGTCTATCGATTATGGATGAAGTGAATTGTTTGGGGGGCAGGGGGTGTATACATATATAAGGAGTGGTTCTTTAAAAATTCAACTAATATATTCTAACTATTTCAATCTCTATTTTATATTTTCATTTTTAATAGTAATTTTATTAATAATTTATGTGTGTTTATATAGCTTAGAATTAAAGCATAACATTGAAGTTGTTAGGAAAAGTAATTAAAATTCTATAAACATTTCTTGAATTTAATTAAACCCAACTTTATCATAAAAAGATAATGTAATTTTATACTAAAGAAAGAAAGGAGTATTAATGAAATTTCACCACTAAAGATAGAAGTTAGCAGCCCCCACTTAATATATACCCCCTTAACTAAGGAATACACTCCTAATTTTATTATTAACATTAATATGCCGCTTCCTTTGGCTTCTGTTAAACAAGTAAGGGTAATATAATAACAGTTTATTCACGTCGAAGCTGATTGCATTTGCTTCTTACTGCATGAAGTAAATTGAAGTATCCCCAATACTTTTTGGAATTCAACTCAAATGTTATTATTAACTATTACTCCAACATGCTCATTCTAATGATCCTTGAGTTCACTCATGACATAATCCTAGAAGTAAAATTAATAAAAATAAGAATCTTACACATAATCAGGATAATAATTTTGAGCTAGTAATAATAACTGTTATCGGTAATAATAGTACAAGCTCTACATGAAAAATAAGAAAGATTACTGCAATTAGGAAGAAATTTATAGAAAATGGAATTCGGGCTGAGGATTTGGGGTCAAATCCACATTCGAATGGTGATCTTTTTTCCCGGTCTGTAATTGTTTATTTATATAATAATGTGGTTAGTATTATTACTATTGAGGTGATTATTATAATAATTAATGAGGTACTTATGATAATATTAATTATTTACTTTATGTTATATTGATATTTTAATTGGAAGTTAAGTGAACTTTAAATATACTAAGTAAATATTAACTACCTCATCAGTAAATTGAAATATAAAGAAATAGTCAAACTACATCTACAAAGTTCCAGTATCATGTTGCTGCCTAAAACCCGAAATGATGTGTTCGTAAAAAGTGGCATAAGATATCTCGAGTTAAGCATACTCCTAGAAATGTTGACCCCATAATAACGTGTAGACCATGAAATCCTGTTGCTATAAAAAATTTTGATTCATATACTGCGTCTGCAATAGTAAATGGGGATTCATAATATTCATACGCTTGAAGAATAGTGAAATATATTCCTAGTATTAATGTTAATGTAAGAGCTTGAGTTCTGTGAAAATATTTTTTTCCAATAGACTATGATGGGCTCACGTTACTGTCACTCCAGATCCTAGAAGAATTGCTGTATTCAATACTGGCACTTGTATTGGGTTGAATGGTAAAATTCCTTTTGGAGGTCATAACATCCCTAATTCAATTGTTGGGGATAGACTTCTATGGAAAAATGCTCAAAAGAATGATACAAAGAATAATGCTTCTGAAATAATAAATAGAATTATACCCCATCGCAGAACGATTATGACTTGACTTGTATGTAATCCTTGGTATGCTCCCTCTCGTGAGATGTCTCGTCATCATTGAATTATTGTAAGAATTATGGCCATTGTTCCTGTTAATAGTAGTATTATGCTTTGTTGGTGAATTCATCTAATTAGCCCTGTTGTGAATATTATTGCTCTGACAACACCTGTTCCTGGTCATGGACTTTGATCTACTAAATGGTATAGGTGGTTTTGGGTTGCTGACATTAGTTATTTTGATTCTCTGGAATAAATAGCAATTAATAATGCAAATACATAAGACTGAATAAATGCTACTGCTGTTTCTATAATAATTAATATAATTTGTGCTAGAATTAATATTGAAAGTCCAATAATTTCTAATATTGTTCCTGTATTTCCAATTATTGATATTATTAAATTCCCAACTATTATATTGGCTGCCAGTCGTACTGATAAGGTTATTGGACGAATAAAATTTCTAATCATTTCAATACATACTATAATTCGTATTAATAGAGCTGGCACGCCTTCTGCACTAGATGTGTTTGTATATGTTTTGTATTATTAATTCATCCATATAATATAAATGATAGTCATATTGGTAAGGCCAATGGTAAGGTAAAAACCAGATGACTTGATCTGGTAAATACATATGGAAGTAATCCTATTGAAGTATTATATAAAATTATTGAAAATATACTAATAAATATTAGAGTTCTTCCTTGATGGCTAATTATTCCTAAAAATGTATTGAATTCTTCATGTAATTTCATGATTATAATATTATATATCAGGGAGGTTCGTGATTGTATTACTCAAAGTTTAGTAGGAATTATTAATAATCCCAGGAAAGATCTTGTTCAATTTAATGATAAATTTATAATTGATGATGTTGGATCAAATGATGAGAATAGTCTTGTTATCATTTTCAGTATTTGGTTTTTGATTTATTCTTTATTATAATATTATTGATATTTAATATTTTTTTATAATTATAATAGTTAATAATGATGAATAGAAAATCAGTTAATATAAATATTGTAAATAGTATTATTCAATTTAGTGTATATATTTGTGGGATAAAATGTATCTATGAGAATAATTTAGGTTTGACACTCCTATGTTATCAGATATTAACTAACTTTTTCATTAGAAGTAGTTGTTACTTTACTATTTTGTGGTTTAAGAGACCATTACTTACTTTTCAGTCATCTAATGATTCTTGTATAATTTTTATTTATCAATTAATAAAGGATTTGTGGGTTGTGGTTTGGATAATGATTGGCATAAATCTGTGATTTGAACCACAGATTTCTGAACATTGTCCAAAAAATAAACCAATTCGACTAATATTTACCCCTGCTTGGTTAAGTCGTCCCGGAGTGGCATCTATCTTAATTCCTATAGATGGCATGGATCATGAGTGTAAAACATCTGCGGATGTAGTTAGGATTCGAATATCTATATTAATTGGTAATACTGTCCGGTTATCTACATCTAATAATCGGAACGAGTTTGTTATTATTTCATGTGTTGGGGCTATATATAAATCATATTCTGCTTTAATGAAATCAGAATATTCGTAGCTTTAGTATCATTGATGTCCAATAGTTTTTAGAGTCAATGGGGGCTGGTTTATTTCATCTAATAAATATAACAGACGTAATGACGGTAATGCAATAAAAACGAGAGTCATTGCTGGTATAATTGTTCATATAGTTTCTTGCACTTGTCCTTCTAGGAGTATCCGGTTGGTTAATTTGTTATTAAATAATGATATTATTAAATATTCTACTAATATTGTAATTATAATTAAGATTAATATTGTGTGGTCATGAAAGAATATTATTTGTTCTATTAGTGGGGAGAATCTATCTTGTAAACCTATTTGGTTTCAGACTGCCATTTTTAAGAAAGGTTATCCTTATATTTTTTTCAACATTTTGCTGGGTGGCCCAACATTAGTGGACGAAATAGCTTATTGATACAAACTGGAAGCTTGCTTTCCTCTCAACAATGGAAAACGCATTTTTTTTCAGTTAAATGTTGACTCAACTACCTTTCTAAGATGCTAGAATGGCTACCACGGACTTGGTGACTGAACACTAAAAACCACCAAGCGACTTACTTCACAGCAGTGTCACTTAGTTTCAACAAGAACAGTTCAAGGCTTGCCGGGTGTCCTGCTAGTTGCGGCATTTATTTTTTAATAGCAAGCAGATGAACTGGCTTTACAATTTGAAGACCCCTCTCACTGTATCGGTTTTGGCGAACGTCACGACTGTGTTTGTGTCTGTACTGTGAGTTAAATAAAAAATGTGGAATATAACAGGCAATGCGACTTCTTCTTTCGTGATCCGAACTTCTTAAAGAAACTTGAAAATATGCTAGCCGAGATTTCAAGTGATGTGTCAGATATTGAATGTTTCCAAAAAAGAGGACGAAGAATATATTCAAAAGCAATCATGGTACCAATTCATATTTGTCAGTTGACAGCGATGAAAGCAACTAAAGCAGTGGACCTGATACCGTAAGTGACAAATATTTTTATAGTAAAAAATATATTCAAGAGATCTTCAGTGGAAACTACGAAACATACCACAGTCCCGGAATATAATAAAATTAAAGTGATTTTGTTTCATTCCAAACTACGAAGAAGAAACAAAGTAGATCCAGTTGATTCATGGAGCTACATTATCACAGACACAATGCTGGAGACCGTGCTAAAATGGACACACAAAAAAATTGAAAATGTGAGGAATGAATACGTTAATTCAGATAGAGTTGTGCTCAAATCTTGTACCCTTACAGAACTGAAAAGCTTCCTTGGCCTCCTCATTTATAGTGTAATTTTAAATAGAACAACAAAAACTTTCGATTTCTTTTTGCTACAGACGGAACAGGTCGAGACATATTTCGAGTAACCATGTCATCAGCTAGATTTGTAGTACTTCTGAATTGTATGAGATTTGTCAACCCTGAAAGCAATTCTCAAGCTTGCTATTTGCTTGGTGCTAATATAACTAGAACTAATAATCAGAACACATTACATTTACAATACTTATCTCTATTTCGATAATGGAACAGATGGGTGAAAACGAGTAAAAGCTTTCTATACATAGGCAGGCGTAGTAAGACTGTGTAAACCTAATTTTGATACCAACAGAAATGTAACTACTGATAACTGGTACACTTCCATGGAATTTGTAGATGTACTGTTAAAAACTGGGCTAACTATTGTAGGAACAATTAGAAGAACAGAAAAGAGATTTCACCACAGTTTCAAGCTCAAAAAGAACGAATAGTTGGAAATAGTATATACAGCTTTACGAAGAGTGTTACAATAGTTTTCAAGTACCTAAAAGAAGAGGAAAGCCATAATTATCATTTCAAAAGTTTTTGTTTTGTCTAACAATTGATTAAATTAAGTACCAAACATTATGGAAAAGCAATTATCGAAACAATATACTGAAATGTTTACATAATAATAAGTGTCCTTGAATAGCCGTTCCAGTCTTCAAACTGTTCCCAACACGGCTTCTGCTTGCTTTTCAATAACATCTAAATTATGTGCAGTTCAATTTACAGTGCTAGCGTGTCTCATTGCTACACGGAAAATTCTACAGGAGTTTACTTTTCCTGGAGCTCTGAGACTCACCAAACCCTATATGGAACTTAGTGTCCTCATCATTGCGATGGAAAGAGAAACATGAGTGTCTGTGTTGTGAATGGAAGGGCCAGAAAATCGCATGTCACGGCTTTTGATGTTATCTGTAAAGTAGAGCAGTGGCACGGGTTCCACGCCCGAAAATGAGGCTCGGTGAGGCTCGCCTTAATGGATTTCTCTCGTAAGGCATGAGCCTCATTTTCTTACAGTGTTGCCAGCTCACCCCAAGAATATTCCACCATGATATTTTACAGACGAAACTAACCTACGAATGGGAGTTGACAACACTGGCAACATCAATTGCGGTTTAATATTGCCAACTCACCCTAAGAATATTTCACTATGATATTTTACAGGCGAAGCTAACCTACGAATGGGCAACACTGACTAGTGGAGGTTGGTGGGTTCTGCAATATTAATTGCGGTTCAATATTGCCAACTCACCTTAAGAATATTCCACCATATGATATTTTACAGGCGAAGCTAACCTACGAATGGGAGTTGGCAACACTGGCAACATCAATTGCGGCTCAATATTGCCAACTCACCTTAAGAATATTTCACCATATGATATTTTACAGACGAAACTAACCTACGAATGGGAGTTGGCAACACTGGCAACATCAATTGCGATTTAATATTGCCAACTCACTCTAAGAATATTTTACCATGATATTTTACAGGCGAAGCTAACCTACGAATGGGCAACACTGACTAGTGGAGGTTGGTGGGTTCTGCAACATTAATTGCCAGTGTTGCCAACTCACCTTAAGAATATTCCACCATATGATATTTTACAGGCGAAGCTAACCTACGAATGGGAGTTGGCAATACTGATTAGTGGAGGTGCACGGGTTCAAGAACATCAATTGCCAGTGTTGCCAACTCACCCTAAGAATATTTCACCATGATATTTTACAGACGAAGCTAACCTACGAATGGGCAACACAGACTAGTGGAGGTTGGTGGGTTCTGCAACATTAATTGCCAGTGTTGCCAACTCACCTTAAGAATATTCCACCATATGATATTTTACAAGCGAAGCTAACCTACGAATGGGCAACACTGACTAGTGGAGGTGGCCGGGGTTGCGTCCGAATCAGCAGCAGATGTCACCTGCACCGTTACATCCGGGGACTCAGCTAATTTTTGTTGTCCGAATTTGCGGTAGACGTGGAGTCGGAGGGAAGAGCAGAGAGGCGCGACAGATGCACGCTTGAACTCGCTGTGATGCTGCGCTTGGCAGCCATATTCTAATTTTTTATTTTGTACAGGCAACATTTACTGATTAGAGGATGTAAAACTCAGTTATATTTTAATATTTTATCGATAATGAATGCAGAAAAAATTGAAAATGATAAAATAGCGTGTTATATTTTTAATATGAGTAGTTAGGTGGAAATTATTTGTTTGTTTGCGCCCCACGCAGTGGGTGAAGTTCAGACTGTCACCTGGCGGGAAAAGTGACAGGCGTACTACAAGGGGACATGCAGATTCAAACGACTTGGACGTGACTTCGACGGCACGCGAGAGCAACGGGGAGAGAACGGGATGGAGCGCTTGCCAATCCGGACACGGCTTTTGTAAACCTCTCTCGCGGGAACGATGTGCCACACACACGTGCGCGCGCGCGTGCCTGTATTGTGACGCAAGCAAACAAACAAAATAATAATAATTGTTTTTAGGATTCCTGGCCCCTAACCCCGCCAGGGTGCGTGGTGCCCAACCCAAAAAGGTTTTCTAACGGCTGCGGTTAAAGATAGCCACACCTCTGTAGAGTTTCACGTGTTTTTTTTCCCCCAAACTTCCATGAAACCCTACAGAGGGCCTCCGTAATGCATGCAACGTGTACTAACGACTCTAGTGTTATTTTGATGTTGTAATATTTTTGGATATAGAGTTTTATTGTGAGATATAGATAAAAATAATTATGTTTATTATTATATTTTTTTGATGAAGATGGAGAATGTATGTGTGTGTGTTACAAATAAAGTTGCATGCTTTTTCTAGTGTGTGTGTATGTGTTTTTGATGTTTCGACAGCATCTGAAACGACAAAAAAAGAATTTCATTGTTAATTTTCTTGTGTAAAAAAACAACAACAAATTTTTTTTTTGTGCAAATTTTCTGATTTGTCTCTCGTGCTATAGTGCAAAAAAGATATTGTAACTGATAACTAATGAAATTGACATTGTAACTAATCTTGAACTAGTGAAATTTTCGTATTGTGCTATTGAAACTGATTGTGCTAGTGCAAAAATTTCTTATTGTGCAAGAAAAAATGTTAAAAAAACTTGTTAAAACAGCTCTGTGACCCTCTCGTTCTTCACGTCGTGGACGAAGGACTTCTCTGCAATGAGGATGACGCTGCACACGGTGTCCTCGGGCAACGGACTGTTGAACTCGCAGACGACCTTGATGTTGGTTCGATCGTTGACCACCACCTGCTTTCTCTTAGATGTGTTGATGACGAACATCGGCCTGCGGGTTTTGAATTCACTGGGCGTGTAGTACATGTCCATGCTTCCCTCGGTCACGCGTTTGAAAGAGGTGTAAGCTTCGTAAAGTTTGAGATAATCGTTTTTGGTCATGTCGAGGTTGTAATTCTCGCGCGGGAACACTTCGTTGCGTCCATTTTTGAGATAAATGTTCTTGATCTTGCAGTCGTCGAACTTGCTGGAATCTTTTTCCTGGTTGTTATCGCGCCCGGTTTGAAAGAACACTACGACGAAATCTGGCATGTCGAACTGTATGTTGTTGAACTGCGTCGTCACGTCGAATTCCATGTGACTTCCCGATGCCATCTTCTGCACGCACTGGTAACCGTGAAAGTGAATCGGCACCTGCGGATTCTTCAAGATCTCTGCTTTGTACTTGAGGGCGTAGTTTGTCTCGTATTCCACGATCGGCATTCTCAATTCCATGCTCCGTATGACGCACTTGGCCGCTTCGGGTAATGTGTTGGCTATCGGCGTGCCGTCAGCGTTCAAGTTGGTGTATCGCATCAGTGCGTCGTTGTCGTTGGCCGCTCTTCGAAACGTGACGCGCAATCCTCCCTTCCACATGATCTCTTTGTAGTCCGAGAAGAATCCCGGCAGCAGACGCATGGGAAAGAGCACCGTGTGACTTTTAGTCGATATTTTGGTCCCTGCTTCGAATCCTCCCGCCTGGTAGTATGCTGCGTCAGTTTTGGATAATTTCAATGTTCCCACTGCCGTCGACGTGATGCCTGGATAATCTATTCTGTCTATGACGGTGTTGTGTTTCCTCACCTCCACCTGCGAGAACAGGTGAGGTACGAAGTTGTCCACGAGTATCAAATTTGCTGTTGCGGGAAACGCGTCTCCGCTTTCCTTCTTCACCACGTCGAATTGAAGATAGAGGTCCGCTCTGTGAGGATGAACAAACCCGTCGCCTACGTCCACGTCGTATTCGATCTCCCTGTTCGCTTCGTTGAGATTGGCGAACGTGCGACGGTTGGGAGGGAAAGATTGCAATTCGTAACTTTCGATTTGCTCCATTTTTTACTATGCGTGTTATTTATTATACGTTGATCTCCACGATGGCAGTGGTCGTTGCACCTGCGAAATCCACCACGTCTCCTTTCTCGTTCGTCACCACCAACTCTATGTCGTCTATGCGGTTGCGGCATACTGGAAAATAGATCGGCGAAGAGGGTGTGTAGATGATCGGTTCCATGAATTCGGAACTGGGTTTGAATGTGGCTATGATTCCTGTCTGCTTGTGACTTCCTAACAATCCGTCCGAGGATTTCGTGATCATGCCTTCCGCCACGTTGCAGTGAACGTTTAGAGTTTCTATGGCTAGAAATTTAGGAATGTTGGTTGCCGTATGTTTGATGCCAGCTTCGAGTTTGGTGTCGTTCTCGAAACCTAAAAGTTCTCCCATGGTGCCCAGGTCCACGGTCTCCGTCGCCGACACGATTTCCACTCTGTGCGTGACCGAATTTTGAGAAAGGTACGTGCCTTTGGGTAACTGAGCTTGCAAAGTGGAAAGATTGTATTGGCCTGGCGTGACGATGATGTGTTCGCTTCCGACACTAATTTTATTATTGTGCTGCGTGACGTTAGGTATGAGGTACATGCTGTAGAATGCACGTAGAGCTACGGATTTAGGATAGACGATGTCGTCGTGCAGCGTGAGTTTCAGGATCGAAGATTCGCTTGTGAGATGGAACACGCCCATCGTGTTTCAGGTTCCACAATGCTTTCTGGAAATGTTCCACCGACGGGTTATTTATTTTAGACATGTATGCGAGAACAGAAAGGCATAGGTGGCCGCAGTTAACATCGGTGAAACCTTGAATGCGTTTGTCATTGTAGTAGAGGTTGGCAACACTGAGATATTTTACCAACCTGGCAGGTGGTGTGCCACCGAACGAATCGAAAACAAATGCATTGTTATCGTCAATTTTGAGGTAGCATATCCAATGTGTACCAGGATTTTTGTAACTGTCCAGGTTAACCACGCCATACTCTTTTTTCTTCACAGCAGAGGGTAGAGAATCGGACATGAAAACACCCCTGAAGTTTTTTATTCCCAACAGTTCGATCAGAGATTCAATATCGAAGTTGGACAGGGCTTCTTCTTTTTTTATATTTCTTTAAAGCATCGAGGTTGCTTTTTTGTTTTTTGGTTATACCTTTCCCTTTCTTCTCCATGGCCAGGTTGTGACGTTTCTGTTCTTCCAATTCTGCCTTGTTCTTCTTCGAGTCGATGACGGTTTTCGCGATGGCGGCACTTCCGCCGGCCAAACTTCCAACAGCCCCCAATGCTGCCAGGATGGCTGGGATGCTGAATATGAAACCTCCGATTTTTTGCTGTTTCCGCGAACGCTGCAAGCGTCTCAATTGAGGTGTGCTGAGAAGTAATTTCATTCCGTGTCCTTTCGTCAAGCAAGAACGTTTCTTCTCGCGTTGTTTCTTGGTGAGTAACCCATCGAGGGCACCTAGATTTTTCAGATTGGAGTAAGGTATCTGGTACACGACACCTTTGGGATTCATGTTGATGCTCTATATGTTATCTTCACGGTATGTTATTTATATATATGTTTTGAGATTTTTTTGTTTTGTGTAATTTTTTTTCGGTATGTTATTTATATATAAATGTTCTGAGATTTTTCTTGTTCCGTGTAATTTTTTTTTTCAAGGATATACTCCGCGCAGAGCCGTTACACAAATTCTATTACGTGCTTTGTTTTCTTACCAAGAAGTTCCTTTGTACCCTTGTACACGATTTGAGTTTTGTTCTCGATTAAAATAGCTAGCTTCTCGTCGGATAACATGTTAGCGTATCGATCTGGTAAAAATAGACTGTATTGTGCGTTGAGCAACAAACGCGCCTTGGGACCATACTGGGTAGAAACAATTGAACCGGAAGTTATCGTGTAAGGTTTGTCCACTTCCAATTCCTGAATTTTTACATACTCTACTGACAAATTTAGCATTTGTTTTAATGCTTGAAAGTCACTCATTTTTTCAGTCGTCATATTGAAGAGAAATTTTCAGTGTGTGTGTTAGAGAAATTTAATTTTTTTCACAATGTGTGTTATTTATATACACTGAAGATTATTTTTTTTTCACGATGTGTGTTATTTTATATATATTTTTTTTCACGAGATTTTTGTATCGAAGATTTTTTTTGTCTGTGTTAGAGGAAGAAAGTTTGTGCTTCGGAAAATGCGATAATGTGCGTGATGATATCTTCCGTCTCTTGTTTCGACTTATGCCAATCATCTGTGAATCGTCTTCTCCCCAGCCTCGCCTCGTGCAGTTCATCTAACCTATTGTTTAATTTTTCCCCTGCGACCGAAAAAAGAGTGTCGAGATCGCCGCACCTCATGCCGCTAATTTCCCGAAGATAATCCTTAACAGCCATTTCACAAGGGATGCGAAATTCCGGCGTTGATCTCGCTATGATCAAAAATTTTCTTATATCCTCACAATCTCCATTTACTGCATGTTTGAATATTTTACACAGCAGTTCGTGTGGCAAGACGGTTATACCAGACATGACGTGTTTTTTTTTTTTTTAATGTATGTTATTTATATACCCCACCCAAGTTTTTGTTTTGTGTTCATGGCGATGGTGGTGCCCAGTGCTGCAACTCTTTCTCCCAGCGAAGCGTCTCTGCTGACGAATCTTTCGAAAGCTGCGTGCTCTAACTTTCTGTCTGCTTCGTGACGTGCATCCAGTTCGGTGCGAGTGGTGTTGTAAGCGATGTCGTGATCTTTGCATGCGGCGTCCAACGGATTCACACCCTTGTCTCCTCTCTTCAATCTTTTCTCGAGTTTGGTACCTGGTCCGCAGTACTGGTAGCCGGGTAAATGAATCTCGAAAGGTAACTTGTTGATGATGTCGTTCACAAGTCCCTTTCCTTCGGCCACGTTCCAGAATCTCGGAGGCAGCGTGTTGATAATTTTAATGAGGTAACCTATGCCCTTGTCGTCGTTCACGATGAAGTTGGAAAATTTTGTGCTGATCATGTCCACAATTCCTACCTTCTCGTTGTAGAAATTACGATTGCCTGCATTCTCCTCTCCTGCAATAACCAACAACCTGTCTATGAGCTTGCGCACGTCGTCCACCCACACAAACTCTTTGGGCAGGGTGTTGTAGAGTTTGACGCCGCTGCCTGTTTTCACCTGGTTCCATATCGGCTTGATGAGATTTCTGTACTTCTCGCCGCTGCTGGATTTGACCCTATTCTGCGAGGTGTCGTTGTTTTGGTACAAGGCATCCGTCATGATCAAAATTTCCTTGTAACTCTGGTAATCTTCGTCGGTGTAATCTTTCGGCTGCTTTTTGGCAACGAGTTCCCACAGTCCCACCGTACCCGGGTACCTGTTCCAACTATCCTTCTCGCCTAAATTAACTTTAATGTCGTTGCCTTCGAAGGTCACCTTCGATTTTCCAATCTTCCAAACCACACCGCCGCCTTCGTTGCTCTCCATGCTCGGATACAATCCGAACACTTCATCCTTGTCGAATTTCCCCGTGCTCAGGTAGTCTCGTGCCAAAGGTCCCAACTCGATCTTATCCAAAGACGACGACGTGCTACCTATGGCTCGACGTCGTGGCGGTACGTCTCTTAGTTCGAACGGCGTCGAAGGAATGCTCGAAATGGGCGTGGGTATGGTGTAACTTTTAGCTGCAAGTGGTACGAGTTCGTTGATCAAATTTTTATTTTGTTCCGTGACGCCTTTAATTTCTTTACCTAGATCGCTGATGGCGTCGATCACAGGTTGATCTTGACGTTTCTTCTCTTCGTAGAATCCGCGATTCTCGGATTTCCAACCTTTGAAGCGTTTCGCGAGGTAATCGCGAAGCTTGAGATTTTCGTCTTCGATTTTTCGTTTCGTCATAATGTTATTTATACACGTCGTTTCTCACAACGTTGCAACGTTTAGAAAGTCGTTGATTTTGTTTCTGTATTTTCCGTCGTTGGGTTTCCTTGTCATGTCGATCGTCGCGAATCCGAAATCGTCACTGTTCCAACAGTGGGAGCAGCAGCGTTCCGAAAATTGATTGTAGTTCATGTCTCCGCCTACGTAGTCATCGTACGCGTGCTTGAGGTTGGTGTGATCTTGACGAAACAAACATATGAAATTAGCGTTGTCGCGTACTAACTGTTTTGGAATTTTGGAAAACGTTTGAGCTAGGTAGAAGCAATCTATTCCTTTGTGACGACCTTGCGTGAAAAAATTACGAATTTCATTTTGATTTTCCAGGATGACATCGTCGAACACAACGACTGAATTTTTACGACAATCGTCGAGTGGCTTTATTTCCGAAGCGAACGTTGCAATGTCCAGACCATCGTACAGTTTTATCAGTTGCTTGTATTTCGCTTGTTCGAGACTTTTCGAAAATACGTAGAGGTGCCTGTTCTTCCAATCTAACCAATTCGGTGCGAGGAGAAAATTGTCCACGAGCAGTGTTGTTTTCCCACACCCCGAAGGACCTACGATCAGACAGCGGATGCTGTCGGGAAGCAACTCACCGTTCTTTTTTCTCGTTTGACTTTCCGAATCCGGTAGACGTTTCACCACGTTCCATGTACTTACAAGATCACTTCGTTCGCGTTGATCCAACTTTTTTCTGGAAGTCCCAGCCATTTCACAAACAGTTTGTTGCCTTTTCTACGCAATACTTTCTCGATGAGGTACGTGTCGGGATGTTTTGTTTTAGAGAGTTCTTCTTCGTAAAATCTTCCTTTCAAAATCTCACCGCTACTATCTTTTATTATATACGTGTGTCGGTTTCCGGGTAAAACTCGAACCACCGTAAAAAGTTCCGTGCTCCAATTTTTTGTGAACCCCTTCTCGAAGGTGCGTTTTGAATTTGCTGATCCTCACCTGGTCTCCAATTTTGAATTTTGATTTCTTGGTAGTCGTGGGAGTGTACTTTGGACAGTAAACTGTAGAAATTAAACGCTGCTCGTCAGATTTCGTAACGTCAGCTGGCTTCATGCCTATCGTTCTGTGTACTGTATTATTATAGGTGTCGACGAGTTCCGGCAGTATGTCGACCCATTTGTAATTTCCTCGAAGCGTGAATCGTTTCCACATGTGTGTTTTCAAGGTTCGATTAAATCTTTCCACGATGCTGGCTTTGATGTGACTGAAGGTTGAATAATGTCGAATGTCGTGTTTCCGAATAAACTTTTGGAATACGGCATTGTAAAATTCCTTCCCCTTGTCCGTTTGCAAAAACCGAGGTCGTCTGTCGCTTTCGCGAAAAATTGTCTTGAATGCTTCCGTGACGCACGTTCCTGTTTTGGCTTTCAAAGGTAGAGCCCATGCGAATTTCGAAAACGTGTCTATGACGGTGAGGAGGTACTTGTTGCTCTTGTTCAATTTATGCACATTTTTTAGATTGCCGCTACTCATCTCCACGAGGTCACTTTGCCAGAGGTCATCGATTCCCTTGGTTACCACAGCTAAACGTTGGTAGTTGCGGCGTGCAGGTTTATGCAATTCTTCGACGATGGCTTGCCTAGACATTTTTTAGAGATTACGTTTGAAGAGAAGCACCAGTGTGATGGGATTCAAAGAGGGTGGCACCTCACCAGTGTTTTGAATGATCAGCTTATCGCCGGCACTCACGTCAAAAACGGTAAGATCTTCGTCTTCGTGTATTTCATATATGTTGCGCGTTTCGTTCCAACGTGCCAGAGGAATATTTCCTGCTTTCTGAACACCACGATTCGATATCAAGGTCATGGTGGGAACGCTAGCTTTTCTGCCGTGAGACCAGTACGAAAATTCGTTTATCTGAATTGTACCATCGAGGAGAAACTTGTAGTACGGATGATAAGGATGTAACATGTACAGTTTGTTACCTTCGACGAACGTGGAGATTCTCTGTTGATTGGGTACGCTGTTGATTTCGATGGCTTGCAGAGAATGCAGTTTAGCGAATTTAGTATCGACGCTAACGAGGTTGCTGTGAAGCTGTCCCAGTGTATTTTGTACGGGCAACAAATGTTCGACGATGGTATCCGTTACTGTAGAAAATGACGGTTTGATTTTCACTTCCACGTTCAACTGCTTGTAGTTTTCGTTGAGTTCTTGTAACTTGGCACCGAAAGAGGCCAGCGTCGATTCCTGCGTGGATTCCAATACTCCAACTTGATCTCTGATGTTGACGACGATACTCTGAAGGTTCTCGACTTGATTCAATTTCGAACTTTTCTCGGTAAGATCGTTCACGATGCTTCGCATCTCGGTAAACTGCGTGTGAAGGTCGGCGACGCTCTGCGAAGTGGGCAGCGTCGACACCAGCGAAGCAAGTTCGTCTCGAATCTGTTCCACGTTCGCCGTTTCCGTTTCCAGTCGTTTCAGCATACGTGATATGCTTCTTTTCAAAGCGTGCAATTCTTTGGAGGTGGGGAGATTGGCAACCCTACTCTCGAGATCGCTCAACGAACTTTTGATGTCGCTCGAATCGGATAGTGCCGTCACCGCCGTTTTCAATTTTTCCAAATCTTCGCTCGAAGGTACGCTCGTCCGTAACGATTCCAAGTCACCCTGTATGTTGTCCAGTACGTGATGAAAATGAGCAAGGTTCGATTCGACGTTCAAATTTTCTAAATATTCGATCTTCTGCTGAACCGTGCTTAACGTGTCTTGTATGCTCGTCAACGCACTTGCTTCAGCGTGTGTATTTTTAATTTCTTCGTTGATCAACTCCAGAGACGCCTGAAGCGTAGCGATGGTGGTTTGAATGTGTTCGAAATCTTGATAAGCCTCCAATTGAATTTTTATGTTCGCGACGCTTTTGCCGATGACCTGCAGTTCGTCTGACGATGGTAGGTTCGTCATGGTATCTTCCAAAGTCTGTAACTTGGATTTAATTTCTTCCAACGTGCTGGCGAATTCTTCTTGTAATTTGGAAACAACAACATGCAAGCGTTCTACATCAATATCCTTCACGACGGTTTGAAGTTCAGAGAAATTCTTTTCGATTGCGGAAGTTCGTTCTTCGATTTCGAGTTTCAATTTTTCCAAATCTTCATTTTTCGATTGAAATTGTTGTAATTTGGCCAAATCATTTTGAAGCTTATCCACGCTCAACTGTATATTTTGAACGTTGTCGTAAGAAGGTACGTCGACATAATTTTTTATGAGCGTTTTCAGTTCGGAATCGATTTTCAGAATGGGGTCCAGACATTGCGTTTGGAGCGTAGCAATCTCCGACTCTAAACTTTTGTTTAAGGTCTCCTGCAAAGCGATCAAATCGCTCCTCAACTTTTTAATTCTGACGTCCAACATGAGAATCTCTTCTGCGTGGTCTACACGTTTGGTGTGGCCGAAAATATCGTTAGGCATTTTGGTT
The DNA here is from genome assembly GCF_977018435.1 of Lepisma saccharinum. Classification (NCBI taxonomy): domain Eukaryota; kingdom Metazoa; phylum Arthropoda; class Insecta; order Zygentoma; family Lepismatidae; genus Lepisma; species Lepisma saccharinum. Next base: position 55,707,961 of record NC_139237.1, read on the forward strand.
AACGGTTATTTATAATAGGATAGACGATTCGTAATTCTACGAAGAGAGGAATAAGTTTGTCGTAATCTCCTAGGAGTACAACGTATAAACAATATCCTGCAGAAACATCGTACGTAATGTTAGAAAGCATCTTGTCGTGCTTGATTCGAAAAATGTTCTTGCCGGTAGATATTTTGATTTCGCCTACGTTTTCCGGATTCACGGTGATTTGAAGTTTTCCATCGATCGGAATTTTGTAAAAATGTAAATTGTTGTTGAAGACGTAAAACATCTTGCCCACATCATCATCCAATTTCGTCCAAATGCTGTTAAGGTGAACAATCAGTAGACCGTTGAGTTTAGTTAACATGGAAGGTAGAAATTCATGATCTGTCGTCGCGCGGTGTACAGTCTCCATGTTGGTTTGTTTTCGGAAACCAAAGAGATTCATAGGTATGCTGGTTATTTAAAATACGGTCAAAGTTTTTTTTGTAATGACAGTCAGTGTTGTTTTTTTTTGTAATGACTAACAAAATGATTTTTTTTTTTTTTGTTTTGTTTTATGAATCTTCTGTTGAAGATGGGCATATGTTGCAGGTTTTGCTTTCTGCTAAGCGATAGTGCCCCCACGGCAGTGGGTGGATTCCACACTCGAGGACACACCTCTTGTCGTCGTTGGGATCCAGGGCAATCTTCCTCACTTTGTTGGTGGTCAACACATGGTCGACGCTCTGGATGCGCTGTTCTGCTCTTAGAACCGACGACCTGGTCTTGAGACAATCCACGAAGTCCTCGAATGTGAGATGCTCCCGAACCACCTGTCTGCCGACACCCTTGGCCTTCTTGGTAACGCCACCCTCGGCTTTGATGGTATAGGCCTTGGCGCGAAGACCTGCAAACTCGAGAATCACATCTCCGTCCTTCTCATCTTTGAGTTTGCCAGGCACCTTCTTGTTGCGGGCCAGGATGTCGTATTGGTTCGGCTGGGGATAGCCCGAGGTGTCGAAGAGCTTTTCAAGAGCTGGAACTGTGGCTATATCCCCGTATGCGTCGGCTGTGTGAACGTGGTACACCAAGCTGTCCGTGTCCGTGTAGAGAAGCGAGATGTTGTGGCCGTAGTGTGGACGTAATATGTCGTAGTATGTCTCGAACATGTGGAGCTTGCTCAGATCCAGAACAGTGGCTCCAACGTAGATGGGCTTGGTGAGTTTCACCACACCTTGCCTCATGTGAATCAGAGCCAGCTGCTCGTTATAGATTGTTCGAGACTTGAACAATGGACTCGCAACAAGCTGACGACATCGCTCTTTCCCCGTCACCAATTTTATGTCCACGCGATTCCGTACATTCTCCATGGTCTTGCCAAACACCGCATTATTCATGAGCTTGAAGAAATCCTTATCAAGCTCGGACGTGGCTGCGGTGCGGTGTTTAGTGTTGACTTCGATATATGGACGCAACCATGGAGAATGCTCGAACTTGAGGATGCGGTGAACTGCGTGGACTGTGACCCCTCGCTGCATCAACCACCGGAGATTCCGGTAGTGAAGGACGTAATTCTTCTTGGGTTCGAAATCCATGACGAGCTTCGTCTGGTTGGAATCGGGTGGACACTTGAACTCGGGTGCAGGGGGAAGATCGCAAAACAAATCCTGCAGCTTCTCGGAGAACTCAAGGTCCACCTCGGCGAAGAACCCATGTTCCGAATCGTCGAAACCTTTAATGTTGAAGTTGGAAGGGTCAACCCACTCGAACCCTCTAAAGGGGAGTGGCTGCATCATGGAGTGCCCGTACAAGTTATTCACGTCCGTGTGCATGATGTAGCTCGACGGTTGGGTGGAGTCGTAGCCAGTAGCCATGTGATGGTTGTTGGCGTGTGCGTGCCGTTGCGACACCTGGACCATTCCACCCCGCACGGCACGTATCACAAACAGCATCATGTCTACGTCCGAAAAAAGCTCCAGCTTGATTTTCGTCACCAGAAACATGGCTGACCACGCCAGTCCGGGGAGACTATAGAAGTAGGCGGGGTCCAGGTGGTAGATGTTCATTGCGGTCGCCCGGAACGTCTGGAACACGTCGGCGAGGAGCGTCACATCAAGTCTGAGGTAGGCGTCGTGGTAGTCTCCGAGAGTTCGACAACCTAGCTCGCGCCACATGGACTGGGCGTGATGATATTCTTCGTCGGTGATGTTCGAGCCCCGTAACTGACTGTAGAACTTCGCCTGGGGAGGTAGCGACGTCTCCGCAAACTTGGTAGAGTCTGTGATGTATTCGTAGGGGTAGACCCCCTTACGCCTGAAGAGACTGGCGTCCAAGTTTGGAAAATTCGCAGAGGTGATGCGCATTTGCTTGTCGCTAAGCTTCCCTGCGAGAGCATCGAGGCTGGCCGGGAGGAACCTCAGGGAGTCGAGGAAGCGAAGTTCGACGGTAGAGTCGGATGCTGGGATTCGAACCAACTTGCTCACACTGATGTAACGCTCCTCGTTTTGTGCCAGGACGTTGATTCTTGCATTGTCGTACCCAAGATGCTTGATCAGGTGGTGGAAGTCGTATCCCGAGCCATTGTGAAAAAACACAGGGATGAAGCGTGGGTCCTGGGCCTTAAGGTTACATCTGTTGCACCAAGGACCAACGTACCTACCGCTAAAGTGATCGTGGTGATGGACTTTACGGTTGTTGGCGGTGTACTCCTCGACGCAGACAGGGCAAGTGATGGCCTCGTCGTGTCTACGTTGATCATCGGGGGACAGTGGGAGCATAGACTTGGGGGTCAACAGCACCTTCCCTATCTCGTTGGCTTCCACAACCATCCTCTCGAGGAAGTGTTTGGCTGCGTCGGGACCACGGTACACGTAGGGCTCGGGCGCGATGTGTTGATCTCGTCGCACCACAACGTATGCGAAACTGGATGCCTCGTGGAGTTGGTAAGGGGTGGTGGAAGAAACTTCAGGATCGGGATCGCAAGTGGACAGGGGTTTGAGAAAGGCCTCGAAATCCGCGATGATGATAGCGGGGTGCTCTACCATGGCACCGTGCTTGCGGAAACGCTCCACGTCGTCAGGTTTGGGCAAGTCTGCCAGCCCAGGTTCGTTGGTTTTGCAGTAGAGCTTGTGGCGAGCGAGCTTCTCGGCAGCGATGTTGCGACCTCTGATGCGCTGGTAATCCTGCCGTTTTTGATTACGAAATTTAGACAAGCACCTGGGACAAACTTCTATGTGGGTTTTGTCTTTGCTCAGCTGGCTTGAAACAAGCCGAGAGAGCGAGCGAATGAGGGTGTAATGGTGGTGGGTCTCGTCCTTGATAAGCAGAAGATGAATTTCCTGCGCACTATCGTCGTCTACGTCGCTCACCCGGATAGGGTACACCACATTTTCACCAATGAGGCCATAAACATTGATGGCCAACCGAGGGTTATGTGTACGGGCCTCGAACTTGCGAATATCCGAGACCTCCACCGGGTAGTTGATCCCAGCAATGGCATCTTCCAGCTCTGGCTCGTAGGGTAGGTAGTGGTTAACTCGGTGTGGATGGTTTTTCCAGTCGACAGGGTGCAACGCTGCAAGCACAGACCAAACGAAGCACTTGGCGTCTCTGTTCTGAATGTTCAGGACGGCATTCTTTTTCGCGATGTCAGGTGGTAAGGGGACGTAGCTGGAGGCGGAGAGAGGCACAAACTTGGAAAGTTTGACGCGCAGTTCGTGACGCTCACCACACAGCGAACCCCCCGAGCCCTTAGCTTCATGTTCTTCTTGCTTTGCCAGCAGCTCCTCGACAAACTTGTTGTAGATGACCTCGAGGTTGTCGACATCCGCCAGATGCAGCATCTTCGCCTTGGTGTTGTGGCAGAACCTGTAAATTTCACCAGACGGCTTCTTGTACCAGCAACGTAGCGATGCGTAGAATTTAGTGGAGGAGTGCGTAGCCAGTGCATTACTAAAAATAGAAACTATTTCTGCTCGCTTTTCCTCTAAAAAGCTACGCACGTCGCATGAGCCATCCGACAATTGAACGTAATCTCCTAATATTCCCCCGAAAGCAGACCGGTCTGCTTTTGGAGGCTTGCGTTTAGCAGGTGGTGCATTGATGGAGGCTGCTTCTGCCTTCCTCTTGGTGGAGGTCGAAGGCTGGACCCCAGATGTATTTTTGCTTAGACAAGTAAGCTTATGCTTCTTGACATACGCAATTGTAATATGATTATTGCATCCGGAACACAGTTCGGTGGCAGCCAAATGCTTGCCTGGCACGCAGGTGCGACAATGTCTTGCAAAATTTTTGCTTGATATGGCTGTTTTGCACACAGGGCAACTTTTCATGGAACGCATTTTTTTCGGGGGTATGTTTATTTATATATGGGTGGTGTTGCCTTCCTCAAATATGTGCTTTAATCAACTCTATAAAAAAAAATAAAAAATATATATATATAAGAAAAATATAATTGTAGATAGAAAAAAAAAACACAATAAATATTGTATGCATGTGTAATTCTATTTAGTTTATTTTTGTTAGACACTAATTTTCTTCAGATTTTATTGCCCATTAGTATATTTTTCCACCAATCTAGTAGAGGTATGAAACTATGAAAATGTACTTGTTTTTTTTACACAAGAAAATTAACAATAAAATTCTTTTTTATTGTTTCAGATGCTGTCGAAACATCAAAAACACATACACACACACTAGAAAAAGCATGCAACTTTATTTGTAACACACACACATACATTCTCCATCTTCATCAAAAAAAATATTATAATAAACATAATTATTTTTATCTATATCTCACAATAAAACTCTATATCCAAAAATATTACAACATCAAAATAACACTAGAGTCGTTAGTACACGTTGCATGCATTACGGAGGCCCTCTGTAGGGTTTCATGGAAGTTTGGGGGGGGAAAAAAACACGTGAAACTCTACAGAGGTGTGGCTATCTTTAACCGCAGCCGTTAGAAAACCTTTTTGGGTTGGGCACCACGCACCCTGGCGGGGTTAGGGGCCAGGAATCCTAAAAACAATTATTATTATTTTTGTTTGTTTGCTTGCGTCACAATACAGGCACGCGCGCGCGCACGTGTGTGTGGCACATCGTTCCCGCGAGAGAGGTTTACAAAAGCCGTGTCCGGATTGGCAAGCGCTCCATCCCGTTCTCTCCCCGTTGCTCTCGCGTGCCGTCGAAGTCACGTCCAAGTCGTTTGAATCTGCATGTCCCCTTGTAGTACGCCTGTCACTTTTCCCGCCAGGTGACAGTCTGAACTTCACCCACTGCGTGGGGCGCAAACAAACAAATAATTTCCACCTAACTACTCATATTAAAAATATAACACGCTATTTTATCATTTTCAATTTTTTCTGCATTCATTATCGATAAAATATTAAAATATAACTGAGTTTTACATCCTCTAATCAGTAAATGTTGCCTGTACAAAATAAAAAATTAGAATATGGCTGCCAAGCGCAGCATCACAGCGAGTTCAAGCGTGCATCTGTCGCGCCTCTCTGCTCTTCCCTCCGACTCCACGTCTACCGCAAATTCGGACAACAAAAATTAGCTGAGTCCCCGGATGTAACGGTGCAGGTGACATCTGCTGCTGATTCGGACGCAACCCCGGCCACCTCCACTAGTCAGTGTTGCCCATTCGTAGGTTAGCTTCGCTTGTAAAATATCATATGGTGGAATATTCTTAAGGTGAGTTGGCAACACTGGCAATTAATGTTGCAGAACCCACCAACCTCCACTAGTCTGTGTTGCCCATTCGTAGGTTAGCTTCGTCTGTAAAATATCATGGTGAAATATTCTTAGGGTGAGTTGGCAACACTGGCAATTGATGTTCTTGAACCCGTGCACCTCCACTAATCAGTATTGCCAACTCCCATTCGTAGGTTAGCTTCGCCTGTAAAATATCATATGGTGGAATATTCTTAAGGTGAGTTGGCAACACTGGCAATTAATGTTGCAGAACCCACCAACCTCCACTAGTCAGTGTTGCCCATTCGTAGGTTAGCTTCGCCTGTAAAATATCATGGTAAAATATTCTTAGAGTGAGTTGGCAATATTAAATCGCAATTGATGTTGCCAGTGTTGCCAACTCCCATTCGTAGGTTAGTTTCGTCTGTAAAATATCATATGGTGAAATATTCTTAAGGTGAGTTGGCAATATTGAGCCGCAATTGATGTTGCCAGTGTTGCCAACTCCCATTCGTAGGTTAGCTTCGCCTGTAAAATATCATATGGTGGAATATTCTTAAGGTGAGTTGGCAATATTGAACCGCAATTAATATTGCAGAACCCACCAACCTCCACTAGTCAGTGTTGCCCATTCGTAGGTTAGCTTCGCCTGTAAAATATCATAGTGAAATATTCTTAGGGTGAGTTGGCAATATTAAACCGCAATTGATGTTGCCAGTGTTGTCAACTCCCATTCGTAGGTTAGTTTCGTCTGTAAAATATCATGGTGGAATATTCTTGGGGTGAGCTGGCAACACTGTAAGAAAATGAGGCTCATGCCTTACGAGAGAAATCCATTAAGGCGAGCCTCACCGAGCCTCATTTTCGGGCGTGGAACCCGTGCCACTGCTCTACTCTGTAAAAATCATAACAAGAGCGAGGATCGTTTCGGAAATAAACTTGTAGAGGGCGAGGCTTGCAGCATGAAGTTTCAAGGATGACAGTTCCTTATAGCTCGGTATTAACCAACTAATTCTCTTTCCTTCTTAAACCAAAAGGTTTAGCAACAGAAGCCTTCCATCTCTCACCCTATCCATAAGCAAGATCAATCCAATTTTTCTTTCTAATTCTGTGCAAATCACAAGGCTGAAAGCTTGCGTGTATCACACTTAATGTTTATTCTTTTTGCTAGCTTTTGATCATGACCATTGATCATTCATTTGTATTGTATGTTTCCCATGTCAGCACAATATATTTTTCTCTTGGATCAATCATGACTATGAGGATGAAAGAATCAGAAATACAGTGTTACTTAACAAGCAGTATATATGTTAAAAGTTCCTAGAGAGGGATGTACTTGACACAAGAATATAATTATCAGAGAATGATTGATTGAATTGCAGCTTTAGGTTCGCTTTATGCACGGATAGGCATATCGGGATTGGACCTGTAGATTCAAATGGGGTTCGCACCACTATGCGCCTCCAACAGGTATCATTCAAAACCTGGCACCTTTTGATTAAAAGGCGACAACGCTACCACTTCGCCATCAGCAAGGCATAATTACCAGAAAATAACTGCAACCAACACATTGAGACCGATCTTCATATTGTAAACCGAGTTCATCTGCTTGCTATTAAAAAATAAATGCCGAACCTTCCAGGACACCCGGGAAGCCTTGAACTGTTCTTCTTGAAACTAAGTAACAGTACTTTGAATTAAGTCCCTCGGTGGTTTTTAATGTTCAGTCACCAAGCTCGTGGTAGCCATTCTAGCATCTCAGAAAGGTAGTTGAGTCGATATTTCACAGGAAATAATGTGTTTTCAATGCGGAGAAGAAAGAGAGTGGTTGAATAATTTCGAGAAGTACTTCTTAATAAGGGAGAGTGCTTTTTTGTGTAACCACTATGTTATAGATGGGAACAAGGTAAGAACAACATTACCACTATGCTATCGGAGTGAAGGACATTTTTACATCCACACATGAAACTTCGTTCCTGCCTGCATCCATATCTAGACCAAGAGATTCGAACCAAGCCTCAGTCCCTTGTGCCTTACTTAATTATTTACACTAATCAAAATATAGGCTTAAGAAAATGCCTCAATCGCACACGCTATGGCATCCTTGGGTACTTTGTCATCCTCTGTAAGCATCAAGAAAGTGAGCCAAGCAACCACATGTATAAGTTAGTCTCCCACACATCATGCTATTTCATGTCCAACTTGGCAAGGATAAATAGATTCGCTCCTCTACCATCAGGTGGATAGGCAGTTCCAAAAATCGGTTAGGATGGAAAAATAATGAATAGATAGATCTTTCTCGGATCGGGATAGGCTTGTATTTGTCCTCTTCGGGTTTAAGAAGCTTAGAGAGTTAGTTACTTGGTTGTTTCTCACTGCACTATTTGAATTTTGAATAATCACATGTTAGTTATGAACGCATCCGATCTGATCATATACGTGTTTGAGTTGAGGCTCCGTATCTGCCCGCAATATTTCTTTTCTTCTTTTTCTTGGTATCTAATTTCTATATTGAACATTAGAAACAACAAATTTCCATTAACAGTATTTCATGTTATGCAAGCATTTGAGTCTATACACCATCGGGGGTGGGATTGCAACAACGTTACCACTACGTCATCCGACAAAGGTCTGGATCGGTATTGTAACATTTTATTGCTCAGGTCATTTTTTTAATATGTACAGCTATAGGTAAACATACCAACTTAAACCCTCAGAGTGGTAGTCCGACAAAAGTACACCTCTGTTAACCGCCTCGTGTGGGGAGGTGGACATTGTAGTTGTTGGTGTAATGCACTTCGAAGCAGACGTGTGTTTTCTAAGTGCCCCACTTCATAAATTTCCTCAAAATAAACATTATAATTTTCATCGTTGCCATTAACCAAAATAGCTTAGCTTCTTCTTTTTTTATCTCCATTCGCTTGACAACAGAATTTAACCCTCCAGTACTCGCGCGGGTGACCAATGTCACCCAGCCCCTTTGTTTTCGTTACCGCCAAGCAGTGTGGTGGAGTGGAGTGGTAGGGGCGTCAGTACCTTCCGCCTACATTTCCAGCTAGCTGACTAATGTGCGTTTGTATGTTGTAGTGAGGAGTAGCCCGTGTTATTGCGCTTGAAAGTCAGTTGGGTGACACTTGTTCCCCGCGTAATTAACAGCGTTATGAATGCACAGAAGCGTCCACGACTCTGTAATAACTATCTTATTTTGGATGTATTGCTTGGTGAGAGTTCCGATGAGGACGATATTGTGGAGAATGATAGTGACGATGGTGGAGATGACCATCTAGATGTCCAGGACGATCTCTTTTACACCGAAGAAGCTTATGAACTACACAAGGACCAAGTGAAAAATGCCGAACATTACCTACGCCAAATGCGGAAAAAGAATCCAGTGATGAAGAGAACATCCTATTTGCAAATTGATGCATTGTGGAAACACTATCCCCTCAGCCCAGAAATATACGAACTAGAGCTGACAACATTATTTTGAGGCTACCAGGACCAACTGGACAGAGTAGGGAAGCACGTAGTGCACTTGATTGATTCGTACTTTCTAACGTTATTGGAACTATAGTTACATCAACCAACATTTATATTGACCATAGAAAGGAGCATTGTAGCCGAGACGGAGACACCAAACAAACGAATGTTGTTGAAATTCGTGCCTTCATTGGTATTTTGCTACTAACCCGCTGTTTGGATAGTAACAGGAAAAAAACTAAGAGGGTGAGGGACAACTCTGCAGGGACTGTTGTGGAAGTCTGTTATCTTGCCATGAGTGAGAATAGATTTCATTTTCTCATGAAATGTCTTCGTTTTGATGACATCAGAGATCGTCAGCAGAGAAGAGAAATTGATCGGCTTGCGCCTATTAGAGACGTCCTAGAACTTGTGGGGCAACACTTGTGGTCAACGCTTCACTCATTTACAAGTTCAACAATGCTGCAGCTAAACCACCTGCAAGACAACACTTCCTGAAAATTTTGTAGTTGCAACTCATAAAACCTCTGATTTAGAGTCTAATCCAGCTTTCTTTCATCTCTGTACATCTGAAGAGAAGGGGAAAGGCCCTTCTTGTAATCGAAGAAACTCTTCAGCCTGAGCGCAGACAACAAGGTAACAGTAGAGGTCGCTGCTATCTGTGCGGGAGGGCGAGACACAATACAACCAGAAAACATTGTGAAAAATGTGGACGTCATATCTGTAGTGATCCTTCATCAATTGTTTGTACTGAATGCCTGGAGTGGGACTAAGGTAATACAACCATTGCAACTGTAAAATATTGCTGACTTCTTATTATTCTTATGTACAAATGTATTTTTGTAGTTTAACATCCATTTCATTCTTGATATCAGAAAATGTGAAACAAAATAAGACATTATAGGCCTAGTTATAACATTGAAATTTTCAACCTTTAATATCCTCCAAAAAATATTACTAGTAAAAAACATTGTTGTGACTATACTCTTTCCATATGTAAATGCAGGGTACGCTTTAGCGATCTCTTTGCCTTGTAATAAAGGCCAAAGTATGTTAATATACATGTTTATGGATTCTCAAAAAAGCTGTCTTTCAGATGAACAAAGAGTTTTACAATGTTACCCTGCATTAAAAAAATTATGGTAGCCTAAAGTTAAGGATATTGTTTCCATGCAAATTTTTGTTAAAGAACGATTTGTTATTTTTTCTTTACAACACCTGTTTGATACAAAAATAATTAAGTAATACCTTAAGTCCCACTAGAATAGATTGTAAATGTAACAAAACAAAAATATCCACTATGCTATAATTAGTCTTTTCGAAATAAATAAAATACCTTATGTGTGACTAATGTCACCCGCGCGAGTATCCGTGTTACGGGATGTCTCACTCTCTCTGTTTGTGTGTCTTATTTTCGTCAGGTGGTCGTGTTGATCTCTAGTTGCATGTCACAGCTTAACCCGTTGAAAACCGTACTAGGTAATAATTTTACATAAGGTAAGTTAGCATACTCCACTAGGGTGTTTTGTGTGTATATGTCTCAAGCCTCTAACTGTAGAGCATTAGCTTTAACCTATAGAAACAAATATTGGCACGAAGGTAAGTTTGGTAACACTGCTCGTCGAAAGCAGCTCAAACAGTGTTGCTAGCTGTAGGTTAATTTCCCCTACATAAAATATAAAAACAATTGCAAATGTGAGTTGTGTATACCCTACCTGGATGGCTTGGTGTGTGTGTCCATGACTTATGTAGTAGGTTAATTTAGTTTGCAATAGATCTTGTGTGTTGGGCACTGTCAGCCCTTAAAAGTGAAATAGAAGCCTTACTCTTTAAGGCATAGTGTGTGTGTGTGGGTGAGCGAATAAGGTTAGTTTAGTTTACGATAGATCAACCTGACAGGACCACTCAAAGCTGTGCACCACTCTCTGCCTTTGAGTCACATCTGCTGTAGTCTGTAAGGCTATATGTGGGTTGGTGAGTGAGGTTAGTTTAGTTCAAGATAGATCACACTTAGAATTTGCTCACTTTTGGACAGTAAAATTAATCAGAAATATTAACCGTACTTCAAAAAGTAAAATTGTGTGTATCTCATGTCGAACTAGAAATAAAGAAGTCAAACATTAAGCATGCATGCAGATTAGTTGAGCTGTAAGGTTATTTGGCCCCCTTCACCCAAATCGCATTACATACATGTGGGGGACAGAGGCATGCATGTTTCCGTCCGTGACATTACAAGAGAAACATTTTTGGTTTGCATGCAATAGATCAGAATGCTAGAAAAGGAAGAGAAGGGGGGTGGTTAACAAGAGCATCAACACTGCACCACCACTATTACCAGTTAGCATGTGTTAGATTGTAGTCATTGTCACCAACTCTCCATCTTACTGCATACTTATCATCTTAGAAGCATGTTTATCGTACGACGCAAACTGTTAATATAGCTGTTAACAAATTCCGGAAGCATATCGAGCCACTTGTAATACCCCTGAAGAGTTATTTCTACATGTGTGTTTTGAGAGTTCTGTTGAAACGTTCCACTACGCTGGCTTTGATGTGACTAAAGGTCGAGTAATGTTGAATATTTTGTTTTTGAATGAATTTCGAAAGTCAGAGATGTAGAATTCTTTTCCGTTTTCTGTTTGAAGAAATCGATCGCCTACCACTTTTATTGAAAATAGTTTTGAATGCTTCCACTACACAGGTACATGTTTTTGCCTTGAGGGGTAAAGCCCTCACAAATTTTGAAAATGTGTGTATAACAGTGAGAAGATACTTGTATCCCTTGTTGACTTTAAGTAATTTTTTTTAAATGCCACTGCTCATTTCTACAAGGTCAGCTTGCCACAGGTCGTCTAAGCCTTTGGTCACTACCGGTAGTCGTTTGTAGTTTCGCCGTGCAGGTTTGTGCAGGTTGTTCACAACAGCCTGCCTAGACATTGTGTGAAAATAAGAATATAGATTTGATGGGATTTCTGGCCGCAGACAATGCCGGGTTTTCTATGTACAGAATGTCGCCTATTACTATGTCAATAATCTGAGTAGCAACTTCGGCATAGGCTGTCTCGCGACTTTCGGGGTTTGTGAAATCTACCATTTTCACTCCTCTTATTTTAGGCTCGTCACGGTCTTGGTTGGGTAGAGGGTTGCGTGAGGCAAAGACCAGTATGATACCTTGACGAACTGAAGTGTGCCATCGATGAAAAACTGGTGATAGGCTTTGGCAGGAGTGAGCATGTAGAGTTTGGCACCTAGATGGTAGAGCGAGGATAATTCCCTGTTTATAATGCTGTACAGTTCGATGACAATTGTGGACTTGAGATTGTCGATGCTGACGTTCAGGGTGTTTACATTGGTTCGAACCTCGCTCTCCACATCCTCCAATCTACCGTTTATTGATTTCAGATGTTCCTCGATAGCAAGGACAAGAGTGTCGTAATCGGGCTCGATCTGCACATCGACAATAAGCATCTTGAATTTTTCGTTTAACCTTCGAGCGGGCGCGCCTGCGCAAAATTTACGCCAAAAGTAATCTTCTTTAATTTTCTTGTCTTTCCTTTGATTTCGTCGACCTATGCTTTATATGTATTCCTCAAATAGGTATTTTGTGTTGCATATTAGCAGTCATTGTTCCTAATCCATATGTTATACTCTGTCAATTGTTGTTTATTTCAGATCAGATCACCATGTCGTAAATTTTGCGCTGCGCGCCTGCTCCTGTTCAGTAATTATTTCGTCCGGTCATTGTTGAAAATAAGTCGACAAAACGTAGACATTAGCGAAATTCAACGTATCCTTCAAGTTTCTTGAATAGAATAGATTGATTGATTTTGTTTTTGAGTCTGCTTTATGCACAGAAAGGCTAATCGCGACTTCACATACTTTGGTAGCTAGGCTCGTTCCCAGGATGTTTTGAGGGGACGGACATATCCAAAAATGTGAAAGTAAGTTGTTATTATTTGGTTTATTTTACATAGTTTATATATATATATATATATATATATATAGAGAGAGAGAGAGAGAGAGAGAGAGAGAGAGAGTGTGTGTGTGTGTGTGTGTATGTGTGCGTGCGCGCACGTGCGCGGTGGGGGAAGGGGGAAGCGGGAGTGAGTACACAGGATATTGCCATAGACTGCCCATAATTTTTCATATGACGTAGAGAATTTTTACTAGACTCGATCCCTCTTGAACTTGGATTGTAAAGTGTTTGTACATAGACTTGTAACATTTAGGTTTTCAGCAGGAATATCTGTCGTAAAAAGTATGACACTCGCCTGCTGATGAAAAGCGTGGTGCGCTATAAATATGTAATAAGTTACGTACTTGTTTTTGTTTTTTCAGCATTCTAACTTGTATTTCAATATGTTTCATTTATATTAACCTCAGATATGATATAAATAAATGTAGACCCCAAATCATTTACGTTTATATTATAAAAATCCTCGCTCATAATGAATGATACTAAATGACGTAAAAAATGCGTCACGTGCCCGCTGGTGACACGATTATGAACGCGCCCGCTAGAAGGTTAACTTATGTAGATGGGTGCTGAAATTGGTTATGGCTGATTCCTGGCTCGCCTCCATGTTGCCAATTTGCTCTTTCACATTGGCGATAATCTGCAGTAGACATTCCACAAGTGTCAACTTGGAGATCTGGGCTGCGAGGTCGTGGACCTGAGTTCTAATTTCCGCAAACAAGCCATGTAGCTCACTGATGTTCTGGTTGGTAGGCAAGGTTGCAACAGACTCCCGAAGCAATTCAATTTCGATTTGGATGTTTTTGATGTCGTCGGATTTTAGTATTCGTTTGTGAGCCCACTTCACGCTTTTTAATTCCTGCGAGGTAGGCAGGGTGGCCACCGTGTTTTGGATAGACTACAAAGCTTTTTTCACCGCGTCCAACTCGGAGGCAGCAGCAACAGCGCGTATGCCTTCTTGTAATTGTGTTATGTCGTCCTGGGTGGGAATGGAATGTTGCAAAATTTCCAACTTAATCTGTATGTCGTCGATCAAGTAATGAAAATGCGACAACTCTGATTAGGTGTTTAAATTTTCCTGCTTGGTGATCTGCTGCTGGACGCTGGCCAGAGTATCCCTGATGCCAGGCAGTTTGGATTCCAGTGCTTCGTGTAAGTTTGCCAGATCATTTTTGATGACGGCGAGAGCATCCTCAATGTGCGTTATGGTGCCTTGCAGCTTCCCGAAATCCTCGTTGGTCCCAAGTTGGAGTTTGATGTTGGCAGCACTACGGGCAATGGCGTTCAGCTCGCTGGACGAAGGTAGATTGTTGATGAAGTACTCTAGCATTTGGAGTTTAGTTTTGACTTCGGTGATGCTTGCACAAAGCGTCCGTTTGACGCTCAACCTTGATGCTTTCCAACGTAGGAATTTCGAACGATTGAATCTGTTCGCGCAATTTGGCAGTCCTGGCATTCACGCGATCGTAGTCATCTTGAGTCTTGATGCTCTGGATGATGGTTTGCAGTTCAGTCTGGATGGTGCTTGTTTGGTCCTGCAAGTGTCGCTTCAGCTGTTCTACATCGGAGGTCTGCGTTTGATGCAGCTTCAAAAGTTCGTTCTGTAGCCTGCCTATGCTCAGCGCAAGTTGTCGAGGTTGTCTATTGACGCGAGGTCGGTGTACTTTTGCAGCAGCAATTTGAGCTCGGCGTCGATCTTGAATACGGGGTCCAGGCACTGAGACTGCAGGCTGGCTATCTCTGACTGGAGTCAAGAGTTGACCGTTGATTGCAGGCTTGCAGATCGCTTCGCAGCTTCTTGACCCTGACGTCGAGCATGAGAAGCTCGTCGCCGTGGTCGTCGCGTTTCGTGTGGCCAAAAATATCGTTAGGGATTGTTACTTCTGTGGTTATCTATTATAGGGTATGTGATTCAATTCTCAACAAAAAGAGGGATGAGTTTGTCGTAGTCGACCAAGAGCTCCACGTACAGGCGATGGCAGCAGACACATCCTATGTTGTACTGGCATCCTTCCTATCATTCTTGATGCGATAGATGTTCCTTCCGGAGGAAACCTTGACCTCCCCTTTGTTCTCAGGGTTCATGTTGAACTGCAGTTTGCCATAGATGAGGAACCGGTAATAATTCAAGTTGTTGTTGAATACATAGAAAGTTTTGCCCACATCCTCGTCGTACAGGGTCAGAATGCTATTCAAGTGTAAAATTAATAGACCGTTAAGTTTGGATAGCATGGAAGGCAGGAGTTCGTTGAAGCTCGACGAGGACGACGACGTAGGCTGGACGGGCACTTCCATAGCTTGCTTCCTGAAGCCAGACAGGTTCATATATATTATTTTATATTCTTGTATTATAGAAACATTGCCAGCTGTAAGGTTAATTAGCCCGATCCCCCAAATCGCATTTTTTTCATTTTGACAACGTTAGAACAAGATACGGCGGTATGAGAAATATGTAAATTAAAGATATTTTAACAATATACGACGTCTTATGAAAGGCATATTCAACAATAAAGTAATTTGTCTAACGCTTACTGCCATTCCCTATTACTGGCAAAGACAGTTTAAAATGGACTTGTTTCCAAGTGTTCACCGAATTCAGACATTTGCACATAGATGGCTCTGTTGTTGTCGCTAATCAAATATATATATATATATTTTTTTGGAATATCTCTAAAACGGAGAGAGACAAGCAAATTCTGCTTGCAGATTTCTAATGTACACTTGAAGATAAGTAAAAGTATGGATACAACCTATGCTCGGAAATTCAAAATGGCGACCGGAAGTAGGTTTATCTCTTAAACGGTAGGATTTGGCTAAAATCTCTTTGCAGATTTGTAATGTACACTCGAAAATAAGTAAGAATATGAATACAACCTATGTTCGGAAATTCAAACTGGCAACCGAAAGTAAGTTTATCTCTTGAACGGCTCGAGTTAGCCAAAATCTGTTTGAAGATTTGTAATGTACACTCCAAGATAAGTAAAAAATATGAATGTAACCTATGCTCGTAAATCCAAAATGGCCACCAGAAGTAGGTTTATCTCGAAAACTGTGGGACATTGCCAAAATCTGTTTGCAGATTTATGATGTACACTCGTAGATAAGTAAAAATATGAATACAACCTATGCTCGGAAATTTACAACCAATGTTCATAAAAAATCGCACATGATCGTATAAGTGTTGCCAACTCCTATTTGTAAGTTGGCTTCGCCTGTGAAATATCATATGGCAAAATTTCCATGTGCTAGGTTGACAATACTAAGTCCATATAAAAGGTTTTGTGAAGCGAGTTTCTTTTAATAGTCAGTGTTACCAGCTCCTATTTGTAGGTTAGCTTCACCTGTAAAATATCATATGGTAAAATTTTCGTGGGGTGGATTGGCAACACTACGGGCCCGCTTAGCCCAAAAAGATGTTGGTAAACAAGTACTTTGCCTCTACTTTGATTTTTTTTTAAAAAAATTTGAAAATTGTTTTTGAAAAAAAGTAAATGTTTTTCCTCTATAATATTGATTACGCAGATTGACAACTCAATATAGAAGAAATATAATGTCACTCTAATCGCTAATCAGTGTGCCTCGACCGAGAATCGAACCCTGTTCCCTTAGCACAAAAGCATTCAGCATTCTAGATACATTGAATTGAATTGAATTGACTTTATTGCTGGGCGAGGTTCAGCTGTTGCTTGTCTACCACCTAACCCCAAAAAGAACAGATTAAAATAAAAATACAATAAAATTCAAGATTACAAAGAAAATGAACAAGAAAGTACAATAAAATACAAATGGAATAAAATCTCATACAATAGAACAGATAAAAACTAAAAATTAAAATTAAATTCAGATTACAAAGAAATTAATCAAGAAAGTGCAATAAAATTCAAAATACAATAGGAATAAAATCATATACATTGGAACAATATTAGTAGTGAATTAGATAATAAAGTAACTGAAGTCGAGAAAGTTGATAGTAAGAAAAAAATAAATTCTGGCATCTCACAGTATTTATCATTATTCATAAGTTGATTCACCATGCTTCTGATCGTTGATCAGTGATTCACGGAACATATTGCGAAAACGTCTGAAATTTTGATTTTTGGTTAAATTTGGTAGTGCATTCCAGGCTTTGGGTGCTGCGTAACTGAAAGAGGCCTGATAAGCTGAAGTTCTGCAACGAGATAATTTGAAACTGGCAGCGTTTCTGGTTGAATGCAAATGAATTTTGCTACTGAACTTTAATTTCGAAAAGAGGTAGTTTGGGCTTTTGCTATTAATTATGTTGTGCAGTGTACAAAACAAGTGCAGTACAGACACATAACCGTCGTGCCATGGAAAGGATTCCGTGCTCATTAAGCACAGGGAGAATATGTTCACACTTTTTTGTTCTATATACATATCTAATGCATGCGTTTTGAACTTTCTGTATTTTTTTGCAAGCTTTTTTGTTATTCTTAGCCCGTAAACGACATCACAATAGTCAAATAGGGGGAAGATAAGAGACTGCACTAGGGTTAATTTTATCTTAGGAGAGAGAAAGTCTACCAGAAGATAGAGGCTTTTTAATATCGAATACGCATTGCCACACCATCGTTAACATTTCTTTAAATTTCTACGTAATCTTTTTTTTTTTTGCGTCAACAATTACAACATAAAGACATAGCGTGGAAAAAACTTCATTATTTTTCCACCGTGTACTCGGGAGCGTGGGAAAATATTCGATGACGTCATAGCGGGAGAACATAGCGTGTGAAAAATATTATTATTTTCTCACGGTATACTCGGGAGCGTGGAAAAATATGCGATGACGTCATAGCGTGATAACATAGCGTGGGAAAATATGCGATGACGTCATAACGGGGTAACATATTGTGGAAAACAAATGCCAAAAATACGATGGTTTTAGCACTTGTAGTATTCCCAACAACCACTACAGACACATAACCGCTCACATCCATCGACGCCACTTATATTCTATTCCTGTGTGCGCATGCGCTCGCGCATTCTTTTGGCATACTCTACATCCAGAGAGTTCTTGCACAACATTATTCCACGGATCGATAGCTTCTCGGAATCCGTGGGAACCATTGAATGTCGAACGTGTTTAATCTCCAACTTTTTGCGCAACCGACACCTGCAGTTCTCGGAATCCGTGGGAACATTTCAAGTCGTACGTGATTTAACGTCGTAAATCAACTACGTAAGCATTCCCACGACTCTTCGAATTTAACTGCATGTGTAAAATTGACATGTCAGCGATCCCACACTTTCCGAACACCTGCATGTGGCAATCGGATGCGATATTCGTACCCAGTGGGATGAAACGTGACTCAACTCAAAACATATAATCTGACATTGAACAACACCACGGATCGAAAATGATGAGTCCGGTGGGAACCATCGAAGGTCGAACGTGTCTAATCTCCATCTTTTTGCACAACCGACACCTACAGTTCTCGAAATTTGATATGCTTCTCGGATATGCAAGTCGTACATGCTTTGGCGTTGGAAACAACAATCCCTGACCACGCACATTGTCACATTCGACATCTGCGATGGACACCTGTTCCACATTCTTTGTGTTTTATGTAATACTCAGATGTGAGCGCACATGCTTTAATATTGGTTCATACAGCGGTTTTTTAACCCAGCCATAGCACATCACGCCAGACGAGAAACATCTACCGACTGCAAGCTGCTAATCCATATATATCCACTTAAAGGGTGAGGTCATCGATAAACAATACCTGACACCAAACCCTTTCATCACCTTTCACGCCATCGATGACCATATTTGGAAACTGACGCAGCTGCAACCAACAACAAATAATCAATCGCTACCTAGTCACATCCTCTTAAAACAAACAATCGATGACCATATTAGAAACTCCATTTTTAACCTGTCGCAGCCTCTAACAAATAAATAAACATTATCTGACCACTGCCTTTCTTAGCATTCGATCAATAACCCTAGCTGCAATCTCCATTGGTTATCTGTCGCAGCCCCAACAAACACATAAAGAAATAAATATACATTACCTGACCACTCCCTTTCATAACAATTAATAAATCAAAAAGCAACATATCATCTATCTCTGACGTCATAGCGTGCGAATGGAGCGTGGGATAAAACCTCATTATTTTCCCACTGTGTACTCGGGAGCGTTGAAAAATATGGGGTGACGTCATAGCGTGGAAAGTTAGCGTGGGATAAAAGCTCATTATTTTCCCACTTTGTAGACAAAAATGCTGGCTCGGTGATCTATGGCCCCATCTAACAACTTGTGATAGTGTATAGTGGTGGTAGTATTTCCAGGACGAATATATTTATGATGGTTCACAAATCATAAATGTTGTGAATCAACACCAATTTAATAAATTACTCACAGCATATCATCCTTATTGAATCTATACTTATTAGATATGATTAAAACCAAAAAATATAAACTACATTCCAAAACATAGGAAATAATCAATGGGAAGTTGCTTCTTGCTTCGTATTCGGAAGATTTAACTAATGTTAATGATATAGTACGTTTATCTGTTCCCAAACACGGATTGAAGCACAATTCAGTTGCTGCATCAGTTCCTTTCTGGAATCACTTGGTTCGGTTCAGACGTTTGAATTGTTACATACATACATTTCTGGAACCTTTTGCAGTTTTTATAACATGCATCACATTGAAGGAGCCATTAAAATAGAAGTATTTTCAACCTACATATAATGATTTTCTTTAAAATCTGCAGACTAGAGGCAATTGACAATTGTTATTGTCATAGTCATATTCAGAAATAATATTCGGAATTTAAGTGCTATCCAACTGCCATATCGATTATCCTGTCGTTGTAGAAATGTGCAAATATGCAAAATCCACTACTGGAACACTTGCTTGACGTTGTGTGTTTCTGTGTGTGACAAATTAGATATAGTTCAGATTTCACACAATGTTCAAGTTCTTAGTATATTAGCGGCAGAAGTATTACAAGGTGCGCCCATTAAAAACCGAACATTTTCTTAGGAAAGAAAACAAGTAATTACTTTAAAATGACTTTACTACCTTCAGAATAATCACCAGAGAAGGCAATACACTTTGACCAGCGTATTTACAGGCAATTGAAACACTGTTGATAGTCATTGACAGTAAGTGTTCCCAAAATACACGTAACATATAATTTAATGTCCGTAACGTCGTCAAATCTTTGCCCTTTCATAGCCATCTTAAGCTTTAGAAAAATAAAAGAAATCAGCAGGCGATAAGTCTGGAGAATACGGAGCGTGATTGATTACTGTTACTGAATGCTTAGCAAGGTATTGTTGTACAGACAATGCGGTATGAGGCTGAGAAATATCGTCTAACAGAAACCACAGGCCAGAATGACGGAGGTTCTTCCTAACCCGGTTCATCCTGTTTCTGAGTCAACCAAGCACTTCCTTGTAATACCACTGATTGATTATTTGGTTTTCAGGGACCTCTCACCACTGCACGAACTTTCTCAGCATTGTCGTTATTCCTTGACTTTGAAGGGCGTCCTGATCTTGGTTCATCCTCGACAATTTCACGTCAATCTTTGAAACTATTATACCACTCATACACCTGGGTTCTTGATATTGCTGCATCACTTTACACTGCCCGTATCATCTGTAATGTTTGCGCAAACGATTTACCCAATTTGTAACAAAAGTGTATGTTGTAACGTTGTTCCATCTTGGTGCGCGTATTTTGTACGCCGCCTGTACACGACCTGCACCTGACGCACGCTTGCCCCAATACCTATTGCCTGCAGCAGGTTGAAACATGCACTGACGGGAAGTTTAGATATAGCTCTTTGCAGTGTTGGCAGAATACGGTACCTTTTTATTTGGTTTGGTTCTTCTTTTTGACGGTTTAGTTTCTTTATGGGCGGACCTTGTATACGTAGGTATAATGCACATACTGACGTTTCCCCAACATTCAATCACGTGAATATTAAGAAAATCAATTTCTAAGTCTCTAATTGCGTATTCAAATTTTGGAAGATAACATACAACCATAAAGAGAATACGAGTCCTTATTTTGCATTTGTTTTATGTATCCGATGTTCTTTATAGGAAAATTGTTTAGAAGGTTGAAATCTCCATTAAATTTCTATCCATCCTGTAAACCGTTGCCTACTCTGGTTGCAGAAGTCATTCGAAGAATTCAGTATCCTTACCTAATGTGCGCGAATAGGTTAACTATAATAGTAAAACTCGTCGAGGTCAAGTAATACTAGTTCTAATCATCTTAATCTTATATAACTTGAGATGACACATGAGAATCATTCAAATATGTTGAGCAGTATCATAAATACGGACGTTAAGAAGATTTTTACACGTCGTTAAAAATTTTTTGAAGATCCTTCAGTAATTAAGATAATAAATTGTTATGGACACGAATTTATGATATTTAATTTTAGTTCAGCACTTCCTGCATTTCAGATTACTGTTGAAGACAAATATGCAGTTCCTTTTTGGCCCAATAAAGATATATTGCCTTGGCAAGAGGGGTCCAGTACCATGGTCTGGGAAAGAACATACAAGATACAGAAGTACACCACTGAATCAAACGTCAGAGACATAAATGTTATTAAGAGACGTTGTCGATTTCCAGAAGAGGTGGACAATCCATGGCCATACAAGTACTACAGTGAAAGTGCGTGTATTGTAAGGTGCAGGTCCATGGAAATGGCAAGGCTTTGTAACTGCACAATTCTTGGCATTTGGAAAGGAAGTATGTTTGAAATCTTGTTAATTTGAATTAGAATAGTTTTGTATGGAACAAAAAAAGGTAGAGTTCCAAACTCTACAACAATGCAAAAGTATGTACTAAATTATTGCTATGTGTACCTTAAATACATAAGCAAATTCATGGAACCGATTTATATAATTGTTCTTTTTTAAAATTAATTGATATATATATATATATATATATATATATATATATATATATATATATATATATATATATATATATATATATACACCATTATTTTTCAACTTATAGGGCGCGACCCACTGATGATTCCCGAATAGGCGCTAGGTCGGTCGCGAAGTTGGGCTAAAAAATATTATTATTTATTTAAGAACGTATTGCATTTAAATTACTAATATGGTATTAACAACTACGTAATGTACATAGTCTAAACTCTACATTTCTGTTATTCGCCGGGAGGTAATGGGTACTAAAACTAGGCCGAGTGGTTTCAAAACTGTTTTCAACCTTGCAGTTAACGTCGTAAGCATTACAAAATCTTGTCGGTTTAATTCAAGACATTTTTCTGTGCTGTGCCATGAAATTGGTAGTGGACAAAAGTAGCTTTTGCTTCTGAGACTTGACATGTACTCAGATTTACGACCACCATTGAACCCCCACATATCCCAGCTTATGCGGAAAAGGCAGCCCCAGCCATATAGTTCGGTGAGTAAAAAGGGCAAATAAAGTTCTCAATTTCAGCATGTGTGCTTACATAGATGTTAGACTAGAGTAAATTATTATTTTAAATTACATATTCATTTATCTAGAATGAAGTTTGTGTATTTGTTTTAAGCAAGCGCGAATGAGGGCTTCTTAAAGTACTCGATAATAGCAAAATAATGATTATAAACTGGGTGCACACTCCTACAAGTAAATCTACCTGCGCCCATGTTTATGGGTCTTCTGAAGTGTAATATCCTTCAAGGTGGGTACCGGACCGAAAAATGTTGAGAGGCACTGTACAGTGCTTTTGCTGGAAAGAAAAGATCCGGTACTCTCCAAGTTGGTTTATTATTGCGTTCATCGTAAAAACTATTCAAAATATTGTGGTATGCCTATACAGGATTGTCTCTGTGTAGTTAACCCTCCTCCCCCAAACATAAACACATTTAAAAATAAAATTACTGGTTTTATTTTCATCTTTAAAAATTTGCCGGTACGACGTAACGTTACTTACCGGCAGTAAAAGAAATCACTTTATATATGCATATCAAGTTGAGTACTTTGAATGCTCTAAATATTTACGTTCCTGAGGCATTTTAATCTGCAGTTAATGGAATAGATAGGAATTAGATGTAGTAACTGCTCAAGAAAGTGATGGTTATCATAGCTTAAATACAACTAAATTTGAGGAAGCAAGTCTATGTTGTTGCCAGTACCAGATGCTTGGATTTAAAACGACGTAAATAAAAATTAATATTTCGAAGAATTCTTACTTAGAGCTTAACAACTTAGATCTCTGCAACAACCCCTGCTACGCAAAGTTGAAAGTACGGCGTGTCCGATAGAATTACAATCAATAACAATTGAAAATATTCCCTAAATCAATAATGACAGAATAATCATTGTTGTACCTTGTGTGACACAACTCTAAAAGCTTTGCTATTACCCATAAAATAAAATACTCGCTCCATATGGTGAGAATGTTGCAGTTGACTAAACATATGGACCAAAATCTCGCCTTTCGCTGTGCTACAGAAAGTTCAATGCTGTTTTTAGTTCCCTGAATTTCAATATCAGATTAGAGTATCCATCTTTCAAATTTGTGACAGCATTCAACTTATATCCCAAAGACGTATCAGCCAACCCCTGTGTCGGAGTGGTTAGCACATCGCATTAAGACGGTAGGCGTACCGGTTTCGAATCCTGGTCTGGGCATGGATATTTGTGAGTGACCATTCATCAATTTCATCATATCATCACTCATACCCATCTTCGCAAATTAGCCAAAAGTGGCACAAAAACGAAGTAAAATAAATGAAATCAAATCAAATAAAAGACGTATCAGAAAAGAACACAAAAAATAGGGT
>NC_139237.1:55731984-55784032 GCF_977018435.1 Lepisma saccharinum
AAGAAGGAAAGCGGAGAAGCGTTTCCGCCCAATGCCAATTTGAAACTCGTGGACAACTTCGTGCCTCACCTGTTCTCGCAGGTGGAGGTGAGGAAACACAACACCGTCATCTACAGAATCGATTATCCAGGCATCAAGGCGACAGCAGTGGGAACATTGAAATTATCCAAAACGGACGCGGCATACTATCAAGCGGGAGGGTTCGAAGCGGGGACCAAAATATCGACGAGAAGTCACACAGTGCTCTTTCCCATGCGTCTGCTGCCCGGTTTCTTCTCCGACTACAAGGAGATCATGTGGAAGGGAGGATTGCGCGTCACTTTTCGAAGAGCGGCCAACGACAACGACGCACTGATGCGATACACCAACTTGAACGCCGACGGCACGCCGATAGCCAACACATTACCCGAAGCAGCGAAATGCGTCATCCGGAGCATGGAATTGAGAATGCCGATCGTGGAATACGAGACGAACTACGCCCTCAAGTACAAAGCGGAGATCTTGAAGAGTCCGCAGGTGCCGATTCACTTTCACGGTTACCAGTGCGTGCAGAAGATGGCGTCGGGAAGTCACATGGAATTCGACGTGACGACTCAGTTCAACAACATACAGTTCGACATGCCAGATTTCGTCGTAGTGCTCTTTCAGACCGGGCGCGATAAAAATCAGGAAAAAGATTCCAGCAAGTTCGACGACTGCAAAATCAAGAACGTTTATCTCAAGAACGGGAGGAACGAAGTGTTCCCGCGCGAAAATTACAACCTCGACATGACCAAAGAAGATTACCTCAAACTTTACGAAGCTTACACGGCTTACAAACGCGTGACCGAAGGAAGCGTGGACGTGTACTACACGCCCAGCGTATTCAAAATCCGCAGGCCGATGTTCGTCATCAACACCACAAAAAGGAAGCAGGTGGTGGTCAACGATCGCACCAACATGAAGATCGTCTGCGAGTTCCACGACGCGCTGCCTGCCGATACTCTATGCAGCGTCATCCTGATCGCGGAGAAGTCCTTCGTCCACGACGTGAAGAATGAGAGGGTCACAGAGCAGTTTTAACAGGTTTTTAACATCTTTTCTTGCACAATAAGGAATTTTTTTGTACTAGCACAATCAGTTACAATGCCACAATACGAATTTCACTAGTTCAGATCAGTTACAAATGTCAATTTCATTAGTTATCAGTTACAATATCTTTTTTTTTCATCACTATAGCACGAGAGACAAATCAGAAAATTTGCACAAAAAAAATTTGTTGTTGTTTTTTACACGAGAAAATTAACAATAAAATTCTTTCGTTTCAGATGCTGTCGAAACATCAAAAACACATACACACACACTAGAAAAAAAAGCATGCAACTTTATTTGTAACACACACAAATACATTCTCCATCTTCATCAAGAAAATATTATAATAAACATAATTATTTTTATCTATATCTCACAATAAAACTCTATATCCAAAAATATTACAACATCAAAATAACACTAGAGTCGTTAGTACACGTTGCTTGCATTACGGAGGTCCTCTGTAGAGTTTCATGGAAGTTTGAGAAAAAAAAAAAAACACATGAAACTCTACAGAGGTGTGGTTATCTAGAACCGCAGCCATTAGAAAACCTTCTACTTTTTTTTTGTTGGGCACCACGCACCCTGGCGAGGTTATAGGGGCCAGGAATCCTAAAAAAACAACAATTATTATTTGTTTGTTTGCGTCACAATACGAAAATAATGAGAGGCACGCGCGCGCGCGTGTGTGGCACATCGTTCCCGCGAGAGAGGTTTACAAAGGTCACGATATATATAAACATTGGCCCCCGGGACTTGGAAAAAATTTACGATAAGGTGCATTCGCTCACCACTGTTGCCAGCTATAGGTCTCTCTCTCTCTTCATCTTACAGCAACAGTGGCATCTCTATCTTTTTTTTTTAGTTGTAGGTGGGTTGCCAACACACTCTAGTTAATAATGCTACATATTATACACACACACGCACACACATACTGTGTTGCCATCCATCCATCCATCTCTCTCTCTTTTACAGCAGTGTGTGTTTGTTGCCGGCTCTCCTTGCCCAGTGTGTGTATGTTACGCCAGTATAAGCCCTTGCCAAGTAAAAAAAAAAGGCTGTAGGTAGGTATTGGCAAGGGTACCAGTAGGTTGGCAAAAATTGCTTTATGCACTGTAAGGCAAGCCTCAAGCAAGGTTGCCAGCTCCTTGCTTTAGGTTAGGTTAGACCAAGAAAAAACCTTGGTGATTTTTTTTCGAATAAGGTGTTGGCAACACTGCGAGAAAATGAGGCTCATGCCTTACAAGAGAAAACCATTAAGGCGAGCCTCACCGAGCCTCATTTTCGGTTTGTGAACCGGGGCACCACCACTACTACTCACGATGGTCATCGGAGGTCATGATGAAGCGGGACTCATCACTGAACATGATGCGACGCCATTCGTCCTCTGTCCATGCCTCCCGAGCATGGCACCACACCAACTGCAGGCGTCGATGTTGTGGTGTCAACGGCAACCGGCGCATGGGGCGGTAAGACCCGAATCCGGCGGATGCGAGTCGTTGAGACACTGTGCGGGAACTCACAGGATGTTGCACAGTGTCCAATATATGTTCTCGGATGACGGGTGCCGAAGTTGTGGGATCCCGCACTGCTTGGAGCACCATACGACGGTCCTCCCTCGAGGTGGTGCTTCTTGGTCGACCTGAACCTGCACGACGTGCCTGGGTACCCTCATGTACCCATTGATTCCAACATCGGGCCACTGTGACATCTGAATGGCCCACATGCCTGGCAATTGCCCGATACGACCGACCCGCCTCATGCAGTCCCACAATGCGAGTAGTAGGATCAGCCCGGTTCAACGCCCGAAAATGGGGCTCGGTGGGGCTCGCAGTGTTGCCAGCTCCTCACTCAAAAAATCACCAAGGTTTTTGTTTTTGGGTCTATCCTAACCTAAAGCAAGAAGCTGGCAACACTGCTTGAGGCTCGCTTTAATGGTTTACTCTCGTAAGGCATGAGCCTTATTTTCTCGCAGTGTTGCCAACTCCTCACTCGAAAAAATCACCAATGTTTTTTTTTGGTCTAACCTAACCTAAAGCAAGGAGCTGGCAACACTGCTTGAGGCTCGCTTTAATAGTTTGCTCTCGTAAGGCATAAGCCTTATTTTCTTGCAGTGTGGCCAACACCTTACTTGAAAAAATCACCAAGGTTTTTTTTGGTCTAACCTAACCTAAAGCAAGGAGCTGGCAACACTGCTTGAGGCTTGCCTTGCAGCGTTGCCAACATCTTACTCGAAAAAATCACCAAGGTTTTTATTCTGGTCTAACCTAGCTTAAAGCAAGGAGCTGGCAATACTGCTTGAGGCTTGTCTTGCAGTATTGCCAACATCTTACTCGAAAAGTCACCAAGGTTTTTATTTTGGTCTAACCTAACCTAAAGCAAGGAGCTGGCAATACTGCTTGAGGCTTTACAGTGCATAAAGCAATTTGCCAACCTACTGGTACTTTTGCCATAGCCTTTTACAAAAAAAGAGAGAGGAAAAAGAGGGAAGAGTTAAACAACCGACAGTGTTGCCAACACCTACCTACAGCCCTTTTTTTTACTTGGCAAGGGCTTAGCCAATTTATATACTGGCGTAACATACACACACTGGGCAAGGAGAGCCGGCAACAAATATATACTGCCGTAAAAGAGAGAGATGGATGGATGGATGGCAACACAGTATGTGTGTGCGTGTGTGTGTATAATATGTAGCATTATTAACTAGAGTGTGTTGGCAACCCACCTACAACTAGAAAAAATAGAGATACTAATATTGCTGTAAGATGAAGAGAGAGAGACCTAGAGCTGGCAACAGTGGTGAGCGAATACGCATTATTTCCAAGTCCCGGGCGCCAATGTATATCGTGACCTTTGCAAACCTCTCTCGCGAAACGATGTGCCACACACACCATATGCGCGTGCTGGCGCCTCTCATTATTTTTGTATTGTGACGCAAGCAAAACAAATATTTTTATTTTATTTTTTTAAGATTCCTGGCCCCTAACCCCGCCAGGGTGCGTGGTGCCCAACCCAAAAAGGTTCTAACGGCTGCGGCTCTAGATAACCGCACCTCTGTAGAGTTTCACGTGTTTTTTTTTTCTCAAACTTCCATGAAACTCTACAGAGGACCTCCGTAATGCATGCAACGTGTACTAACGACTCTAGTGTTATTTTGATGTTGTAATATTTTTGGATATAGAGTTTTATTGTGAGATATAGATAAAAATAATTATGTTTATTATAATATTTTTTTGATGAAGATGGAGAATGTATGTGTGTATGTTACAAATAAAGTTGCATGCTTTTTTTTTCTAGTGTGTGTGTATGTGTTTTTGATGTTTCGACAGCATCTGAAACGACAAAAAAAGAATTTCATTGTTAATTTTCTCGTGTAAAAAACAACAACAAATTTTTTTTGTGCAAATTTTCTGATTTGTCTCTCGTGCTATAGTGCAAAAAAGATATTGTAACTGATAAGTGATGAAATTAACATTTGTAACTGATCTGAACTAGTGAAATTCGTATTGTGCTATTGTAACTGATTGTGCTAGTACAAAAAATTTCTTATTTGTGCAAGAAAAAATATTAAACATGTTAAAACTGCTCTGTGACCCTCTCGTTCTTCACGTCGTGGACGAAGGACTTCTCTGCAATGAGGATGACGCTGCACACGGTGTCCTCGGGTAAGGCTTTGTGGAACTCGCAGACGACCTTGATGTTGGTTCGATCGTTGACCACCACCTGCTTTCTCTTAGATGTGTTGATGACGAACATGGGTCTGCGGGTTTTGAATTCGCTGGGCGTGTAGTACATGTCCATGCTTCCCTCGGTCACGCGTTTGAAAGAGGTGTAAGCTTCGTAAAGTTTTAGGTAATCGTCTTTGGTCATGTCGAGGTTGTAATTCTCGTGCGGGAACACTTCGTTTCTTCCATTCTTCAGATAAACGTTCTTGATCTTGCAGTCGTCGAATTTGCTGGAATCTTTTTCCTGGTTGTTTTCGCGACCGGTTTGAAAGAGCACCACGACGAAATCTGGCATGTCGAACTGAATGTTGTTGAACTGCGTCGTCACGTCGAATTCCATGTGACTTCCCGACACCATCTTCTGCACGCACTGGTAACTGTGAAAGTGAATCGGCACCTGCGGATTCTTCAAGATCTCTGCTTTGTACTTGAGGGCGTAGTTCGTCTCGTATTCCACGATCGGCATTCTCAATTCCATGCTCCGTATGACGCACTTGGCTGCTTCGGGTAATGTGTTGGCTATCGGCGTGCCGTCGGCGTTCAAGTTGGTGTATCGCATCAGTGCGTCGTTGTCGTTGTCGTTGGCTGCTCTTCGAAACGTGACGCGCAATCCTCCCTTCCACATGATCTCTTTGTAGTCGGAGAAGAATCCTGGTAGCAGACGCATGGGAAAGAGCACCGTGTGACTTCTCGTCCATATTTTCGTTCCTGCTTCGAATCCTCCCGCCTGGTATTATGCCGCGTCTGTTTTGGATAATTTCAATGTTCCCACTGCCGTCGACGTGATGCCTGGATAATCTATTCTGTCGATGACGGTGTTGTGTTTCCTCACCTCCACCTGCGAGAACAGGTGAGGCACGAAGTTGTCCACGAGTTTCAAATTTGCATTGGGTGGAAACGCGTCTCCGCTTTCCTTCTTCACCACGTCGAATTGAAGATAGAGGTCCGCTCTGTGGGGATGAACGAACCCGTCCCCTACGTCCACGTCGTATTCGATCTCCCTGTTCGCTTCGTTGAGTTTGGCGAACGTGCGACGGTTCGGAGGGAAAGATTGCAATTCGTAACTTTCGATTTGTTCCATTTTCACTATGCGTGTTATTTATTATACGTTGATCTCCACAATGGCCGTCGTAGAGGCACCTGCGAAATCCACCACCTCTCCTTTCTCGTTCGTCACCACCAACTCTATGTCGTCTATGCGGTTGGGGCATACTGGAAAATAGATCGGCGAAGAGGGCGTGTAGATGATCGGTTCCACGAACTCGGAACTGGGTTTGAACGTGGCTATGATTCCCGTCTGCTTGTGACTTCCCAGCAACTCCCCGTCCGAGGATTTTGTGATCATGCCTTCCGCCACGTTGCAGTGAACGTTCAGAGTCTCGATGGCCAAGAATTTAGGAATATTTGCTGCCGTGTGCTTGATGCCAGCTTCGAGTTTTGTGTTGTTCTCGAAACCTAAAAGTTCACCCATGGTACCCAGGTCCACGGTCTCCGTCGCCGACACGATTTCCACTCTGTGCGTGACCGAATTTTGAGAAAGGTACGTGCCTTTGGGTATCTGAGCTTGCAAAGTGGAAAGATTGTATTGGCCTGGCGTGACGACGATGTGTTCGCTTCCGACGCTAATTTTGTTGTTGTGCTGCGTGACGTTAGGTATGAGGTACATGCTGTAGAATGCACGCAGAGCTACGGATTTAGGATAGACAATGTCGTCGTGCAGCGTGAGTTTCAAGATTGAAGATTCGCTCGTAAGATGGAACACGCCCATCGTGTTTAAGATTCCACAATGCTTTCTGAAAATGTTCCACCGACGGGTTATTTATTTTAGACATGTATGCGAGAACGGAAAGGCAAAGGTGGCCGCAGTTAACATCGGTGAAACACTGGATGCGTTTGTCATTGTAGTAGAGGTTGGCAACACTGAGATACTTCACCAACCTGGCAGGTGGTGTGCCACTGAACGAATCGAAAACAAATGCATTGTTATCGTCAATTTTGAGGTAGCATATCCAATGTGTACCAGGATTTTTGTAACTGTCCAGGTTGACCACGCCATACTCCTTTTTCTTCACAGCAGAGGGTAGAGAATCGGACATGAAAACACCCCTGAAGTTCTTTATTCCCAACAGTTCGATCAGAGATTCAATATCGAAGTTGGACAGGGCTTCTTCTTTTTTTTATATTTCTTCAAAGCATCGAGGTTGCTTTTTTGTTTTTTGGTTATACCTTTCCCCTTCTTCTCCATAGCCAGGTTGTGACGTTTCTGTTCTTCCAATTCTGCCTTGTTCTTCTTCGAGTCGATGACGGTTTTCGCGATGGCGGCGCTACCGCCGGCCAAACTTCCAACGGCCCCCAATGCTGCCAGGATGGCTGGGATGCTGAATATGAAACCTCCAATATTTTGCTGTTTCCGCGAACGCTGCAAGCGTCTCAATTGAGGTGTGCTGAGAAGTAATTTCATTCCGTGTCCTTTCGTCAAGCAAGAACGTTTCTTCTCGCGTTGTTTCTTGGTGAGTAACCCATCGAGGGCACCTAGATTTTTCAGATTGGAGTATGGTATCTGGTACACGACACCTTTGGGCTTCATGTTGATGCTCTATATGTTATTTTCACGGTATGTTATTTATATATATGTTCTGAGATTTTTTTGTTTTGTGTAATTTTTTTTCGGTATGTTATTTATATATAAATGTTCTGAGATTTTTTTTGTTCCGTGTAATTTTTTTTTCAAGGATATACTCCGCGCAGAGCCGTTACACAAATTCTATTACGTGCTTTGTTTTTTTACCAAGAAGTTCCTTTGTACCCTTGTACACGATTCGAGTTTTGTTCTCGATTAAAATAGCTAGCTTCTCGTCGGATAACATGTTAGCGTATCGATCTGGTAAAAATAGGCTGTATTGTGCGTTGAGCAACAGACGCGCCTTGGGACCATACTGGGTAGAAACAATTGAACCGGAAGTTATTGTGTAAGGTTTGTCCACTTCCAATTCCTGAATTTTTACATATTCGACTGATGAATTTAGCATTTGTTTTAATGCTTGGCCGTCTAGTGATTGTTTACTCATTTTTTATAAGATGGTAAACACAACTGGAGTTTTTTTTTACGTAGTGTTATTTATATACCGAAGAAATTTTTTTTCATGGTTCGAGAAATTTTTTTATTTCTTCACACCCCATCCAAATTTTTGTTTCGTGTTCATGACGATGGTGGTGCCCAGTGCTGCAACTCTTTCTCCCAGCGAAGCGTCTCTGCTAACAAATCTTTCGAAAGCTGCATGCTCTAATTTTCTGTCTGCTTCGTGACGCGCATCCAGATCGGTGCGAGTGGTGTTGTAGGCGATGTCTTGATCTTTGCATGCAGCGTCCAACGGATTCACACCCTTGTCTCCTCTCTCCAATCTTTTCTCGAGTTTGGTACCCGGTCCGCAGTACTGGTAGCCAGGTAAATGCATCTCGAAGGGTAACTTGTTGATGATGTCGTTCACGAGTCCTTTTCCTTCGGCCACGTTCCAGAATCTCGGAGGCAGCGTGTTGATGATTTTGATGAGGTAACCTATGCCCTTGTCGTCGTTCACGATGAAGTTGGAAAGTTTGGTGCTGATCATGTCCACGATGCCAACCTTCTCGTTGTAGAAATTACGATTGCCTGCATTCTCCTCTCCTGCAATAACCAACAACCTGTCTATGAGCTTGCGCACTTCGTCCACCCACACAAACTCTTTGGGCAGGGTGTTGTAGAGTTTGACGCCGCTGCCTGTTTTCACCTGGTTCCATATCGGCTTGATGAGATTCCTGTACCTCTCGCCGCTGCTGGATTTGACCCTATTCTGCGTAGCGTCGTTGTTTTGGTATAAGGCATCCGTCATGATCAAAATTTCCTTGTAACTCTGGTAATCTTCGTCAGTGTAATCTTTCGGCTGCTTTTTGGCAACGAGTTCCCACTGTCCCACCGTACCCGGATACCTGTTCCAACTATCCTTCTCGCCTAAATTAACTTTAATGTCGTTGCCTTCGAAGGTCACCTTCGATTTTCCAATCTTCCAAACCACACCGCCGCCTTCGTTGCTCTCCATGCTCGGATACAATCCGAACACTTCATCCTTGTCGAATTTCCCCGTGCTCAGGTAGTCTCGTGCCAAAGGTCCCAACTCGATCTTATCCAAAGACGACGACGTGCTACATATGGCTCGACGTCGTGCCGGTACGTCCTTCAGTTCGAACGGCGTCGAAGGAATGCACGAAATGGGCGTGGGTACGGTGTAACTTTTAGCTGCAAGTGGTACGAGTTCGTTGATCAAATTTTTATTTTGTTCCGTGACGCCTTTAATTTCTTTACCTAGATCGCTGATGGCGTCGATCACAGGTTGATCTTGACGTTTCTTCTCTTCGTAGAATCCGCGATTCTCGGATTTCCAACCTTTGAAGCGTTTCGCGAGGTAATCGCGAAGCTTGAGATTTTCGTCTTCGATTTTTCGTTTCGTCATAACGTTATTTATACACGTCGTTTCTCACAACGTTGCAACGTTTAGAAAGTCGTTGATTTTGTTTCTGTATTTTCCGTCGTTGGGTTTCCTCGTCATGTCAATCGTCGCAAATCCGAAATCGTCACTGTTCCAACAGTGGGAGCAGCAGCGTTCCGAAAATTGATTGTAGTTCATGTCTCCGCCTACGTAGTCATCGTACGCGTGCTTGAGGTTGGTGTGATCTTGACGAAACAAACATATGAAATTAGCATTGTCGCGTACTAACTGTTTTGGAATTTTGGAAAACGTTTGAGCTAGGAAGAAACAATCTATTCCTTTGTGACGACCTTGCGTGAAAAAGTTGCGAATTTCATTTTGATTTTCCAGGATGACATCGTCGAACACAACAACTGAATTTTCACGACAATCGTCGAGTGGTTTTATTTCCGAAGAGAACGTTGCAATGTCCAGACCATCGTACAGTTTCATCAGTTGCTGGTATTTGGATTGCTCCAAACTTTTCGAGAACACGTACAGGTGCCTGTTTTTCCAATCTAACCAATTCGGTGCGAGGAGAAAATTGTCCACGAGCAGTGTTGTTTTCCCACACTCTGAAGGACCTACGATCAGACAGCGGATGCTGTCGGGAAGCAACTCGCCGTTCCTTTTCTTCTTTCGATTTTCCGAATCAGGTAGACGTTTCACGACATTCCATGCACTCATAGAATCACTTCGTTTGAATCGATCCAACTCGTGTCCGGAAGTCCCAGCCATTTCACCAAAAGTTTGTCGCCTCTCTTACGCAAAACTTTTTCGATAAGGTACGTGTCGGGATATTTAGTTTTAGAGAGTTCCTCCTCGTAGAAGCGTCCCAATAAAATTTCACCGCCACTGTCCTTTATTATATATGTGTGACGGTTTCCGGGTAGAACTCGAACCACGGTAAAAAGTTCCGTGCTCCAGTTTCGTGTGAAACCCCTGTCGAACGTTCGCTTCAATTTACTGACCCTCACCTGATCTCCAATTTTGTATTTTGATTTCTTGGTAGTCGTGGGCGTGTACTTTGGACAGTAAACTGTAGAAATTAAACGCCGCTCGTCGGACTTGGTAACGTCAGCTGGCTTCATGCCTATCGTTCTGTGTACTGTATCATTATAGGTATCGACGAGTTCCGGCAGAATGTCGACCCATTTGTAATTTCCCCGAAGCGTGAATCGTTTCCACATGTGTGTTTTCAAGGTTCGATTAAATCTTTCCACGATGCTGGCTTTGATGTGACTGAAAGTCGAATAATGTCGAATGTCATGTTTCTGAATAAACTTTTGGAATACGGCGTTGTAAAATTCTTTACCGTTGTCTGTTTGCAAAAACCGTGGTCGTCTGTCGCTTTCGCAAAAAATTGTCTTGAATGCTTCCGTGACGCATGTCCCCGTTTTGGCTTTCAAAGGTAGAGCCCATGCGAATTTCGAAAACGTGTCTATAACGGTGAGGAGGTACTTGTTGCCCTTGTTCAATTTATGTACGTTTTTCAGATTGCCGCTGCTCATCTCCACGAGGTCACTTTGCCAGAGGTCATCGATGCTCTTGGTTACCACCGCCAAACGTTGGTAGTTGCGGCGTGCAGGTTTATGCAATTCTTCGACGATGGCTTGCCTAGACATTTTTTAGAGATTACGTTTGAAGAGAAGCACAAGCGTGATGGGATTCAAAGAGGGTGGCACCTCACCAGTGTTTTGAATGATCAGCTTATCGCCAGCACTCACGTCGAAAACGGTAAGATCTTCGTCTTCGTGTATTTCATATACGTTGCGCGTTTCGTTCCAACGTGCCAGAGGAATGTTTCCTGCTTTCTGAACACCACGATTCGATATCAAGGTCATGGTGGGAACGCTAGCTTTTCTGCCGTGAGACCAGTACGAAAATTCGTTTATCTGAATCGTGCCATCGAGGAGAAACTTGTAGTACGGATGATAAGGATGTAACATGTACAGTTTGTTACCTTCGACGAACGTGGAGATTCTCTGTTGATTGGGTATGCTGTTGATTTCGATGGCTTGCAGAGAATGCAGTTTGACGAATTTAGTATCGATGCTAACGAGGTTGCTGTGAAGCTGTCCCAGTGTATTTTGTACGGGCAACAAATATTCGACTATGGTATCCGTTACTGTAGAAAATGACGGTTTGATTTTCACTTCCACGTTCAACTGCTTGTAGTTTTCGTTGAGTTCTTGCAACTTTACACCGAAAGAGGCCAGCGTCGATTCCTGCGTGGATTCCAGCACTCCAACTTGATCCCTGATGTTGACGACAATACTCTGAAGGTTCTCGACTTGATTTAATTTCGAACTTTTCTCGGTAAGATCGTTCACGATGCTTCGCATCTCGGTAAACTGCATGTGAAGGTCGGCGACGCTCTGCGAAGTGGGCAACGTCGACACCAGCGAAGCAAGTTCGTCTCGAATCTGTTCCCCGTTCGCCGTTTCCGTTTCTAGTCGTTTTAGCATACGTGATATGTTCCTTTTCAAAGCGTGTAATTCTTTGGAGGTGGGTAGATTGGCCACCCTACTCTCGAGATCGCTCAATGAACTTTTGATGTCGCTCGATTCGGATAGTGCCGTCACCGCCGTTTTCAATTTTTCCAAATCTTCACTCGAAGGTACGCTCGTCCGTAACGATTCCAAGTCACCCTGTATGTTGTCCAGCACGTGATGAAAATGAGCAAGATTGGATTCGACGTTCAAATTTTCTAAATATTCGATCTTCTGCTGAACCGTGCTCAACGTGTCTTGTATGCTCGTCAACGCGTTCGCTTCAGCGTGAATATTTTTAATTTCTTCGTTGATCAACTCCAGAGACGCCTGAAGCGTAGCGATGGTGGTTTGAATGTGTTCGAAATCTTGATAAGCCTCCAATTGAATTTTTATGTTTGCGACGCTTTTGCCGATGACCTGCAGTTCGTCTGACGATGGTAGGTTCGTCATAGTACCTTCCAAAGTCTGTAACTTGGATTTAATTTCTTCCAACGTGCTGGCGAATTCTTCTTGTAATTTGGAAACAACAACATGCAAGCGTTCTACATCAATATCTTTCACGACGGTTTGAAGTTCAGAGAAATTCTTTTCGATTGCCGAAGTTCGTTCTTCGATTTCGAGTTTCAATTTTTCCAAATCTTCATTTTTCGATTGAAATTGCTGCAATTTGAGCAAATCATTTTGAAGCTTATCCACGCTCAACTGTATATTTTGAACGTTGTCGTAAGAAGGTACGTCGACATAATTTTTTATGAGCGTTTTCAGTTCGGAATCGATTTTCAGAATGGGGTCGAGACATTGCGTTTGGAGCGTAGCGATCTCCGACTCTAAACTTTTGTTTAAGGTCTCCTGCAAAGCGATCAAATCGCTCCTCAACTTTTTAATTCGGACGTCCAACATGAGAATCTCTTCTGCGTGGTCTACACGTTTGGTGTGGCCGAAAATGTCGTTAGGCATTTTGGTTACGGGTTATTTATTAAAGGATAGACGATTCGTAATTCTACGAAGAGAGGAATGAGTTTGTCGTAATCTCCTAGGAGTTCCACGTATAAACAATCTCCTGCAGAAACATCGTACGTAATGTTAGAAAGCATCTTGTCGTGCTTGATTCGAAAAATGTTTTTGCCGGTAGATATTTTGATTTCGCCTATGTTTTCCGGATTCACGGTGATCCGAAGTTTTCCATCGATCGGAATTTTGTAAAAATGTAAATTGTTGTTGAAGACGTAAAACATCTTGCCCACATCGTCATCCAATTTTGTCCAAATACTGTTGAGATGAACGATCAGTAGACCGTTGAGTTTAGTTAACATGGAAGGTAGAAATTCATGATCTGTCGTCGCGCGGTGAACAGTCTCCATGTTGGTTTGTTTTCGGAAACCAAAGAGATTCATAGGTATGCTGGTTATTTAAGAATACGGTCAAAGTTTTTTTGTAATAACTGTCAGTGGTTTTTTTTTGTTTTTTTTTTATGAATCTTCTGTTGAAGATGGGCATATGTTGCAGGTTTTGCTTTCTGCTAAGCGATAGTGCCCCCACGGCAGTGTGTGGATTCCACATTGGAGAACGCACCTCTTGTCGTCGTTTGGATCCAGGGCAATCTTCCTCACTTTTTTGGTGGTCAACACATTGTCGACGCTCTGGATGCGCTGTTCTGCTCTTAGAACCGACGACTTGGTCTTGAGGCAATCGACGAAGTCCTCGAATGTGAGATGCTCCCGAACCACCTGTCTGCCGACACCCTTGGCCTTCTTGGTAACGCTGCCCTCGGCTTTGATGGTATAGGCCTTGGCGCGAAGACCTGCAAACTCGAGAATCACGTCTCCGTCCTTCTCGTCTTTGAGTTTGCCGGGCTCTTTTTTGTTGCGAGTCGGGATTTTGTATCGGTTTGGCTGGGGATAGCCTGACGTGTCAAAGAGGTTAACCAAAGATGGAACTGTGGCTATATCCCCGTATGCGTCGGCTGTACGAACGTGGTACACCAAGCTGTCCGTGTCCGTGTAGAGAAGCGAGATGTTCTGACCGTAGTGTGGACGTAATATGTTGTAATACGTCTCGAACATGTGAAGCTTGCTCAGATCCAGAACAGTGGCTCCGACGTAGATGGGTTTGTCGAGCCTCACCTCACCTTGCTTCATGTGAATCAGAGCCAGCTGCTCGTTATAGATTGTTCGAGACTTGAACAATGGACTTGCGACAAGCTGACGACATCGCTCTTTCCTCGTCACCAATTTTATGTCCACGCGATTCCGTACATTCTCCATGGTTTTGCCAAACACCGCATTATTCATGAGTTTGAAAAAATCCTTATCAAACTCGGACGTGGCTGCTGTACGATGTTCGGTGTTGAGCTCGATGTATGGGCGCAACCACGGAGAATGCTCGAACTTGAGGATGTGGTGAACTGCGTGGACCGCGACCCCTCGCTGCATCAACCACCGGAGGTTCTGGTAGTGCAGGATGTAATTCTTCTTGGGTTCGAAATCCATGACGAGCTTCTTCTGGTTGGAATCGGGTGGACACTTGAACTCGGGTGCAGGGGGGAGATCGCAGAACAAATCCTGCAGCTTCTCGGAGAACTCAAGGTCCACCTCGGCGAAGAACCCATGTTCCGAATCGTCGAAGCTTTCGATGTCGAATTTGGAAGGATCGGCCCACTCGAACCCTCTAAAGGGGAGTGGCTGCATCATGGAGTGCCCGTACAAGTTATTCACGTCCGTGTGCATGATGTAGCTTGACGGTTGGGTGGAGTCGTAGCCAGTAGCCATTTGATGGTTGTTGGCGCGTGCGTGCCGTTGCGACACCTGGACCATTCCACCCCGCACGGCACGTTCTACAAACAGCATCATGTCCTCGTCCGAAAGAAGCTCAAGCTCGATCTTCGTCACCAGAAGCATGGCTGACCACGCCAGTCCGGGGAGGCTATAGAAGTAGGCGGGGTCCAGCTTGTAGATGGTCTTCGCAGTTGCACGAAACGCCTGGAACACATCGGCGAGAAGCGTCACATCAAGTTTGAGGTACGCGTCGTGGTAGTCCCCGAGAGTTCGACAACCTTGCTCGCGCCACATGGACTGGGCATGGTGGTATTCTTCGTTGGTGATGTTCGAGCCTCGTAGCTGACTGTAGAACTTCGCCTGGGGAGGTAGCGACGTCTCCGCGAACTTGGCAGGGTCTGTGACGTATTCGTAGGGGTAGACCCCCTTACGCCTGAAGAGACCGGCGTCCAAGATCGGAAAATTTGCAGAGGTAATGAGCATTTGCTCGTTGCTAAGCTTCCCCGCGAGAGCATCGAGGCTTGCCGGGATGAACCTCAGGGAGTCGAGGAAGCGAAGCTCGACGGTAGAGCGTGATCCCGGGATTCGAACCCATTTGCTCACACTGATGTAACGCTCCTCGTTCTGCGCCAGAATGTTGATTCCCTCGTTGTCGTACCCAAGATGCTTGATCAGGTGGTGAAAGTCGTACCCCGAGCCATTGTGAAAAATCACAGGGATGAAGCGCGGGTCCCGGGCCATGCGGTTGCAGTCGTCGCACCAAGGACCAACATACCTACCGTTAAAGTGATCGTGGTGTCGGAATTTATGGTTTTTGGCAGTGTACTCCTCAACGCAGACAGGGCAAGCGATGGTCTCGTCGTGTCTACGTTGATCGTCGGGGGACAGTGGGAGCATAGACTTGGGGGTCAACAGCACCTTCCCTATCTCGTTGGCTTCCACAACCATCCTCTCGAGGAAGTGTTTGGCTGCGTCGGGACCGCGGTACACGTAGGGCTCGGGGGCGATGTGCTGGTCTCGTCGCACCACAACGTAGGCATAACTCGAGGCCTCGTGGAGTTGGTAAGGGGTGGTGGAAGAAACTTCGGGATCGGGATCGCAAGTGGACAGGGGTTTGAGAAAAGCCTCGAAATCCGCGATGATGATAGCGGGGTGCTCCACCATGGCACCGTGCATGCGGAAACGCTCCACGGTGCCAGGTTTGGGCAAGACTACCACACCCGGCTTGTTGGCATTGCAATAAAGTTTGTGGTTAGCGAGCTTCTCGGCAGCGATGTTGGGACCTCGAACATGTTTGTAACTGCGTTGATCCCGTCCGTCGAATATTGACAAGCACCTGCGACACACCTCGACGTGGTGACTATCACTGCTCCGTTGGCTCGAAACAAGCCGAGAGAGGGAACGGATGAGGGTGTAATGGTGATGGGTCTCGTCCTTGA
The DNA here is from genome assembly GCF_977018435.1 of Lepisma saccharinum. Classification (NCBI taxonomy): domain Eukaryota; kingdom Metazoa; phylum Arthropoda; class Insecta; order Zygentoma; family Lepismatidae; genus Lepisma; species Lepisma saccharinum. The sequence continues at coordinate 55,747,991 of NC_139237.1, forward strand.
TGAGCAGAAGATGAATTTCCTGCACACCATCGTCGTCTACGTCGCTCACCCGGATAGGGTACACCACATTTTCGTCGGTGAGGCCATAAACGTTGATGGCCAACCGAGGGTTGTGTGTACGAGGCTCGAACTTGCGAATGTCCGAAAGCGCCACCGGGTAGTCGATCCCAGCCATCGCATCTTCCAGCTCTGGCTCGTAGGGTAGGTAGTGGTTAACTCGGTGTGGATGGTTTTTCCAGTCGACAGGGTGTAACGCTGCAAGCACACACCATATGAAGCACTTGGCGTCACTGTTCTGATTGTTCAGGACGGCCTTCTTTGCATCAATCGGATCTGGTAAGCGGACGTAGCTGGAGGCGGAGAGAGGCATAAACTTGCAAAGTTTGACGCGCAGTTCGTGACGCTCGCCACACAGCGAACCCCCCGAACCCTTAGCTTCATGTTCTTCTTGTTTTGCCAGCAGCTCCTCGACAAACTTGTTGTAGATGACCTCGAGGTTGTCGACATCCGCCAGATGCAGCGTCTTCGCCTTGGTGTTGTGGCAGAACCTGTAAATTTCACCAGACGGCTTCTTGTACCAGCAACGAAGCGATGCGTAGAATTTGGTGGAGTGCGTTGCAAGCACATCGCCGAGGATGGAAATAATTTGGGCTTGCACGTTCTCCAAAAAGCTACGCACGTCGCATGAGTCCTCCGAAGTAAGGGGAAAGTCCTCTAACAAACACTCGAAAGCAGACTGGTTCGCTTTCGCCACAGTTTTGATGCGTTTGGCGGATGGTGGCGAGTCGGCTTCCGCTTTCCTCTTGGTTGAGCTGGTCGACGGTTGAGCACCAGATGTATTTTTGCTTAGACAAATAAGCTTATGCTTCTTGGCATACGCAATTGTAATGTGTTTATTGCATCCGGAACATAGTTCGGTGGCAGCCAAATGGTTGCCTGGCACGCAGGTGCGACAATGTCTTGCAAAATGTTTGCTTGATATGGTTTTTTTGCACACGGGGCAACTTTTCATGGAGCGCATTTTTTCGGGGTATGTTTATTTATATGTGATCTGTTGGTGGTAGAGTGTTTACAAAACAAAAATGCCTTATGAGAAAAATTTTGTAAGCTAATTCTAATTGGTGTTAGTTTGAGGGGTTTATTTATATATGGGTAGTGTTGTCTTCCTCAAATATGTGCTTTAATCAACCCTATAAAAAAAATAAAAAAATATATAAGAAAAATATGATTGTAGATAGAAAAAGCACAATAAATATTGTATGCATGTGTAATTCTATTTAGCATATTTTTGCTAGACACGAATATTCTTCAGATTTTATTGCCTATTAGTATATTTTTCTACTATTCTAGTAGAGGTGTGAAACTATGAAAATGTTTTTGTTTATATATATTCTATTGTTTTGGCTGATATAATAGCAAATATATATATATAGCTATTTTGAAATTCTAAAACTTTCAGGTATACTTATTTTTACATGCGAACATACATCATAAAAAATTACACAATCGTATTTTTTTTCCATACACACATTTTTATTTTATTTTCAGAAAACAAAGTTATTTTCGATCTCCATTTTTTAAAATCAAACAATAAACATTATTTGTGTTTATAGTATTTGTCGGGCAATAGTAGATAAAACAAGAATAGGTTTTCTACGACCTATAGTTTTCGAGTTACAAAACAACTTAGAAATTACATCTTGAAATTTAAATTTAAAATAACTCGAAAACAGTAAGCACTTATCATTATGTTTCCAATAGGTTGCAGAGTACATTTCATTTTTTATCAAATATCATTAAAATTTTCGAATTAGAGTAAAAACTAAGCCGGCAAATCAAGTTTCTCAAAAAATAAACAATTGTCTGTATTTCCAAAACTTGAGGGGGTGGAATCGATTTTATTTGCTAGTCGAATAGTTTTCGTCGAATCCTATCCAACAAACCTAAAATCATCATCCTAGCTCAATTAGGAGCCGAGAAAATCAATGTCTTGGAAAACGTCTTAAGATTTTTGTCTTAAGAAAATTTTCTTGACAGACCGGAAGTAACATCTTGAGATACCGGAAGTCGACTTTCTTAAAGATTAAGATATTTGTCTTAAGACGTTTTCCAAGACATTGATTTTCTCGACTCCTATGGGGCCTAGAACCATGTAACTTTGGTTTATGTATATACCAGTACTTGCCCGACCCTGTGGCCGAGTGGTTAGCACATCGCGCTGCAACGCCAAGGGTCCCGGGTTCGAATCTCGGTCGGGCTTGTTTGTTTGTGAATATCTATTTTCATCAATTTCATCACTCATCCCCATCTTCGCAAATTAGCCAAGAGGCACAAAACGCGAAGTTAAAATAAACTAAATCAATCAATCAATCAATCATTAAGTTCCGTGTTGCAATCATGAAATTAAATTTTAATTATTTTTTTTTCTATCCATCTCTCAAATCTATATAGCCCGTTCATATTTGACATGTCGACTATTTTGTTTACGTAGCAAAAAAATCTCAAGCTATTTTTTTTTGCGAATGCTCGTTGTAGCCATTAGTATATTTGGATATAATTGCCGGATTGTATTTAACTTTAGGTTTAAAAATCAATAAGCGTGCATAAAAAAAACTAAATATTTTAAATAAATAAGATTCGAATAACTATGTACTTCCACTAGCCTTTACGATGGCGCAGCGGTAGCATTGTAATCAAAAAATCTCGGGTTCGATACCCGCACAAATGGTTCTTGAAACTGTAGGTCCAGTCCCGATTAGCCTTACTGTGCATAAAATAGACTTAAAACATCAAATCAATCAGTACTTCCACTAGTCTTTGCGATAGTACAGCAATAGCCTTGTAATCAAAAGTTCGTTACCCGCACAAGTGGTTCTTGAAACTGTAGGTCCAGTCCCGATTAGCCTTACAGTGCATAAAATAGACTTAAAACATCAAATCAATCAGTACTTCCACTAGTCTTTGCGATAGTACAGCAATAGCCTTGTAATCAAAAGTTCGTTACCCGCACAAGTGGTTCTTGAAACTGTAGGTACAGTCCCAATTAGCCTTACTGTGCATAAAGTGGACTTAAAACATCAAATCAATCAGTATTTCCACCAGCTTCTGCGATAGCACAGCAATAGCCTTGTAATCAAAAGTTCGATACCCGGTGGAGGCATAAGTGGTTCTTAAAACTGTAGGTCCAGTCCCGATTAACCTTACGTGAATAAAATAGACTTAAAAAACACCAACTCAATCAATCAATCAGTACTTCCACTAGATATTAAAAACACGCAACTCTCCTCCATTTTTTCTTGCGTTCCTCTAACAATTTAACACATTTATTTTTTGAAATATGCCCCGCACACATATTTCCTACCTACCAACAACAACGCGTAGAAAAAAAAAATATTCCAGCTACCAAGATGCATGCTTCAAATATATAAAAGCAGAGGGAGACATGAAACATCTTCTATATTCTCTCTCTTTTTGCATGTTTTGTAAGTATATTTTCTTCCACAATACATAAGAGCTATTTGGTTTTCAAGAAGTTATACCTTCCTTTCACAATCTCTTATATCTGTTTGGCTAGTTTCAAAAATCAACTCACAAAAGCAAAACCATACTTATAAATCAAAGCCAACTCATGCAAGCTAAGAAACAAAGTTACTTACTTTTGGAAAATACTGCAGAAATACTCTTCACTAACGTTCAAAATAAAAAACAGAACTTTCTACACCAGTGCTTTAAGTTTTATACGGTTTTCTAATGAGGTCAAAAGTGAAATGTTAGCCAACGCAACGTGGACCAATAGAAATCCGAGTGAATTTGTTAACAACCTGCTGTACAAATAACATCATATGTATTGTATACGCCAGTAGGGCAGGAAGTTAACTCCCATCGTCCCAAGGCCTATGTATTGTTGAATTTGTTAACTTCCTGCTGTACAAATAGCATCATGTGTATTGTATACGTCAGTAGGGCAGGAAGTTAACTCCCATTGCCCCAAGGCCTATGTATTGTTGAATTTGTGCCATTGCGTCAACATTGATAGCACACGCAGAGAGGAGAGGGAACAAAATTGCAGTTTTTTTTTCTAGATGTGTTTCCGTCACAATACAGAAATAAAGAGAAGTACGTACGTGTGTGTGCATGTGCAGCACATTGTTCCGCGAGAGAGGTTTGCAAAGGTCACGATATACATTGGCGCCCGGGACTTGGAAATAATGCGTATTCGCTCACCACTGTTGCCAGCTCTAGGTCTCTCTCTCTTCATCTTACAGCAATATTAGTATCTCTATTTTTTCTAGTTGTAGGTGGGTTGCCAACACACTCTAGTTAATAATGCTACATATTATACACACACACGCACACACATACTGTGTTGCCATCCATCCATCCATCTCTCTCTTTTACGGCAGTATATATTTGTTGCCGGCTCTCCTTGCCCAGTGTGTGTATGTTACGCCAGTATATAAATTGGCTAAGCCCTTGCCAAGTAAAAAAAAGGGCTGTAGGTAGGTGTTGGCAACACTGTCGGTTGTTTAACTCTTCCCTCTTTTTCCTCTCTCTTTTTTTGTAAAAGGCTATGGCAAAAGTACCAGTAGGTTGGCAAATTGCTTTATGCACTGTAAAGCCTCAAGCAGTATTGCCAGCTCCTTGCTTTAGGTTAGGTTAGACCAAAATAAAAACCTTGGTGACTTTTCGAGTAAGATGTTGGCAATACTGCAAGACAAGCCTCAAGCAGTATTGCCAGCTCCTTGCTTTAGGCTAGGTTAGACCAGAATAAAAACCTTGGTGATTTTTTCGAGTAAGATGTTGGCAACGCTGCAAGGCAAGCCTCAAGCAGTGTTGCCAGCTCCTTGCTTTGGGTTAGGTTAGACCAAAAAAAACCTTGGTGATTTTTTCAAGTAAGGTGTTGGCCACACTGCAAGAAAATAAGGCTTATGCCTTACGAGAGCAAACTATTAAAGCGAGCCTCAAGCAGTGTTGCCAGCTCCTTGCTTTAGGTTAGGTTAGACCAAAAAAAACATTGGTGATTTTTTCGAGTGAGGAGTTGGCAACACTGCGAGAAAATAAGGCTCATGCCTTACGAGAGTAAACCATTAAAGCGAGCCTCAAGCAGTGTTGCCAGCTTCTTGCTTTAGGTTAGGTTAGACCCTAAAACAAAAACCTTGGTGATTTTTTTGAGTGAGGAGCTGGCAACACTGCGAGCCCCACCGAGCCCCATTTTCGGGCGTTGAACCGGGCTGATCCTACTACTAATGCGGCCTCTGTCAAATGCTGTCAATTGCTATATCGGCTGTCTAACGTGTCTGCGAGGCAACGCCGGGGCTTCGTTTTCCTCTCTGAACTTCGTGCTGGACTGTCTGACTCACAGCAGGTGACTGGTCCCACCTTATCAGCAACAGTAGGTGACGTCACAAATGCCCTCTGGTGGGCGTTCTACACATTTCAGATCCTTGTACATCTAATCATTTACTCACACATCAATGGTATGCAGGTATACCGAAATGGGGTAATCTTCGACCACTCCTTCTGGGTGCTTCACTTTTTTTGTCAGCCAGTGTATAATGCCCTTTTGTTGTATCTGGTTACTTTTGTACTTGATACAGAGTCTGAAGAAGACCTTGCTAGAAGGTTGAAATGTTACGTTAGTTTATGTTTTTAATAAAATAAATTACTGCCTTGGTCAGCATATTTAGTTTTTCATAATCATGGAAACAAGGCTTAATGGTGTTATAATTGGAAAGAGGAGACAAAGGAGTGAATCCCCTGGATGCTGCATTCAAGTATCACGACATTGCTCACAAAACACACACAGAACTCGACGCACGTTTTGATGCTGACAGAAAATTGGAGCATGCAGCTTTTGGGGAGACTCGTCAGCAGAGATGCCTCGCTAGGTGAATGGGTTGTCGCATTGGGTACGATCATCGCCATGAACACTAAACAAAAATTAGGGTGGAGATTGTAATTAAATAACCCTTCTGAAAAAAAACAACTTGTATAACCAACCTATCATTACTTCATTGCTTTAGGGAAGCAAAGCCTTACCCTTTCACGATATATAAATAACATACTCTTACCATGAAGCCCTAATGTGTTGTTTACGAAATACCCTACGCAAACCTCAAGTCTCTCGGAACATTAGATGGAATGCTCACCAAAAAGCAGCGCGAGAAGAAACATTCCTGCTTGCCAAAGTTCATGGAATGAAATTGCTGCTTAGCATTCCTCAGTTGAGGAGGTTACAAGGTTCGCGAAAGCAGCAGAAGACTGGAGGTTTCATATTCATCATCCCGGCTATCTTGGCAGCTTTGGGTGCTGTAGGCAGATGGCAGGAGACAGTGCCGCCATTGAGAAGACCGTCATCGATGCAAAAAGCCGAGTTTGAAGAGCAGAAACGCCACAACCTGGCTATGGAGAAGAAGGGGAAAGGTGTGACCAAGAAGAGAAAGAACAACCTCGAAGATTTGAAAAAGTTTTTAAAAAAGAAGAGCCCCTGTCCAACTTCGATATTGAATCTTTGATCGAATCGTTTGGGGTCAAGCACTTCAGGGGGTTTTAATGTCTGATTCTCAACACTTTGTTGTGAAGAAAAAAGAGTGTGGTGTGGTTAACCTAGACAGTTACGAAAATCCCAGTACACATTGGATATTGTAACTCAAAGCCAACAACAACAAAGCATTTGATTTCGATTCATTCGGAGGCACGCCACCTGCTGGGTTTTTTAAAGTATCTCAGTGTTCTCAGCCTCTACTACAATGACGAACTCATTCAGGGTTTCAGCGATGTGAACTGTGGCCATCTCTGCGTTTCCATGCTTGTCTTCCTCTCGCAATTAAATAACCCAACAATCGAGGATTTCCAGAAAGCATTGTGGCACCTAAAGCACTAAGGGAGTATTCCATCTCACAAGCGAGACTTCACTTCTGAAATTCGCATTGCATGACGATATCATCTATCCTAAATATATTGCTCTTCGTGCATTCTACAGCATGTACCTGGTACCTAATGTGACGGTACACAACAATACCATCAAAATTGGCAGCGAAAAAATCAGCATCACCACTGGCCAGTACAACCTGTCTACCTTGCAGGCTCATTTGCCAAGAAGTGTACTGCTGTCGCAAAATTCTGTAACTCAAAGGTGGAACTAGTGTCTTCCACGTAAACCGAAGACCTGGGTACCATCGGAGAGCTTTCGGGATTTGAGAACAACACAAAGCTCGAACCTGTCGTCAAGCACATCGGTGCTGACATTCCTAAATTTCTAGCCATCGAGACTCTGACCATACATTGCAATATGGTAGAAAATATGATCACCAAATCCTCGGACGGCATCCCAGGGAGTCACAACCAGACAGATATTATCGCTACGTTCAAACCAAACTCTGAGTTCATGGAGCCAATTATCTACACTTCCTCCCCACTGATATACTTTGCTGTATCTCGTAATCGCATGGACAACATAGAATTGGCAATTACCAACGAGAAGGGAGAAGTGGTTGATTTTGCAGGAGCCACGAAAACTGCCGTCGTGGAGATTAACATATAACAAATAACCATCATGGAGCAAATCGAAAGTTACGAGTTGCAGTCCTTCCCTCCCAATCGTCGCACGTTTGCCAACCTCAATGAAGAGTATAGAGAGATAGAAAACAACGTGGACGTCGGGGATGGATTCATTCACCTTCACAGAGCTGATATGTATATCAAGTTTGATGTTGTGAAGAGAGACAAGGGTGAAGCATTTCTTGCAAATGCAAATTTAAGACTTGTATATAATTTTGTGCCGTTCCTGTTCTCGCAGGTAGAAGTTAGAAAGCATGGCACCGTCATCGATAGCGTTGACTAACCCGGGATTACCTCTACAGCTGTGGGAACACTGAAACTCTACAAGACCGATGCAGCATACTACCAGGCAGGGGGATTCGAAGCAGGTACAAAAATTAAAACTCAAAGTCACACAGTACTGTTTCCCATGCGTATGCTTCCTGGCTTCTTTTCCGACTACACAGAGATTATGTGGAAGGGTGGTTTGCGCGTCACTTTTCGCAGAAGCGCAAACGACAACAATGCGCTGATGCGTTACAGCACCTTGAGTGCAGACGGTTCAGCACTTCCCAACACTACCCGATCCTGCCAAGTGCATCATCCAGTCCATGGAGCTGCAAATGCCCGTAGTGGAATACGAAACTAACTACGCTCTCAAGTACAAAGCAGACATTTTGAAGAATCCCCAAGTACCCATCCAATTTTTCGGTTACCAGTGCGTGCAGAAACCTGCTTCCAGCAACCATTTTGAATTTGACGTGACCACACAGTTTAAGAGCATCCGGTACGATATGCCAGAGTATGTGGTCGTGCTCTTCAAGACGGGGGAGGACAACAACCAAGTGAAGGATTCGAGTCAGTTCGACAATTGCAAGATCAAGAACATCTACCTCAAAAATGGCAGGAACGAGATTTTCCCGCGTGAGAACTACAACCTGAACATTGCAAACAACGACTACCTGAAACTGTACCAGGCTAACACATTTTACAAGAGAGTGACCTCCGGCAAAATGGACGTGTACTACAACCCCAATGAGTTTATAGCTCGAAGGCCCATGTTCGTCATTAACACATCGAAGAGGTAGCAGGTGGTTGTTAACGATCGCACCAACATCAAGATTGTCTGTGAGATCCACGATGCCTTGCCCGCCAACACCCTGTGCAGCGTCATCCTTATTGCAGAGAAAACTTTTGTGTATGATGTCAAGAATAAAAGAGTGACAGAACAGTTTTAAGTACAAGAAAAGATCGCATAATTCTATAAAAATTATACTGACCTTACGTTCAAACCTTAGATTTTTTGTTAACCTGCAACGCAGTGTCCAGGATGTACTGCAAAGAGTGGAGGTTGATAATTAAGGATACTTCATGGAACATCTTCTTACATTTGTGGAGAAGATATTTTGAGAATAATCTGGTAAAAAATAATTAAATTTAATTTTGATGGATTTTAGAGATAATCACACTTGAGCGCTCAAAAGAAACTTCCTATTTTGGCCCTGCGTGCCCCTATTTTCCCCGTAGGGCACGGCAGGAAGTTAGTTCCGTTAAAAAATGATACCAAACCTCCACCTGTTTGCATTTTGAAGATAAACACTATTGTTCTAGTATCATGGCTATATCAAATTGGAACTTCTGTTACATGATTTTTTTTTCATACATACTATCTACTACATTCCAGGCATGTCTAATTTTTGGACGATAGTGGCCCCACCGGAGCATGTGAATCCCACATTTCAGAACACACTTCTTGTCGTCGCGTGCGTCCAGGGCAACTTTTCTCACCTTGTTATTTGTCAACACATGGTCGACACTCTGGATGCGCTGCTCCACTCCTAGAATTGGCGTCCTTGTTTGAAGAGTCTTGACGTAATCCTCGAACTTGAGGTGCTCTTAGACGACCTGCCTGCCCACACCCTTAGCATTTTATGTGATGGAACCCTCTGCCCGAATAGCATAAGCTTTGGAGCGAAGACCGGCAAACTAAAGAATTACATCTCCGTCCTTCTCGTCTTTGAGTTTGCCAGGCACCTTCTTGTTGCGAGCCAGGATTTTGTATCGGTTCGGCTGGGAATAGCCTGACGTGTCAAAAAGGTTCACAAAAGTAGATTTGTGGCTATGTCCCTAAATGCGTCGTCCGTGCGAACGTGGTACACCAACCTATCTGTGTCCGTGTAGAGTAGGCTGATATTGTCGTTATAGTGCTGGCGAAGTATCCCATGCGCAGCTTGCTCAGATCTAATTCTGAGGCACCAACATAGATTGGCTTGTTGAGCATCGCCTCGCTCTTCCTCATATGCAGCAGAGAAAGGTGCTCATTGTAAATAGTACGTGACTACATATATCGGGCTTGCTACAAGCTTGCGACATTGTGCATTGTTTGATATTAGCCTCACATCCACACGGTTTCGAACATTCTCCATGGTTTTCCCAAACACTGCGTTCTTCATTAACTTGAAGAAATCGCGATCGAAATCGGAAGTAGCGACTGTGCCGTGTTCGGTGTTGAACTCGATGTATGGCATCAACCATGGAGAATGCACGAACATAAGATGTACTGTGCGGACGGTAACCCCTTGCTTCATCAACCACCAAAGGTTTTGGTAGTGCAGAACATAACGCTCTTTGGGCTTGAAGTCCATGACGAGCTTTGGTTGGTTTGAGCCAGGCGGGTATTTGAATTCCGGGACTGGGGGAAGGTCGCAGAAACAATCATGCAGCTTCTTGGAGAACTCAAGGTCCACCTCGGCAAAAAATCCGAAATGCATATCGCAGAAATCTTCAACATTAAATTTGGAGGGATCAGCCCACATGAACCCTCTAAAAGGAAGTGACAGCATCATGGAGTGTCCGTAGAGGTTGTTGACGTCTGTGAACATGATGTAGCAGGATGGTTGGGAGGGGTTGTAACCGGTGGCCATGTGGTGATTGTTGGCGTGCGTGTGTCGCCGCGACACCTGGACCATTCCACCCCGGACGGAACGTTCTACAAACAGCACCATGTCCACGTCCGAAGGAAGCTCAAGCCTGACTTTTGTAACAAGGAGCATGGCCGACCATGCCAGTCCAGGAAGACTGTAGAAGTATGCAGGGTCCAGATTGTAGATGGTCTTCGCAGTTGCACGAAACGCCTGGATCACATCAGCGAGGAGCGTCACATCGAGTTTTAGGTAGGCATCGTGGTAGTCCCCAAGATTTTGGCAATCCAGCTCGCGCCACATGGACTGAGCATGGTTGTAGTCGTCCTCAGAGATTCCTGAGCGTCGCAGCTTGCTGTAGAAATTTGCTCGAGGAGGCAGCGACTTCTCCGCAAACTTGGTAGAGTCGGTGATGTATTCGTAGTGGTAGACCACCTTACGCCTGAAAAGACGGGCGTCCAAGTTCGGAAAGTTGGCAGAGGTGATGAGCATTTTTTCGTCGCTGAGATTTTTCGCCAGGGCATTGAGGCTGGCCGGGAGGAACCTCAGGGAGTTGAAGAAACGAAGTTCGATGCGAGAACCTAATTCTGGGAATCTCACCCACTATATCAAGCTAATATAACGCTCCTCGTTCTGCGCCAGGACGTTGATTTGCATGTTGTCGTACCCAAGATGTGGCACCAGATGGTGGAAGTCGTACCCCGAGCCATTGTGGAAAAACACATGGATGAAACGCGGGTCCCGGGCCAACAAGTTACACCGATTGCACCAAGGACCAATGTATCTGCCGTTGAAGAGATCATGATGTTGAACTTAACGGTTGTTCGTGCTAAACTTCCAGGTGCACACAGGACAGGTAGTTCCTCCTCGTGCTTGATTTTGTCGTCAGGAAAGAGCGATTCTATAGACTTGGGGGTCAACAGGCACTCTTCTATCTCGTTGCCTACCACAACCATCCTTTCTAGAAAATGTTTGACTGCGTTGGGACCTCGATACACATAGGGCTCGGGGTCAACAAGTCGGTCTCGCCACAACACAACATAATCAAAACTCGAGGCCTCGTGGAGTTGGTAAGGGGTAGTACAGGAAATTTTGGTATTGGGAATGCATGTGGACATAGGTTTGAGGAAGGCCTCGTAATCGGCGAAGATGATTGCAGGGTGCTCTACCATGGCACTGTGCATGTGAAATGTTTCTACAGTTTCAGGTTTGTGCAAGACTGCCACTCCTATCTCGTTGGCATTGCAATATAGTTTGTGGCTAGCAAGCTTCTCGGCAGCAATGTTGGTACCTCTGATGCTCTGATAATCCACCTGTTTATGATTATCAAAAGTGGACAAGCACCTGCGACAAAATTCTATGTGGTGTTTTTGTTTGCTTTTTTGATTAGAAACAAACCCAGAGAGAGCGCGAATAAGAGTGTGGTGATGGTGAGTTTCAACCTTGATGAGTAAAAGATGGATTTCTCGAGCATCATTGTTTTCTACGTCGCTTACCCGAATAGGGTATACTTTGTTTTTCATCTCCATGTGGCCATAAACATTGAGAGCCAAGTGCGGGTTGTGTGTACGGGCCTCGAACTTGCAAATATCAGAGACCTCCACAGGGTAGTCGATCCCAACCATCGCATCTTCCAGCTCCAATTCGTACTGCTTGTAGTGGTTAACTCGGTGTGGTTGTTTTTTGCGGTGGACAGGGTGCAACGCTGCAAGCACCAACCAAAAAAAGCACTTGGCGTCACTGTTCTGAATATTCAGGACAGCCTTCTTTGTAGCAATGGTACGTGATAAGGGGACGTAGCTGGACGCGGAGAGAGGCACAAACTTGTTAAGTTTGATACACAGTTCGTGAGGTTCACCACACAGCGAACCTCCTGAGCCCATAGCTTGATGTTCCTCCTGCTTGGCCACCAGCTCCTCGGCAAACTCGTAGATGACCTTTATGTTGTCGACATCCGCCAGATGCAGCGTCTTCGCTCTGGTATTGTGGTAGAAGCTGTAAATTTCATCAGACGACTTCTTGTACCGGCAACATTGCGATGCGTAAAATTTGGTAGAGTGCATTGCAAGCGAATAGCTGAGGATGGAAATAATTTTGGCTTGCTCGTTCTCCAAAAAGCTACACACGTCACATGAGCCCTCCGAAGTGAGGACAAAGTCCTCTAACAAACCCTCGAAAGCAGACTAGTTTGCTTTCGCCACAGGCTTGACACGTTTGGCGGATGGTGGCGAGTCTGCTTTCGCTTTTCTCTTGGTCGAGCTGGTCGACGGTTATGGGACAGTATTTAAAATAGCCCGAGGTATTAATAAGCCAGATTTCTGTTGAAACGGCACGTCAGGTTCCAATAACGTGTCGAAATCGGCGATACCATTCACCAAACGCACAGGGATACAAAGGTGGAAGCGAGGGTTCATTATTATCTTCCGTGCCGCGACAAATTCGGGAGTAGGATTAGCCTGGATCATGTGCCCTAGTTTGAGAGACACGTTGAAAGCTCTGTGGGTAGTAGCCCGAAGATGAGATTTTACTGGAGATCCAAAACGATACAGGTGAGACGACTTCTATGGAAGTCCAAATTAGCCCTCTGTTTCGTTAAAAAGTCATTCCCCAGAATTACACCTTGTTGAAAATGTGGAAGAACGCGAAAGAGATGTCGGAATTGATATCCACCTAAGGAAAACGTCAAGAGCGCGATCTCCTTTACCGCAAGGGGTGTGTTGGACACACCCTGTATGAGAGTGGGAATTTGGAAACGTTTCGCACTGGCTGGAACGTCCTGCGCACCAATTACGGAAATCATAGATCCGGTATCAAGAATGAACTTCTGTGATTGCCCGTCCACCTCTGCATTGACGTAAATTAACTCCGAGATAGGAAAAGTCTTGACGGAGAGACATTTAATTTTGGGGGCTACCTGGACGTTTCGTCTCCAAGTACCTACTGGCCGTTTAAATCACTATCGGTGGCCTGACATACATCCGAAGTGTGATAGGGGTACGAACACAGGTTACAGCGGACCCCTTCGCTGCGTTGCCCTTGCTCCACCCGTCCGCGTCTCGACGAAGATGATTGAAATCTGGGAGACGCAGACCGCGAGTCTCGGTCAAACCTATTGAAGTTATTAAACCGGGGACGGTATTGGCTTTGGCCGCGATCAAAAAATGATCTATTATTATTAATATTATAGAATATTCTGTTTGTCTGACCGCGATAATTATTGCGGGAGTGGTATAAGTCATTCCGTCTTTCGTCGCCCGGCGACTGCTGGCCGTGAGACGTACTGGATAGCTCATCCAGCCGAAGAGTCAGACTCTTCAGCTGATCTTCAAGGCCCGTTTCCTTAGGGACAGGTTGCGGGTTCGATGTGGCCATATGTTTGTGATGGAGCGCTTCGAGTTGCGCTTGGAGGGCCTTCACCCGGAGATCAAGTTCCGGGGATTCGCGTGAGCGTGCAACCTCGGGAGAGAGCACCGGCGCTTCCGGTCTCACGTGCGCGCTCTAAGGCGGCGCTTGCAGCTGGACGAGGAGGGAGTCGGTGTTCGCTTCCGTTAATAAATTCTGGATTTGGCGCTTCCGAATAAGAAACTGCAATTTCTCGAAAGCCTTTAGATCCTGTACAAAATCCGGCTCGGTAGCATATTCCTTTTTATATGTCTCCCGGATAAACTCTGGCTGAAGGCCTAAGGTGAGGTATTTAATTTGGGAGGCGGGAGACATCTCGGGATCGAGTCGGTACAACATTAGGTGTTTGTCACGGATGTAGTCCGTGACGGCTTCTCCGTCCTTGTGGAGGCGAGCTTTAATTTGATCCTCCAATTGCAACTTGTCTACGGAGCCCGTAAATTCCGTAATCAGCTGTGTTTTCAGCTGATCGTAGGTAAACACCCTACCGTCCTGCGCTGTTTTCCAGGCTTCGAATAAACGAAGCGCCGGACCCGCCAACAGCGCCGGAACCATTTTGAGCTTCGTATTCGTATCCCAATCGTTAAGGGTGGCGAGACTCTCGACACGGTCAAAAAAGCGGCGAACGTCCTCACCGGTCGTGCCGTTAAACTGCACCGTCAAGCATAAACGGGTTCAGAAACCCGGAAAAACCATCCTTGGGCGGCGCTGTGGTACTCGAGCCAAGGTACTCGCGGGACGCTCCCACGTGTGACGATTAAGCAAGATGGGGTTTCGAATTGGAGTTGATGTGGCGTAGGTCCTGTGTCGTTAAGACGAAAGCCGACCGCGTTTTCGGCTAGAATCGCGAGATTATCGAGCGTTTCATCTAATTCGTCCGGGAAGGGAAGAGTACGAAAGTGTGATTAAGAGGTTCGTCTACCTCGTTGAACGACATGAAACATACTAAAAGGAATAAAAGTCGAACAACAACAAAAACTAAAGGGAAAGTTACTCAATTTTAGAAAATAAGCTAAAAAAATAACAACAATAATCTCGTTCATGCATTTCGCGGGGGGATGTGTAAGAAAAAAAGGCCGCGCAACACCTCCACCACGTATAAAGTCCAAGAGGGGGATCGTTGATGGGCCATGACACCCTTTACCCACTCGCTTGCTAGGCGAGAGGAACGTTGTAAAAGGAAGGGGGTAGCTCTAGAGAGCAACGTCGACACTAAACTGCAAGGGGACTAGCGCCGTAAATAAAAATACACGGACATATATTTAAAAACACTACCTTTGACTGAACAGGCAGGGGAAGGAAAGACAAGAAATGTTCGTTACCTGGAGTTCTACGCCGATCTCTTCTCCGCTGGTCCTTGCATCGACGTGGCCCTACTCTGTAAGAAAACGGACGAGGGAGCAACTACGGGCTCCAAACTCTGTACTTTCGTAGACCGATATTCTAACGATAACTTTAAATTCCCGACCGTTCGTTCGCTCCTTTTTCAAAACTTATGATGCCTGTGGAGCTCTCTCGCGATAACAGGATTCAAGGTAAACTGAAAACAACAAGAAACGGATTTCTTTTGTAATAACTACTTCATCTGACGGAAAACGGAAGACAACTAGGGCTGATATTTTCTCACGCGACCTATTTAAGTGAAATTCGAACTATCGGCTGTTACGACGGTTGCTTCGATCGCGTCCTGTCGCAACGGCAATCCTGAGGAAGAACGCTGATTCCTTATTTCATTTTCTAATGCAATATCAGCGGAGTTTTTCCAACTCCGCTGAAGGACGCTGTCGCGATGAGCTTTTAAGAAGTTCTTTTTCAATGCTTCAGCGGGATCCTTTTTATAACGTGATTAGCTTATTTATTTATGATGCCCGAGTCCTAGGTTCGATTCACGTCTGCGGCGTGATGCGGTATCAAGTAATGAAATTAAATAAAGAAAATATACGAGTAGTGTTATTTGTGATATTACTATCTCGATAAATGATGAGCCCCCCTCAGGCAGATTGGGCTACACTTAAAACTAGCTCAAGATGTGCATATGAGCTTATTGCTCAAGTGTGGTTCTGTGTCTAACCCAAGATTTTTGTAAAAATGCCCTCGGGAATTTCCAGTGAAATGATGAGCCCCCTCAGATTGATTTGCCTACACTTACAAAAGCTACATCTGTGAGATTGTTGTCCATAAGCATGTTAAAATATGCTCTTCTTGATATTGCTATGGCTACACTTAAAACTAAGTTAAAAATGCTCATAAGAGCCGCCCACATACACCCAAACCCAGCCACGCCCACACATATTTACTTCCGGTCCACTTCCGGTCTACTTCCGGTCCACTTCCGGTTTAAGTTCAATTGGACACTAGGCCCAAATTGCATATCTAGTACTAAGACAATGTAATATGCAGAGGCTTTCTAGAATAGCTCTGTGACTCTCTCATTTCTTACATCATAAATATATGATTTTTCACCTATAAGAATAACACTACATATAGTGTCATCAGGGAGCGTATCGTGGAATTCACAGATAATTTTAATGTTTGTCCTGTCATTAACCACAACTTGTTTCCTTTTTGAAGTGTTGATGACAAACATGGGTCTCTGTTCTTTGAATTCATCTGGTCTGTAATACATGTCAGTATTGCCAGTAGTGACCCTTTTGTATGCTGTATATGCCTCGTATAATTTAAGAAAATCATCCTTGGACATGTTTAAATTATAATTTTCTGTGGGGAATACCTCATTTCTGCCATTTTTAAGATATATGTTTTTGATGTTGCAGCTATCAAATTTACTTGAAATTTTTCTTGACTATTGTGTCTTCCAGTCTGAAACAGTACCACCACAAAATCTGGCATGTCATATTGTATACTGGAGAATGAGTTTGTAGCATCAAATTCATAATAGCTACCAGTGGCAGGCTTCTGCACACATTGATATGTATAAAATTGTAAAGGCACCTTTGGATTTTTTAGGATATCTGCCTTGTATTTAAGAGCATAACTGGCTTCATATTCAACTACTGGAATTCTTAGCTCCATAGTCTGAATAAGACATTTGCCTTCATCAGGTAGGGTATTAGGCAGAGCGGCCCCAGTAGAGTTTAATGTACTGTACCTCATCAAAGCATTATTATCATTTGCAGCTCTTCTAAATGTAATTCTTAAACCACCCTTCCACATAAAATCTTTGTAATCTGAGAAGAATCCTGGCAACAGGCGCATAGGGAACAGCACTGTGTGACTCTTAGATATTATTTTATCACCAGCCTCAAATACACCTATTTTGTAGTAAGAAGCCTCGTTGTTGGATAATTTTAGTGTGGCCTAAGCTGTAGAGGTAATACCAGGGTAATCTATAAATTCATGTCATGGAATTAAAGGTCATGTAATTTTAAAATCTTTTACCTTTTATCTTTTACTCTGTTTATAACAACACCATGTTTTCTGATCTCAATTTCAGAGAACACATGTGGCACAAAATTGTCTACCAATCTTATGTTTGAGTTAGCCGGATAATCTGTACAATCGAGCTTTACAACATCAAATTTGATGTATAGGTCTGCTCTGTGAGGGTGTATAAAGCCAACTCCTACATCAAGATCAACCTCAATCTCTGTGTTGGGTTCATTTAAATTTGCAAAGGTCCTCCTGTTTGGGGGGAATGATTGTAGCTCATAACTCTCAATAGTTTCCTTTTTTTGTATGTATTTTTATTTAAATATTAATTTCTATGATAGCAGTTGTTGTGACTCCAGCAAAGTCAACTAATTCTTCTTTTTCATTAGTGACCATCAATTCAATGTAGTCTATTCTATTATTTCACACAGGAAAATATAATGTTGGTGATGGAGTGTAGATGATCGGTTCCATAAATTCAGAGTTAGGTTTGAATGTTGCAATGATCCCAGTTTGTTTGTGAGTGGCTATGCCATCTGATTTGGTGATCATACCCTCGGCCACATTACAATGAATATTTAGAGTATCTATGGCTAAGAATTTAGGTATATTAATAGTAGTGTGTTTGATGGCTGGTTCATGTTTTGTGTTGTTCTGGAAGCCCAATAGCTCTCCTATAGTACTCAGATCCACTGTCTCTGTAGGAGACACAATTTCTACTCTGTGAGTGACAGAATTTTGAGTTAACACTATACCTCTGGGTAACTGAGCATTTAAAGTAGACAGATTATACTGCTCTGGAGTGATGACAATGTTTTGGTCACCAACTGTGATTGTGTTGTTGTGGTGTGTAATATTAGGGATCAAGTACATGCCATAAAATGCTCTGAGAGCTATTGTTTTGGGATACACTATATCATCATGTAATCTGAGTTTCAATATTGAATTTTGGCTGGTGAGATGGAAAACTCCCATGATGTTTCAGATACCACAAGGCTTTTTGAAAATCTTCAATTGATGGTTTATTTATTTGAGACAGATATGTAAGAACAGATAAACACAGATGTCCACAATTAACATCTTTGAAATTTTGAACACGGGCATTATTGTAATAAAGATTAGTTGATTTTAGATATTTTACTAAATTTTCAGGTGGAATACCTCGAAATGAATCAAACACAAATGCCTCATTGTTTAAATATTTAAGATAACAGATCCAGTGAGTGCCCTGATTTTTGTACTTATCCAAATTAACTATGCCACACTCTTTGTTGAGTGTTTGTTCTGGTAAAGAATCAGACATGTACACACCTCTAAAATTTTTGATGCCCAGTGGCTTGATTAAAGCTTCAATATCTTGGTTTGTAAGCGGCTCTTGTTTTTTTTAAACTTATTCATGGCTTTCTTAAGACCTTTGCCTTGTTTTCCATGGCCAGATTATGGCGCTTTAATTCATCTAATTCTGCCTTATTCTTCTTGCCATCTATTACTGTTTTTGCTATAGCAGCTGATCCCCCAGCCAAGCTCCCAACAGCACGAATTTCTGCTATGATGGCCGGGATACTAAATATGAAGCACCCTGTATTCATTTTTTTCCTGGAATGCTGTATTTTTTTAATTGAGGGGTACTAAGTAATAATTTCATACCATGGCCCTTGGCAAGACAAGAATTTTTTTTCTTGCGCTGCTTTTTGGTTAAAAGACTATCAATAGTTTTAAGAGATTAAAGACCTGCATAAGGTATCTGATACATAACACCCTTGGCCTTCATCCTAGGTTCATTATATACATATTCTGGGAATACGTAGCTTAATTAAGTGGCTTAAATTTATTTAATTTATCACAAACCCCACCCCAGTTTTTGTTTGGTGTTCATAGCTATGGTGGTCCCCAATGCTGCTATTCTCTCACTTAAAGAAGCATCTTTGCTTACAAATCTACCAAATGCAGCCTCTTCTAATTTTTTGTCTGCAACATGTCTGTTCTCAAGATCGGTATGTGTGTTGTATTCTATGTCATGGTCTCTACATGCAGCATCTAGAGGATTAACACCAGGGTCACCTCTGTTTAAACTATGGTCTAATTTTGTACCGGGACCACAATACTGATAGCCTGGTATATGTAGTTCAAATGGCAGCTTGTTTATGATGTCATTAACCAGCCCCCGATCCTCAGAGATATTCCAAAATTTAGGTGGTAGAGTATTAATAATTTTTATAAAATACCCAATGCCCTTAGTGTCATTCACTATAAAATTAGACAATTTGGTGCTTATCATATCCATAATTCATTGTAAAAATTTTGGTTACCAGCATTTTCTTCCCCAGCTATCACCAGCAACCTATCTACAAGTTTCCTGACATCGTCAACCCAGACAAATTCTTTAGGCAAGGTGTTGTATTGTTCGATCCCACTACCTGTCTTGATCTTTGACCATATGGGCTTGATTAAGTTGCTGTATTTTGCTCCACTGTTAGACTTGACTCTTTTTTGTGTGGGATCATTGTTCTGGTATAGAGCATCTGATTTTATTAATATTTCTTTGTAATGCTCATAATCTTGATCTGTATAGTTGCCAGGCCTTTTTCTAGTCATCAGTTCCCACAATCCAGGTGTGCCAGGGTACTTAACAAAAGCACCTTTTTCTCGAAGATGAGATTCTGAATATACAATTAGATCATCTCCCATAAATGTTACTCTAAAATTGCCAATTCTATGTATGATGCTACCATCAACCTCTGTATCAGCATATAAACCAAAAACCTCATGTTTGTTGTCTTTAGGTGTGCTTAAATATTTTTGAGCAAGAAGACCCAATTCAATAGGATCCTGAGTAGCTTCAATTTTTCGAGGAGCAACAGGACCAGGTGTATGAATACTAGAAAGTGGGGTGATTGGATAATCTAATATGTTCCTAGCAGCTACAGGTACAAGCTCTGTGATCAAATTTTAATTTTGCTCTGTAACAGTTTTGATATTTTTACCCAGTTCACTAATAGCATCAATAATAGGCTGTTCTGTTTGCTTGTGTTGTTCATAGATTCCTCGTTTCTCTGATTTCCATCCCTTAAATCTTTTTACAAGATAATCTCTTAATTTAAGATCATCAATGATTGGCCTTTTCATGGTTATTTATATATGTTTCAATGTCTAGAAAATTGTTGATTTTATTTCTGTATTTACCACTATTGGGTTTCCTTGTCATATCGATTGTGACAAACCCATAGCTGTCCTTGTTCCAGCACTTACTGCAAAGTTTGGAAAAATCATTGTAGCTCCAGTCCCCACCTACGTATTCACCATGTATGTGTTTGAGGTTGGTATGATCTTGATGAAACACACATATAAAATTGCTGTTGTCTCGTATCAGCTGCTCGGTATTTTAGAAAAAGTCTGTGCCAGGTAGAAGCAATCTATGTTTTTGTGTCGGCCCTGTGTAAAAAAAATTCTAACCTTGTTTTGATTATCCAGTATAATGTCATCAAACACAACAACTGAGTTATCAAGACATTCATGAAGTGGCTTAACATCTGATTCAAAAGTGGCTATATCAAGTCCATCATATAGCTTCATCAGCTGCTGATATTTTAATTGTTCCAACCTCTTAGAGAAAACATACAAGTGCCTGTTTTTGCAGTCTAACCAGTTGGGTGCCAATAAAAAATTATCAATCATTAGTGTAGTTATACCACAAGCCGATGGCCCAACAATAAGACATCTAATATTATCAAGCAGCAACTTGCCATTTCTCTTAATCTGCTGTTCAGGCTCTGGCAGTTTCTTTATAACATCCCAGGTGTTCATAGTATCACTTTGTCTGCCTCGATCCAGCTGTGTTCTGGAAGTCCTAGCCATTTCACCAGTATCTTATTGCCTTTTCTGCGGATGATTTTTTCTATAAGATATGTGTCAGGCTGTTTAGTTTTGCTGAGTTCTTCTTCATAAAACCTGCCTTTGAGAATTTCTCCTCGGTGGTCTTTTATTATATATGTGTATCGGGTCCCAGGTTTAACTTGAACCACTGTAAATAATTCAGTGCTCCAGTTTCTGGTAAAGCCTCTTTTGAATAAGTGCTTATATTTGCTGATTCTTACTTGATCACCTATCTTGTATTTGGCTTTTCTTGTTGTTGGCTGGTATCTAGGATAATAAACAGTACTGATCAATTTTTGCTCATCAGATGAAGTTACTTCAGAGGGCTTCATGTTGATTGTGGAATGGACCGAGTTGTTATATCTATCTAAAGGTTCTGGTAGGATACTGAGCCATTTATAATTACCTTGAAGGGTAAATTGTTTATACATATGATTTTTTAGGCTCTTGTTGTATCTTTCTACAATAAAGGCCTTGAGATCACTGTAACTCGAGTAATGTTGTATTGACTGGCTTTTAATAAATTGCTGGAACACCAAATTATAGAATTCGTTGCCATTATCTGTTTGTAGATAGCGCGGTGATCTTCCACTCTGATTGATGATTGTCCTGAAGGCTTCTGTAACACTTGCTCCAGTCTTGGATTTGAGTGGCACAGCCCAGGCATATTTTGAAAATGTGTCTATGACAGTGAGTAGATACTTGTAGCCCTTGTTTTTCAGCTGTCCACTTGCCATCTCAACCAAGTCACACTGCCATAAATCATCTATGCCTTTTGTGACTACTGGCAATCTCTTATAATTATGTCTGGCTTGTCTGTGTAATTCATCAACAATAATTTGTCTAGACATAGTACGTAAACAAGAATATTGCAACTATGGGATGTTCAGCAGCTGATACTACAGGATTTTCTAAATATAATTTGTCTCCTATTTGTGTATTAAATTCAAGAGAACCATCATCTTCAGCATAAGATGTTTATAAGGTATTGGGGTCTGTAAAATCATCTAACTCTACACTGGTGACCTTTGGTTTGTTGTCAGCATTTGTTATTCAATTCAATTCAAAATTTTCTTTATTAAACGGCGAGGTTCAGCCTGTGGCTGTTCTCCCACCTAACCCCGTTTGACATTTACCTAGTGTACATAAACAAAATCATAAAAAAGGGAAGAAAATACAATAAAAAATGGTTACAAGGAAAGAACAAAGATGAGATTTAAAAAATAAATCAAGACAACTCGTAAAAAAGAAAGAGAAAAAAACACATTCACGCACACACACACACACACATTAAAACACACTTACTAAACATTTCTGAGCAGGACATTCACGCACGGATGTTGAGATTGATGTACATGATTATGGTAGTTTTGTGAGATACGATAGAACAACGCATACGTAAATATTACAATATAGTTGTAGATTTGTCAAGCATTGGATTGGATTGGCGAGGCTCGTATGTAATCTAAACTGTATTGTGTAGTGTTACTCGTGGGAGCTTGAACAGAGATATTGTTCATCTAACAGAAAATTCTTTAGGTTATTCTTAAATTTGTTAGGACTAGGGAGGGAGGTAATGGAGGGCGGAAGTTCATTTCATGTTTTCGCCGCTGAAAATGTAAAAGACGATTTGAAAATTTCCAGTGAGTCAGTGCTGTTCCTCTTGTTTTGTAGTTGTGTAAATTTTCGGAAATTTTTTTATGCAAAAGATTCTGTATAGAGCAACAGAAATGAAGTCTGCGACGTCTGTTCATGTTTAGCATTTTGTTCTCGTTCAGGGTTGGAAGAATATGATCGAATTTTTTAATGCTATATACGAAGCGTAAACACGAATTTTGAACTTTTTGAATTTTGACCTTATTTCGAACAAACAAGTTTGCACCGTATACTATATCACAGTAGTCTAGAAGAGGGAGAATCAGTGTTTGCACAAGTTTCATTTTAGTATTTGTATTTAAGTATTCATTAAATTTATAGAGGGATCTTAGTGCTGCGTAGGCTTTCTTAGTTTGCTCTTGAACGTGAAGGTCCCAGTTCAAGTGTTCGTTTAACATAACTCCTAAATTCTTTATACTTTTTGAATGTGGAATTTCGGATGTCTCTATTTTGACGCGTGGATTATTCGGGTTTGTCATTGCGAGGCTATTCTTGGAACCCATGACGGTGAAAACAGACTTTTGAGGATTTATTTTCAGACCATTTGCATTACACCAGGTATTTATGGCTGCCAAATCTTTGTTAATTGATGCTATTGCATAATCTGGTGATTTTGGTGGAAATGGGATTTGAATTTGGGTGTCATCTGCATAAAAGTGTACGGTACTATGCTCTATGTTGGTTTCTAAATCTGGTGTGAAGATTGTATATAGGAGAGGAGCTAGAATTGATCCTTGCGGAACGCCAGTTTCTAGCGGAAGCGTGTTCGAGAGAGAGGGCGTGGCAGTTTTTAGGAACACGTTCTGTTGCCTGTTTGTCAAGTACGATCTGAACCATTTGAGTGCGGGGTGTGAAAAATTATAATATTTCAACTTGCTTAAGAGTAGGTCGTGATGAACCTTGTCAAAAGCCTCTGTCAGATCCAGTGAAACCAGAGCAACTGTCATACCTTTGTCCATTGAGCGAAATATATCATCCGTGACTTTTAGCAACGCCGTCGCCGTGCTGTGAGCAGGGCGGAAGCCCGATTGGCATTTCGGAAGGAGATTGAGGCTGTTCACATGATTTCTGACTTGATTGTAAACAATTTTTTCGGTGATCTTGGAAAGGGTGGGTAGTAGACTTATAGGACGAAGATCGTTTAAAGACGATGTTACTTTTTTCTTAGGTAGAGGGATCACGCGCGCTGTTTTCCAGCTGATTGGATATTGTCCAGTCCGAAAGGAGAAATTTATTATATGTGTCAGGTGACTTAAGATAAACGGAAGTGATAGTTTGAGCATTTTTATTGTTATTCCATCATTGCCAGAGGCACTGGATCGTATATTATTTACTGCTTTAATTGTGTCATATTCATTGATTTCTTTAAGATGAAATTGTTGTGCACTTTCATTAAATATTTTGGAGCTAAAAAAATTACTTGTTTTATTTAAGGCTGATTTCGAGCAGTCGGCCTCAAGACAAATGTTTGAAAAATGTTCGTTTATTTTATCTACGTCTCGTATATCAGAGGGTATTTCATTATTAGTAGTAATTATAACACCATTAAGCCTTGTTTCTATGATTATGAAAAACTAAAATATGCTGACCAAGGCAGTAATTTATTTTATAAAAAAACATAAACTAACGTAACGTTTCAACCTTCTAGCAAGGTCTTCTTCAGACTCTGTATCAAGTACAAAAGTAACCAGATACCACAAAAGACCATTATATATACACAAACATTACTCCCTCCAGACTAGACACACAGAAAAGATATGCAAAGTGCTTAGGAAAGCGGGAGTTAAAACTTACAGGAAGGGAGGGAGAAGCATCTTAGGAATAGCGAGGAATGCTAACAAGAAAAAGGAAAACAGAGAAGAGGAAGAGGAAGGGATTATCTACGAAGTGAAATGTAAAGAATGTCAGAGTGTGTACATAGGAGAAACGAAAAACAGGCTGAAAGACAGGTTGAAACAACATAGGGATGATGTACGACTTAAGAGAGAGAGAAATGCAATATTTAAACACACGAGATAAATAGGACATGACATAGAGTGGGATGAGGCTAAGCAGATAGTAAGGGAGAAGAGAATGCTAGTGAGAAAATGGAAGGAAGCCAAGGTAATAGAGAAGTAATGTTAAGAAGACACAATGAACTGGAATGGGGTACTGAAGTTAAACAAAGAATGGAAGAAGATGTTGGAAAGAGTGGAAAGGACAAGAGAGAAAGAGGAAAGGAGAAGGAATAAAAATGAAGGGACAAGAGTGTGAGATTAAAAGCCCAACCACATTCTATATGGAAGTAATTGTGTTTAGCCTTTTAGGTGAAAGTAAAGTTGGCAAGTGAAAGTCATCTGCTAGAAAGTTCCAAACAACTTTCTAAATAGTCTGGAGGGAGTAATGTTTGTGTATATATAATGGTCTTTTGTGGTATCTGGTTACTTTTGTACTTGATACAGAGTCTGAAGAAGACCTTGCTAGAAGGTTGAAACATTACTTTAGTTTATGTTTTTTTATAAAATAAATTACTGCCTTGGTCAGCATATTTTAGTTTTTCATTATTAGTAGTTTTACTATACACTCCCCACGCCTTGAGTTTGCTCCACAGGTCTTTGTTGTTTTCATTAGATCGTAGGTGATGGTTAAAGAATGCTTTCTTCTCTTGTCGTTGCACCCTAGTTGTAAAGTTTCTTAGTTCCTTGTAGTGTTCCCAGTTCGAGTTTGTCTTTTCGCGTTTATATTTTAATAAAGCTCTGTCGCGGAGTTTCATTAGTAATTTCGTGTTTTCGGATATCCACGGAACACTTTTATGCTTAACCGGTTTAGTGTGGAGAGGTGCATGTTTGTCAGGGTAGTGGTGTGCCTGTGGTTGTAGCCAATATTTGATCTTGATTGGTCTAAGTGTGCCCCCAACAAAAAATTGGTAATAA
Source organism: Lepisma saccharinum (assembly GCF_977018435.1). Lineage (NCBI taxonomy): Eukaryota > Metazoa > Arthropoda > Insecta > Zygentoma > Lepismatidae > Lepisma > Lepisma saccharinum. The sequence continues at coordinate 55,773,684 of NC_139237.1, forward strand.
AATTTTGCAGGGGACAGCATATATATTTTGCCACCTGGTGTAAATGGTGAATCATATTCTTTGTTGGGATACTGTACAATTCAAGAATTACTGTATGTTTAGGATTCTCGATTAGGTCAGTTATTTCTTTTTCTGCTGTAAGCAATCTACTTGTTACAGATTCAAGATGCTAATTGATAGTCCTAACAATCTCATCGTGCCCTGGTTTAATTCTTATGTCCACAGCAAGTTTCTTGTATTGTTGCACAATCTGTTGTAGCTGGGTGGCAAAAACAGACAGAGCATTTGCTTGGTTGGATTCAATCGTCCCTAGCTGTTGCTTGATATTGGCTACAATTTGCTGTAGAATTTCAACAACTGCCAATTTTGAATTTTGAGCAGTAAGATCATGGATTTGTCTTCTGATATCCTCAAACAGGGCATGCAGTTCATTAATATGTTGATTGGTTGGTAGAGTGGCCACTGTCTGAGTACGTTGTTTGATCTCTGTCTGGATATTCTTGATATCTTCTGAGTTCAATATGCGATTCACAGCTCTCTTAATATTTTTAAGTTCCTGTGATGTAGGCAGATTTGATACAGTATTTTGCAAAGATTCAAGTGCCAATTTCACATCATTTAATTCAGAAGCATCAGACACACTACGTATAGCATCTTGAAGCAGGGCTATGTCTGCCTGAGTAGGTGTTGATTGTTGTAGAATTTCAAGTTTTGTTTGGATATCATCGATCAAGTGATGAAAATGATATAGCTCAGATTTAGTGTTGAGGTTTTCAAGTTTTGTGATCTGTTGCTGGACACTGACAAGGGTGTCTACAATACCAGGCAGGCGAGATTCTAGAGTTTCTTTTACATTTGTCAGATCACTTTGTACTGTTGCTATTGTACCCTCAAGATGGGTTATGGTACTCTGAATTTTTTCCAAAATCTTCATATGTTTCAAGTTACAGCTTAATGTTGGCAACACTACGAGTGATAGCACTCAGAGCATCAGAAGATGGTAGGTTGCTCATCAAATGTTTAAGAGTCTCAATTTTTTCTTTAACCTCGGCTATGGCATTGTTCAAGGAGTCCAGATTAGGTATCTGCAGTGATTGAATCTGTTCTTTTAGAGTGGAAATTACTAGATCAAAATCTTCTTGTGACTTTATGCTTTTGACAATTGTTTGGAGCTGTGTCTGGACATTATTAATCTGTTCTTCTAATTTTTGTTTCAATTGCTCAGAGTTGGTAGCCCGAGTCTTAAATTTGGCTTGAAGAGCTGCTACAGCTTCCTCTAAATTTTGAAAATTATCTAATGTAGCCAAGTCAGTATATTTTTGAAACAGCAATTTGAGTTCTGAGTCAATTTTAAGAAGAGGGTCCATGCATTGTGATTGTAAATTTGTAATTTATAGTTGAAGACTGGCATTGAGTGTGGCTTGTAAAGCTTGTAAATCACTTCTTAATTTTTTGACTCTGACATCAAGCATCAGAATCGCATCACTGTGATATTCATGCCTTGTATGGCCAAATATATCATTAGGCATTTTTGTTTTAGTGGTTATTTATTATAAAATATCTAAATCTTAATTCTATAAAAAAGGTATAAGCTTTTCATAGTATCCTGGGACCTCAATATATAAGCAGTCAGCAGCAGAAACAGTATATACTGTGCCAGGAACCATGTTTGAGTGCTTAATTCTTTAAATATTTCTCCCTACTGAAATCTTTACATTTCCCTCGGGGGTTGTAATAAATTGTAATTGACCACGTACAGGTAATTGGTAATAATTTAAATTATTGTTAAATATGTATAATATTTTACCTGTTTTATCATCAGCATCTGTAAGCATGCTGTTCAGATGAATAATTAACAAAGCACTTAGTTTAGATATTATAGATTGTATATCAGAAGAGGGTGTTGGTTTTGGCAGGTCCATAATAGCCTGTTTTTTGAACCCAAATAAGTTCATAGGCATGTTTATTTATTTCAAATCATGCTCTGTAATTGGGCATTGATTACCACTTCTCAAATCACAATGACCCCATGGTAGAGTATGTATGCCACATGACAAAATACATCTCTTATCATCATGTGGGTCCAGAGCCACTTTTCTTACAACATTTGTTGTCAACAAGTGATCCACACTCTGAATTCTGCATTCTGATGTTCTGATTAAACTCTGGGTTTTGAGACAATCTTCATAATCTTTAAATTGGAGCTCTTTGTCAACAGTTACTCTGTCAATGCCCTTGGCTTTTTTGGCAACAGCACCACTACATGTTTCAAAACTATACATCTTGGCCCTTATCCCAGCAAATGCCACAATAACATCACCAAGTGTCTCATCTTTTAACTTGCCAGGCACCTTTTTGTTGTGGGGTTGAATCTTTGTATGTTCACTGGTATCAAAATATTCAAGCAATGCAGGCTGTGACATATCTTGATAGACATCTTCTGTCTGAATATCAAGAATAAAGGTATCTGTGTCCATGTACATCAGTTTTACACGATCACCATAAAAAGGCTTCAGCACATCATAATAGAGCTCTAGCATGTGTAATTTGGCCAATTCCAATATCACAGCCACTACATAAATAGGTTTATCAAAAATAATCTTTGTTTTTTTTATGTTGAAGAGTGCAATATTGCCATCATAAATTCTTCTATAATTGAAATTAGGCTTTGCAATCAATTTTTTGCTCCGGTTGGGGTCAGTAATTTAACATCACTATGTTTTCTAACATTTTCTATAGTTTTACCATACACTGAATTTACCATCAATTTAAACAAAGTTTTATCAAATTGGCTCATTGCAGATGTTCGAAGCTCTGTGTTTGTATCAATATATGGCTTCAACCATCTTGAGTGCCTGAACCTTAAGACTTTGCCAACTTTGGTCACTTGAACACCATGATTCATTAGGAACTGGAGGTTTTTGTAATATATGACATAATCCTCTTTTGGCTCTAGAGTCATCATGAGCTTCTTCTGTTTAGAGCCAGGTGAACACTTAACCTCAGGAATTGGGGGCAGATCAGAAAATTTGTTGTGTAAATCATCAGGAATTGTCAGATCAACTTCTAAGAACAGGCCATAGTTACTGTTATCAAAATCTAGAAGATCTTCAATATTGAAATCTTCAAACCACTCAAGCCCTACATATGGCAATTTATCCATCATAGCATAACCATACAGGCTGTTGGCATCTACATACAGTATATAATTTCATGGCAGTGATGGATCATAATTGGGAATATACTTGTTATTTGCTCTGGCATATTTCTGAGAACATTGCACCATGCCTCCTCTTATACATTGTTCCATAAACAGATACATATCTTGATCTTGGATCAGATCCAATTGCATTTTAGTGTTTAAAAACATTGCAGACCATGCTAGGCCTGGAGCACTGTAGAAATACATTGGATCCAGTTTATAATTTTCCATCGATGATTTTCTAAAAGCCTGAAGTATATCAGCTAAGAGAGTCACATCAAGTTTTAAATATGCCTTATGATAATCACCAAATGTCTGGCATTTTAAGTTGTCCCACATCAACTTGGCATGGTGATAATCTTCATCAGTGATTCCGGATGCCCTGAGTTTACTGTTGAAATCTTGTTGTGATGGCCGAGCACACTCATGAAATTTAGAAAATTCAGTAACATAGTCATATGGGTATACACCCTTCCGCCTAATTAATTTCAGGTCCTGATTTGGAAACATAGCACATGTGATTTTGAATTGATCATCAGATAATTGACTGGCTAGAGTGGAAAGGCTAGCCGACAGAATTCTGTATGAATCTAGAAATCTTAGGTAAATAGGAACAACATTCACTTTAATTATTTTGCTAATAGCAATATATTTCTCATCATTTTCTGCTAAAATATTTAAATCCTGCTTGTCAAACCCCTTGTACCTGATCAGATGATGAAAATCATAATTGAATGCCCCGTGACAAAATATAGGGACAAATTTTGGTCTCTGGATCTTAATATTACAGCTATTACACAGGGCCATTTTGAATTTACCATCTGTATGAGAATGGTGATGCACCTTGATATTTGTATCTGAAAATTCAGAATCACATACCGGGCATTTTTCTGCATTGTTGAAATCTTCAATCTGATCCACTGTTAAAGGCATCATGGGTTTTGATTTTAATAAGACATTAGATGCTTAATCATGGCATTCATTTTCTATTCTATGTGCAAATTCTTTGATGGCATCTGGTCCCATGTATAAATATTCTTCACTAACAACACAATCCTGTACAACAACATAATAAAAACTAGAAGGCTCATGTAACTGGTATGATGTAATTGAAGATTCATCAGGATCTGGGCTGCATAATACAAAAGGTTTGACGTTTGATTCAAAATCACAGACTATATATGCTGGGTGTTCCAACAAGGCTTCAAATTTTTTGAATTTGGCATTTTCATTTGGCTTAGGCATAACCATATGAACAGGTTTATGGTTGCCACAGTATTTTAAATGTTCAATTAACTTGTTCTTAGCAATTTCTGCATTTCGTTCATAAACACTATTCATCAATTTTCTACCATCAAATACAGTCAAACATCCTCTACACAACTTGTATATTGTATTAGATTTGTCTAGTTGTTTTCTGACTAAAGCTTCAAGACTGTGTATCCGAGTGTAATGGTATGTGTCATCCCCTTCAATTAAGAGCAGATCATTCGGAACAGCAGAATCATCATCAAGTGTACTGATTCTGAGAGGTTCTATCAAGCAATTGCCACGGCCAGTAGAACAAATAAAAACGTTAATAGATAATTGTTTACCATTGATATCCCTGGGCTTTTTTTCAAATTTATCAATATTCTGAACTGACATTGGATATTTTAAGCCCTCCATTGCATCATCAAAATCATGTTCATGTTGTTTATAATAAGTTATTCTCTGAGGATTCCTTAAAACTGGATACAAAGCAGCTAAAATACACCACAGGAAACTTTCTCATCATTATTTTCTATGTTAACCACGCCTTTTTTTAACATTGGCAGATATGTAGATCCTTGTGATAGGCTGAATTCAGAAATATTAATATATAACTTGTGTGGAGATCCACATAGGCTCCATCCTGATTCTTTTGCAGCAAATTCAGAATGTTTAAAATTCAATTGATCTATCAAACTGCTTATTATTTTGTCTAAATTTGTATTTGAATATATAGCTACAGTTTCTGTTATGTGGGGCTGTGTAAATTTTGTGCCATTTGGTTTCTTATATTGTGTAAACAATTTGAGGGACAGCTTATAAGAGCCATTTTGTGCATTTAGAATTGCCTGCACATCAGGATTTATACTGTTCAAAAAATTCTTAATGTCACATCTTGGCTCTGATACAAAACGGTGATCCCTAAGTTGGCCATTAAAACTGCTATGAATAGGTTCATTGCGCGGCTGCTTTGCCGGTCTAGCATTAACAGGTGTTTCAAGCTTCCTTTTCAGACCAGATGTAGATGGTTGTGGGGCAATGTTGATGACTGTGCAGAACAAGTACCCATATGTTTATATATGAAATATTCCATGCTATATTTTCTATGGCATTTTGGGCATATTTTTGTGGGTGTTCTGCATTTTTCTGGATCACAATTCTTTTGGTGCCTAGCCCAATTGGGGCTGGATATATTCTTATTGCATTGATTACAATATTTTTGATTTGGCATTTTTGTTGTTGGTTTATTATATCAAATTTCTTGGGGTTCAAATCAAAACTCTATACTCAATAAAAAATATCAGTTGGGTTCAGCAGTGTGCTTTGTATATTTAGTGTATATACTTAGTGTGTAAATATGTTTGGCTTTGGCATTTTTGTTGTTGGTTTATTATATAAAATTTCTTGGGGTTCAAATCAAAACTCTATACTTAATAAACCTAAAAAACGCAGGTGTCTGTCAAGTAAACCGGAAGTGGACCGGAAGTGGACCGGAAGTAAATATGTGTGGGCGTGGGTGGGTGTTGGTGTATGTGGGTGGCTCTTATGAGCATTTTTGGCTTAGTTTTAAGTGTAGCCATAGCAATATCAAGAAGAGCATATTTTTAACAAGCTTATGGACAACAATCTCACAGATGTAGCTTTTGTAAGTGTAGGCAAATCAATCTGAGGGGGCTCATCATTTCACTGGAAATTCCCGAGGGCATTTTTGCAAAAATCTTGGGTTAGACAGAGTACCACACTTGAGCAATAAGCTCATATTCACATCTTGAGCTAGTTTTAAGTGTAGCCAAATCTGCCTGAGGGGGGCTCATCATTTATCGAGATAGTAATATCACAAAAAACACTACTTATACGTCTTTAGTATTTGTTGTATAATCGAAGGTTATTTATTTCTGCCGAACTTATTGGAAGGCAACGATTATGTTGGTAACGTATGGCTGTGAAGGCCAGTATCAAAGAAGATTTATGCACACTTGGACTAACATTATTTTTGTTATTCAATAAATATTCGATTCTTGATCTTTTTGACATTCATTTCAAATTTCGATATTAACTACACCTAAGCTAGATAATGAATACGTGCTGTTATATCCCTGGTTTAACACCGTCTTTTTGCCTATTCAAGTAATAATTATAATTCATTATTAATTAATTACATATTTAATTATTGTCTTTAATCTAATGTGAATACTTTACTATCATCATTTATTTTATTATTATTATTATTTCTGAGACTTGGTTCAGACTCTCCCCCAAAATATATTTCTTGATACGTGTCTGCTTTGGAATAATCTTGATGGGTTGATTTGTTCTTTTAAGTCAACTTTATGCACTTGAAGGCTAATCGGGACTCGACCTACAGTTTAAAGTGGGATCCGAACCACTGTGTCATGTGCCTACACCGGGTATCAAACAGACTAATGTTGAGAAATAGAGGTCCCTTGTTCAGCGGTTATGTAGAGAATGGTATTTGAAAGGGAAGGGGAAGTCTTCTATGCGCTTGCTAATATTTGGTTATTGTTGGGAGACTATATATGTACAATTTATAATATATCAGTAGTGGTATTGACTGTATTATAAACCCAAGAAAATATGAACCCCCCTCGAGCAGATTTGCCCACACTTAAAACTAGCTCAACATGCCCATATGAGCTTTTTGCTCAAGTGTGGAACCCTGTCTAATCCAAGATTTTTGTAAAAATGCCCTCTTGAATTTCCTGAGAAAGTATGACCCCCCCTCAGATTGATGAGGCTATACTTATAAAAGGCACTTCTGTGAGATTGTTGTCAATAAACTTGTCAAAAATATGCTCTTCTTGATATTTTTGATATCTTAAGTATAGTAACTGCTATAGTGCCCTAGTATGTATAGATTTCAAAATATTAACAATTTTGTTAATATTGCATTTTTCAGAAAATTCTATTTATAAAAATTAGGCATTTGCAGCTTAAATATTGCATATAACAGGAAAATTATAGAGATAAAAAATATAGAGAATCATGCCTAGAATATGCCTACAAAATTTCAAGTCTCCAGTACTGATAGTTTTTGAAAAAATCTCAAATTCAAAAAATTATCGATTTTTTAACAAAACTTCTAAACAGCTTCTAGATTTCAAATATGCAACTCCCATGCACCTATCTTGAAAAATAGGCAAGTTATTCAAGATCTAGAGAACAACAAGAGATTTTTGAAAAATTATAGAGATCAAAAAGTTGCATCTTGCCATGCCCAGGCCAAAGCAACAAACCCCATGTCTCTAGGATTCATGGTTCCAGAGATAATCAAAATTCAAAAAATTATCGATTTTTTTAAAATTTGAGTATGTTGCTCTGGGGGCCATGCAGAGTCACCCCCATAAATATAACTGGCCTAGGATCAAAACTAGTGAAAATTGCAAAAATAAAATAATCGATTTTTTCAAAATTTCAGTATGTTGCTCTGGGGGCCATGCAGTGTCACCCCCATAAATATAATTATTCTAGGATCAAAATTAGTGACAGAATTAAGAAAAAAATATAATAGGGCTTGGATACAGCTACCAGCCATTATATTCTTATTTTGAACACACCACTTAAAACTAAGCCAAGATGCACCCCCACCCAAACACACCCACCCACATCCATACATATTTACTTCCCGGTACACTTCTATTGCATCATGTTGTGTAATATTAATTGATTAAATGGTTATGACATAATGTGATGATGTGGTGTTTTCTAATTGGTTTAAATAAGCAGTGTTTTTATTGGCTCTATAAATCTATATAAGCCAGGGCACAGTGCAGATTCTTCACCATTGCTGGATCGGCAGTGGAACCCACAAGTGGGGGGCAGAACCTGAACAGGCTCCACCAAAGTATAGGAGACTTGAAGCATATAATTTGGGGGAATAACCCAAGTAAGGTCATAGAAACAATATACACTGATACAATAAAAGCCAAATTTTTGGCAGGGGGGAAGAGGGGGGGGAAAGCCCAAAGTGGTTCCTAAATACAAAATAATTAATATCTCAAGAACTAATTGACATAGAGCTATGCAGTTTTTTTGTCTGTACTGAACCCAACTGATATTTTTTATGAAGCATAGAATTTTGAACATAGAAACAATATACACTGATGCAATGAAAGCCAATTTTTGGCAGGGGGGCCAAAGTGGTTCCTAAATACAAAATAATTAATATCTCAAGAACTAATTGACATAGAGCTATGCAGTTTTTTGTCTGCACTGAACCCAACTGATATTTTTTATTAAGCATAGAATTTTGATTTGAATCCCAAGAAATTTTATATAAATACCAAAGCCAAAAAATATTAACACACACACACATATATACATACACACACACAAATCACACTGCTGAACCCAACTTATATTTTTTATTCAGTAAAAAGTTTTGAATTGAATCCCAAGAAATTGTATATAATAAACAACAACAAAAATGCCAAATCAAAAATATTGTAATCAATGCAAAAAAAATATATCCAGCCCCAATTGGGCCAAGCACCAAAAAATTTGTAATCCAGACAAATGCAGAACTCCCACAAAAATATGCCCTAAATGCCATAGAAAATATAACATGCAATACTTCACATATAAACATAAAGATACTTGTTCTGTACAGTCATCAATATTGCCCCCACAACCATCTACATCTGGTCTGAAAAGGAAGCATGAAGCACCTGTTAATGCTGGACCCGCAAAACAGCCACGCTATGCACCCATCCATAGCAGTTTTAATGGCCAATTAAGAGATTATCGGTTTGTATCAGAGCCAAGATGTTGCATTGAGAATTTTTTGAACAATATAAATCCTGATGTGCAGGCAATTCTTAATGCACAAAATGGCTCTTATAAGCTCTCCCTCAAATTGTTTACACAATATAAGAAACCAAATGGCACAAAATTTACACAGCCCCACGTAACAGAAACTGTACCTGTATATTCAAATGCAAATTCAGACACAATAATAAGCAGGTTGATAGATCAATTGAATATTAAACACTCTGAATTTGCAGCAAAAGAGTCTGGATGGAGCCTATGCGGATCTCCACACAAGTTATATGTTAATATTTCTGAATTCAGCCCATTACAAGGATCTACATATTTGCCATTACCTGACAATATTAAAAACAAAAGAGCCGTGGTTAGTATTGAAAATACCGACCAGAAATGCTTTTGTTTTGTATATTAGCTGCTTTGTATCCAGTTTCAAGGCATTCTGAGAGAATAACTTATTACAAACAACATGAACATGATTTTGATGAAGCAATGAAGGGTTTAGAATATCCAATGTCTGTTCAGAATATTGATAAATTTGAAAAAAGGCCAGGGATATTAATGGCAAACAATTATCTATTAATGTATTTATTTGTTCCACTGGCCGTGGCAATTGCTTGATAGAACCTCTCAGAATCAGTACAATTGATGATGAATCTGCTGTTCCGATTGATTTGCTCTTAATTGAAGGGGATGATACACACCATTACACTCTGATACATAATCTTGAAGCTTTAGTGAGAACACAACTAGACAAATCCAATATAATATTCAAGTTGTGCAGAAGATGCTTAACTGTATTTTATGGTCAAAAAATGGTGAAGGGGGTTCGTGAAGAGAGTGCAGAAATTGCAAAAAACAAGTTAATTGAGCATCTGAAATACTGTGGGAACCATAAACCTGTTCATATGGTGATGCCTAATCCAAGTGAAAAAGCAAAATTCAATAAGTTTGAAGCCTTTTTGGAACACCGAGCATATATAATCTGTGATTTAGAATCAAACCTCAAACCTCTTGCATCCTGCAATCCAGATCCTGAAGAATCTTCAATTACACCATACCAGCTACATGAACCTTCCAGCTTTTGTTATGTGATTGTACAGGATGGTGTTGT
>NC_139237.1:55784132-55901682 GCF_977018435.1 Lepisma saccharinum
AAACCTCAACACTGAATCTGAACTATCTCATTTTCATCACTTGATAGATGATATCCAAACAAAACTTGAAATTTTACAACAATCAACACCCTCTCAGGCAGATATAGCCCTGCTCCAAAATGCTATGCAAAATGTGGCTGATGCTTCTGAATTAAATAATGTGAAATTGGCACTTGAATTTTTGCAAAATACTGTGTCAAATCTTCCTACATCACAGGAACTTTAAAATATTAAGAGGGCAGTGAATCGCATATTGAAATCAGAAGATATCAAGAATATCCAGGCAGAGATCAAACATCTCACTCAGGCAGTGGCCACTCTACCAACCAATCAACATATTAATGAATTGCATGCCCTATTTGAGGATATCAGAAGACAGGTCCATCATCTTACAGCTCAAAATTCAAAATTGGCAGTTGTTGAAAATTTGCAACAAATTGTAGCTAATATCAAGCAACAGCTAGGAACCATGGAATCCAATCAAGCAAATGCTCTGTCTGTTTTTGCCACCCAGCTTCAAGAAAATGTGCAACAATACAAGAAACTTGTTGTGGACATAAAAATCAAGCCAGGCCATGATGATGTTGTTAGGACCATCAATGAGCACCTTGAATCTGTAACAAGTAGATTGCTCACAGCAGAAAAAGAAATAACAGGCATAATTGAAAATCCTAAACATACAGTAATTCTTGAATTGTACAGCATCCCCAACAAAGAATATGATTCTCCATTTACACCAGGAGGCAAAATATATATGCTGTCCCCTGCACAATTTTATTACCAATTTTTTTGTTGGGGGCACATTGAGACCAATCAAGATCAAATATTGGCTACAACCACAGGCACACCACTACCCTACCTTATCAATAACAAATGCTGATAACAAAGTGAAAATCACCAGTGTAGAATTGGAGGATTTTACAGATCCCAATACATTAGAAACAGCCTATGTTGAAGATGATGGCTCTTTGGAATTTAAAATACATATTGGGGACAAATTATATTTAGAAAATCCTGTAGTATCAGCTGCTGAACACCCTATAGTTGCAATATTCTTGTTTACATATTATGTCTAGACAAATTATTGTTGATGAATTACACAGACAGGCCAGACATAATTTTAAGAGACTGCCAGTAGTCACAAAAGCATAGATGATTTATGGCAGACCGACTTGATTGAAATGGCAAGTGGACAGTTGAAAAACTTAGACAAAATCAACAAGGGCTACAAGTATCTACTCACTGTAATAGACACATTTTCAAAATTTGCCTGGGCTGTGCCACTCAAATCCAAGACTGGGGCATGTGTTACAGAAGCCATCAAAACAATCATCAATCAGAGTGGAAGATCCCCGCGCTATTTGCAAACAGATAATGTCAAAGAATTTTATAATTCAGTGTTTCAACAATTTATTAAAAGCCAGGCAATACAACATTATTCGAGTTACAGTGATCTCAAGGTCTCAATTGTAGAGAGATTCAACAGAACCTTAAAAAATCTTATGTATAAACAATTTACCCTGCAAGGTAATTATAAATGGATTAATATTCTTCCAGAACTTCTACATAAATATAACAACTCGGTCCATTCCACAATCAACATGAAACCCTCTGAAGTAACTTCATCTGATGAGCAAAAATTGATCAGCACTGTTTATTACCCTAGATATCAGCCAACAACAAGAAAGGCCAAATACAGGGTGGGTGATCAAGTAAGAATCAGCAAATATAAGCACTTATTCAAGAGAGGCTTTACAAGAAACTGGAGCACTGAATTATTTACAGTGGTTCAAGTTAAACCCGGGACCCTTAACACATATATAATAAAGAATCACCGAGGAGAAATTCTCGAAGGCAGGTTCTATGAACAAGAGCTCAGCAAAACTAAACAGCCTGACACATATCTCATAGAAAAAATTATCCGCAGAAAAGTCAACAAGTTACTTGTCAAATGGCTAGGACTCCCAGAGCACAGCTGGATCGATGCAAACAAAATAATAATATGAACACCTGGGATGTTATAAAAAGGCTGCCAGAACCTGAACAACAGAATAAGAGAAATGGCAACTTGTTACCTGATAATATTAGGTGTCTTATTGTTGGGCAATCTGCTTGTGGTAAAACTACACTAATGGTTGATAATTTTTTATTGGCACCCAACTGGTTAGACTGGAAAAACAGGCACTTGTATGTCTTTTCTAAGAGCTTGGAACAATTAAAATATCAGCAGCTGATGAAGCTATATGATGGATTGGATATTGCCACTTTTGAATCAGATGTTAAGCCACTTCATGAATGTCTCGATAATTCTGTTGTTGTGTTTGATGATATTATATTGGATAATCAAAACAAGGTTAGAAACTTCTTTACACAGGGCCGGCACAAAAACATTGATTGCTTCTACCTGGCACAGACTTTTTCAAAAATTCCGAAGCAACTGATCCGAGACAACAGCAATTTTATATGTGTGTTTCATCAAGACCATACCAACCTCAAACACATACATGATGAATATGTAGGTGGGGACCTGAGCTACAATGATTTTTCTAAGTTTTGCAGCAGGTGCTGGAACCAGGACAGTTATGGGTTTGTCACAATTGATATGACAAGAACACCCAATAGTGGCAAATATAGAAATAAAATCAACAATTTTTTAGACATTGAAACATATATAAATAAACATGAAAAGGCCAATAATTGATGATCTTAAATTAAGAGATTATCTTGTAAAAAGATTTAAGGGATGGAAATCAGAGAACCGTGGAATTTATGAAAAACACAAACAAACAGAACAGCCTGTAATTCATGCTATTAATAATTTAGGTAAAAATATCAAAACTGTTACAGAGCAAAATCAAAATTTGCTCCCAGAGCTTGTACATGTAGCTGCTAGGAACATATTAGATTATCCATTCACCCCACGTTCCAGTATTCATACACCTAGTCCTATTGCTCCTAGAAGAATTGAGGCTAGTCAGGATCCTATTGAATTGGGTCTTCTTGCTCAAAAATATTTAACCACACCTAAAGACAATAAAGATGAGGTTTTTGGCTTATATGCTGACACAGAGCTTGATGGTAGCATCATACATAGAATTGGCAATTTCAGAGTAACATTTATGGGAGATGATATAATTGTATATTCAGAATCTCGACTTGGAGAAAAAGGTGCTTTTGTTAAGTATCTTGGAACGCCTGGATTGTGGGAACTGATGACTAGGAAAAGGCCTGGCAGCTATACAGATCAAGATTATGAGGATTACAAAGAAATATTAATAAAATCAGATGCTCTATACCAGAACAATGATCCCAAACAAAAAAGAGTCAAGTCTAGCAGTGGGGCAAAATACAATAATTTAATCAAGCCCATATGGTCACAGATCAAAACTGGCAGTGGAATCAAACACCCTGCCCAAAGAATTTGTCTGGGTTGATGATGTCAGGAAACTTGTAGATAGGTTATTGGTGATAGCTGGGGAGGAAAATGCTGGGAACCACAATTTTTACAATGAAAAGGTTGGAATTATGGACATGATAAGCACCAAATTGTCTAATTTTATAGTGAATGACACTAATTGGATTGTATATCTCATAAAAATTATTAATACTCTACCACCTAAATTTTGGAATATTTCTGAGGGCCGGGGTCTTGTTAATGACATTATAAACAAGCTGCCATTTGAACTACACATACCAGGTTATCAGTATTGTGGTCCAGGCACAAAACTAGATCATAGATTAAACAGAGGTGATCCTGGTGTTAATCCCCTAGATGCTGCTTGTAGAGACCATGACATAGCATACAACACACATTCTGATCTTGACAAGAGACATGTTGCAGACAAGAAATTAGAAGATGCTGCATTTGGCAGATTTGTAAGCAAAGATGCTTCTTTGAGTGAAAAAATAGCAGCATTAGGAACCACCATAGCTATGAGCACCAAACAAAAATTGGGGTGGGGGTTGTGAATATATGTATAATAAACCTACAATGAAGGCCAAGGGTGTTATGTATCAAATACCTTATGCAGGTCTCAAATCTCTTAAAACTATTGACAGTCTTTTAACCAAAAAGCAGCGCAAGAAAAAAAGCTCTTGTATTGCCAAGGGTCATGGTATGAAATTGTTGCTTAGTACCCCCCAATTAAAAAAATTACAGCAATCAAGAAAAAAATCACATGTGGGGGATTTATATTTACCATCCATGCCATCTTAGCTGCTCTCGGGGCTGTGGGGAGCTTGGCTGGGGGATCAGCCGCCATAGCAAAAACAGTAATAGATGCCAAGAAAAATAGGGCAGAATTAGATGAGCAGAGGCGCCATAACCTGGCTATTGAGAAACAAGGGAAAAGTGTTAAGAGAGCCATGAATAAGTTTAAAAAAAACAAGAGCCGCTTACAAACCAAGATATTGAAGCTTTAATCAAGCCACTGGGCATCAAACATTTTAGAGGTGTGTACATGTCTGATTCCTTGCCAGAGCAACCACTCAACAAAGAGTGTGGCATTGTTAATTTGGATGAGTACAAAAATCAGGGCACTCACTGGATTTGTTATCTTAAATATTTAAAAGATGAGGCATTTGTGTTTGATTCATTTGGAGGTGTTCCACCTGAAAATTTAATAAAATATTTAAATTCAGCTAATCTTTATTACAATAATGCCCGTGTTCAAAATTTCAAAGATGTTAATTGCGGACATTTGTGTTTATCCATTCTTAGATATATGTCTCAAATAAATAAACCATCAATTGAAGATTTTCAAAAAGCCTTGTGGTATTTAAAACATCATGGGGGTATTCCATCTCACCAGCCAAAATTCAATATTGAAACTCAAATTACATGATGTCATTGTTTATCCCAAAACAATAGCTCTCAGGGCATTTTACGGCATGTACCTGATCCCTAATATTACACACCACAACAACAAAATTGCAGTTGGGGATGAAAAAATTGTCATCACTCCAGGGCAGTATAATCTGTCCACTCTAAATGCTCAATTACCCAGAGGTATAGTGTTAAGTCAAAATTCTGTCACTCACAGAGTAGAGATTGTATCTGCTACAGAAACAGTGGATCTGGGTACTATAGGAGAGCTGTTAGGTTTTGAGAACAACAAAAAACTTGAAGCGGCCATCAAACACACTGCTATTAATATACCTAAATTCTTAGCCATAGAGACTCTAAATATTCACTGTAATGTAGCAGAGGGTATGATCACCAAATCAAATGGCATAGGCACTCACAAACAAACAGGCATCATTGCAACATTCAAACCTAATTCTGAATTCATGGAGCCCATCATCTACAATCCATCCCCAACATTATATTTTCCTGCGTGCCATAATAGAATAGATTATATTGAATTTATGGTCACTAATGAAAAAGAAGAATTAGTTGATTTTGCTGGAGCCACAACAACTGCAATCATAGAGATTAACATTTAAATAAAAATACATACAAGAAGAAAATGGAAAATATTGAGAGTTATGAGCTACAATCATTCCCTCCAAACAGGAGGACACTTGCAAATTTAAATCAACCCAACACAGAGATTGAGGTTGATCTTGATGTGGGGGATGGATTTATACACCCTCACAGAGCAGATCTATACATCAAATTTGATGTTGTAAAGCTCGATGGTACAGATTATCCGGCAAATTCAAATATAAGATTGGTAGATAATTTTGTGCCACACCTATTCTCTGAAATTGAGATCAGAAAGCATGGTGTTGTTATAAACAGAGTGGATTATCCGGGCATTACCTCCACAGCTTTGGCCACATTAAAATTATCCAAAACCGAGGCTTCTTACTACAAAATCGGTGGATTTGAGGCTGGTGAAAAGATATTATCTAAGAACCACACTGTGCTGTTCCCCATGCGCCTGTTGCCAGGATTCTTTTCAGATTACAAAGATATTATGTGGAAGGGTGGTTTAAGAATCACATTTAGAAGAGCTGCAAATGATAACAATGCTTTGATGAGGTACAGTGCAATAAACTCTACAGGGGAAGCTCTGCCTAATACCCTACCTGATGGGGGCAAATGCATTATTCAGACTATGGAGTTAAGAATCCCTGTTGTTGAGTATGAGGCCAGTTATGCTCTTAAATACAAAGCTGATATAATAAAAAATCCACAGATTCCATTACAATTTTATACATATCAATGTGTATAGAAGCCCGCATCTGGTACTTATTATGAGTTTGATGCTACAAATTCATTCTCCAGCATACAATATGACATGCTGGATTTTGTGGTGGTATTGTTTCAGACTGGAAGACACAATATTCAGGAAAAAAATTCAAGTAAATTTGATAGCTGCAACATCAAGAACATATATCTTAAAAATGGCAGAAATGAGGTATTTCCTAGAGAAAATTACAATTTAGACATGTCCAAGAATGATTTCCTCAAATTATATGAGGCATTTTCGGCTTTCAAAAGAGTCACTACTGGCAATACTGACATGTATTACACACCAGATGAATTCAAAGCACAAAGACCCATGTTTGTAATCAACACTTCAAAAAGGAAACAAGTTGTGGTGAATGACAGGACAAATATTAAAATTATCTGTGAATTCCATGAGGCTTTACCTGATGACACCATATGTAGTGTTATTCTCATAGGTGAAAAATCATATGTTTATGATGTAAGAAATGAGAGAGTCACGGAGCAATTCTAGAGGGGCTCTGCATATTATATTGTTTTAATATTAGATAAACAAATTGAAGCTGGTATCCAATTGAACTTAAACCGGAAGTAAATATGTGTGTGTGTGGGTGGGTGTGGGTGTGTATATGGGTGTATCTTGGCTTAGTTTTAAGTGTGGCCAAAAAAATATCAAAAAAAGCATATTTTTGACAGGATTATGGACAACAATCTCACAGAAGTGCCTTTTATAAGTGTAGGCAAATCAATCTGAGAGGGGTCATACTTTCTCAGGAAAATTTTGAGGGCATTTTTACAAAAATCTTGGATTAGACAGGGTTCCACACTTGAGCAAAAAGCTCATGTGGGCATGTTGAACTAGTTTTAAGTGTAGCCAAATCTGCTCGAGGGGGGTTCATACTTTCTTGGGTTTATAATACAGTCAATACCACTACTTATATCAATGCTTCAAGAGTAGTTGCCGGAAATCTTGCAAATACCTCACTCTACGTGCATCTATCCATTTTGGACACTTACCAATATCTCCAACCTTTTTGAGCACAGCCAAAAATAATTGTGAACTGATAGCAAAAGGTTTGTTTTTTAAACTTGTTTTAAGACCAATTTATGAACAGAAAGGCAAATCGGGACTGGACGTATACTTTAAAGTGGGATCCGAGCCACTACGTGCCTCCACCGGGTATTGAATACGGGGTCCCTTGATTAAAATGTGACGACTCTACGACTGCGCCATCGGGGATGCCGTAGTACTCTTACGGAGATAATTCGTTCGGAGCAAATAGAAATGCCCTATCAAAACAATTGGGGAATATTATTTTCAATGTGGATATTCTTCGGAAAATATGTTTCTAACAACAGTTTGCCTAAATAGTGGGGACGTGGGGTGAGAGATAGGGACGGAGTTGGAAGAGAGAGAGGGAAAGCACACAATTTTCAGTTCAGTGCGAACCTTTGGGATTGCTTTTTCCTACCGCACCAAGAACACAATACGTATAACACAAATACAACCCAAACCTTCAATGTCGAAATTGTGAGTCAATCACTCAACTGGAATAAAAAGTACGGATTTAAATCTTAGGAGGCCAGAAGATAGTTATTGCGCTACCATGTGCCAATACAAAAAAAATACACTTTGCCCGCGAGAATTGTCATGCCTTAGTGACATGTAGTTTACGTTAGTTGTAAGAGTTGCTTCAATTCCATTACCTGCCAAGAATAATGATAGCGCTGAAAGCATAAAATACGGAAATGTGCATGTTTGGCGAGCTATGAGAAAAGTAGATCCTTGTGTTTTTTTTTTCGAATTTTACTCATTTTATGACAACTTTTACATACAGTCAATGGCGACAGAGGATGGATGATGCTTCAGGGAAATTTATGAAACAACGAAAAAAAACTCATAATTATCAAAAGCTAGGACCCAAGAACCCTGGCTACGCAACATGTTATTATATTTAAGTATATCACGGATTTCTGCTAAATCCTTTCCTAGATATTTGTAATGAATGAACCCCGTCCCCGTTATGAGAAAAAGAAAGACAATAGGATGTGAAACATTCACAATGTAATTGCATTGCTTTACATTGCTCTTGGCTGTATTCCAAATGTAGTAAGAGATCAGCGATAAGTTTTTCTTTTCTTTGCCAAGGTATAAATGTATTTTAGCGCAAGGGCTACCTATTTCATCATTTATAAAGAGTTAACTTCGTCGTTACACTAGCACCAGGCACAAATGGATCTTTCTCTTTCGGTTATTTTACATCACTCTTCTGCCTCTTGAGTTAATCGCGATAATACGGATGAATTATCAATTTATAAAATTGTGACGGGACAAACTCAGTGATACATTCATGCTTGACCAGAGTTCGAATCTGGATCATATGACCTCGCTTCGCTACAAAGGCTGGCAGAAATGTATCGGAAACTTATAGGAACACCAAGAACCGGTTTCACCCAGCACAGACGATTAAATTATTTACATCGACTCGCTGTGGCAGTGTTGCTCGCCACCTCCCCTTCGCTCTCAGGTAGCCTTCTCAGCACCCTACCTGCTTATGGTAGACTAAAGTAAAATGGTGCACCTACTTTTCGTTTCAAGCATATTCCGTCTGGAAGGTTTCTGGCACCCCTCCGCTCCCCCATTCGCACCATGGTTAATAAATGAGTCCCTTGCACTTTCAAAACCCCCATCGCAAGAAAAAGCTGGCATCAATTTTACACCACCATAGAATAAGATTTACACGGGAAACATTTCCTAAAATATTTTCTTGATTCGGACCAAGGGCAAATTAAAAATAGTGAAAGGAATTATACACAAGTGAATTAAATTTCTGAAAATATGGAAAAGCGCGATACCGAATACAAATGTAAAAAAGGGAAAATAACTGACACGAATTGAAATATACGACAATCGGAAGTAGGGTGTAGGAAGCAAATTTTAATAAACGTGGAAAGAAAACAGGAGCACTGGTTCGATTCGCAACGGATGCTCATATTTGTTGTTCGAATCCCACTCCAAAATGTATGTCCAGATACATTTACAGTTAAAACAAACTTCGTGGAACTTTTTCCAGAACAGATGCGCCAAACATTTAAAAACAAAAATAATAACTCTGAAGAAAAAAGCCGAAAGCGTTATTGCAAAATGAAAAAATATGTGTAATGGGTGCAAATAGAATACAGTGGGAAAAGCACAAGCACACTGACGGGTTGGGGTGGTTATAGGGCTCAGAATCCTCTCTTTAGACTTACCTATGGTGGCAGGACCAACGAGAAAAATCTCAAAAAGAATAACTGCAACAATGGAGTTTGGGGGTCCGCATTAGCGCGAGTGATGTAAAAACCAATCACAACTTCCACATCATTTTACTTTTGCCTTTCAAGGGTTGTTCCGAGCACACGTAAATGTTTAAGAAAATTTTAGTTTTCAGTTTATGCACAGATACATTAATGGAAACGGAACTTATGATCTAGAGTGGTGGGCCACCAGTGGCAATTGCATCTAGGACCGCTTGATTACAAGGCGACTTTAGGCTATCGGAAGGGACTTTTTTTCTGAAATAGATAACAGAATTAGTCATAATGCTATCTTTTCGTCTGCAGGACTCTCTCATGGGAGGTGTCAAGTATCCGAGCGATAGCGAAATCCGTGATACGTCATTTCTTCACATATTCGTTCGGAAGTGGTAAAAGAATAATAAAAAACTCAACCATAAATGTTAATAACAATTGTTATTATTACCAGAAACATTCCCAAAATAAACTTGATATCCGTTGAAATGAAATCAAGAGGAAAGCAAGATCACCATCCGGTCGCGTAAATCTGTGGCTAGATTAAAGAGTTGGAAACACTACGCTTCTCGCGAGCTGCTATTCCTGGAGAAACTAGATTATATATTATTCTGGGTTGCACAACCGTAAGGGTTCCTTAAATTTCCACTGTACGACTATTTATTTTCTTGGGAACACAAGTGTAGTTGTTATTTCTTCTTCAGAAAAGGCCAACTTGTTATAAGGTAAGTGTTATATATTTTTTTCTATAAGTTCGATACCGGGTGAAGGCGCATGCAAAGTGATTCGGATTCCTTTAAACTGTAGGTTCACTCCAGATTTGTCTTTTCGTGTGAACTATAAACGGGAATAATATTTTTTTCTCTAACACTACCAGCAGAAAATTACTTTGTTCCTCTAATGACTGGTTTCAGCACACGAAAGAACGATAATTGTATAACTAACTAACTCTCTAGCCTTCTTAAACCCGAAGGTTCATGGCTGCAGCAACACAGGCCTTCCATGTTTCCCTATCTTGAGCGAGATCTATATACTCTTTTCCATTCCTACCGATTTCCTTTAGGTCCATCTCAACGTTGTCCCTCCATCTTCGTCTTGGTCTTCCTACAGGTCTCTTACCATCAGGTTTCCCAACAAGAATCCTGTAAACTCCTCTTTCCTCTCCCATTCGTGCCACATGACCTGCCCACCTAAGTCTTCTTGATTTAATTATTCTAATAATATCTGGACACGAATACAAATTATGTAGTTCTAAATTATGTAACCTTCTCCACTCACCTGTCTCCTCATCCCTTTTAGGTGCAAAGATTTTCCTAAGGATCTTATTTTCAAATACTCTCAATTTATGTTCCTCTTTCAATGTAAGGGACCAAGTTTCACATCCATATAATACTACAGGCAAAATTACTGTTTTGTATATTTTAACTTTTAGTTTCTTAGATATTAAACGAGAAGACAAAAGTTTATGAAGAGAGAAGTAACATGCATTTCCTGAATTAAGCCTACTTTTTATTTCCTCTTTAATATAATTTTCATTTGTTAATATTACTCCTAAGTATTTGAATTTGGAAACTGGTTCAAACGAGTTGTTATCAATAATTAGATTTGGATTATTACCTAACACTTGGTTTCGGCCTGTAAGCATATATTTAGTTTTCTCTTTGTTAACTTCCAAACCTATCTCTTTAGCAGTTTTGAAAAATATTTTAGCATTATTCTTAATTGTATTCACATCATCCCCCAGTAAGTCTACATCATCTGCATATGCTAACAACTGAGTCACACCATTTAATTTTAGTCCTTCTTTAGTTTCTTTTACCTTCCTAACAGCATATTCTAAGGCAAAATTAAAGAGCAATGGAGATAATGCATCTCCTTGTTTTAACCCATCATGAATTGTAAATTTGTCAGACATATTAATACCCACACGAATTTTACTTTCTGTTTCACTGGTGCATACTTTTATCATACTAACAAGCTTCTTAGGAATTCCAAAATCTACTAATATATTATATAGTTTATCTCGTTTGACTGAATCATATGCTTTTTTAAAATCAATGAATAGCTGATGGACATTTTGATTATATTCCCACTTTTTTTCAAGTGTCTGTCTGATGTGAAAAATTTGATCTGTAGTTGATCTGTTACGTTTAAATCCACATTGATAATCACCTATAATTTCATTAGCATATGGGGTTAGTCTTGTTAAAAGAATGTTAGATAATATTTTATATGTTGTTGAGAGTAGAGAAATTCCACGGTAATTGTTGCACTTCATTTTATCACCTTTTTTAAACACAGGAACAATTATGGATTCTTTCCACTGTTGAGGGATTTCTTCTTTTTTCCATATTAAACAAATTAATTTATGAATTTGACATATTAATGAATTTCCACCATATTTAATTAACTCAGCTGGTATTAAATCAATGCCAGGTGCTTTGTTATTCTTTAGCCTTTTAATAGCATCTTTAACTTCAGTCAAGTTAGGTTCTGGAACTAAAGGTTCTGCTGTGTGTACTTCATTCCCTTCTGATTTATCTCCTACATGGACATTTAAAAGGTCATTAAAGTATTTCTTCCATCTATTTAGAATATCACTTGGGTCAGCTAGAAAATCACCGTCTTTATCTTTTATCAAGTTTACTTTAGGTTGCCACCCCTTTCTAAACTCATTTACACCTTTATATAAATCTCTGATATTTTTATTTTTGCTGTTTGTTTCAATTTCGTTAATTTTGCTTTTCAAGTAATCTTTTTTTTTACTTCTAAACGTGCGGTTAACCTCTCGCTTTATTGTATTATAATTGCTTAGATTTGTATCATCAGAGTTATTTAACCACCTAAGTCTAGCCTTATTTCTTATTTCTATTAGATTATGACATTCATTATCAAACCATGGCTTACTTTTTCTCGGTTTATGGTATCCTATACTTTCTTTAGCTGCTGATTCTATTGCATTACGTATGTGCTCCCAATTCTTATTTACGTCTGTTTCATTTATATTTTCATTATCATTTAAATCCTGCAAAACATCAAATCTATTTGACAGTTTAATTTGGTAATCTTTCTTAATTCTTTCATCAGTAAACTTTCCTGTATCAAATTTTAGAACTTTTAGATTTTGTTGCTTATGATTTATCACTGAGAGTCTTTCTCTTAATTTAGCAATTACTAAATTATAGAGTCCTTATTCTTCAGTACCTTGATGTTGCTTGTTTATGTTTCTTTTTCTTTTTAGACAGAAAACTGAATCGATAATACTTATGCTTCTTTTCTTCTTTTTTACAGTGTGTTTAGAAATCGCATATTAATAACACGCCCAACAATTTTCATTGCTTCTCACAATTATTGAGCACGACCGTTTTTTTTAGTTAAATATTTGCGTTCTCCGTTGTCTGTTTACATAATAGAGAAAAAAATGTCAGAGCCATCCACTTCGTCCGGTCTCACCGAAAAACCCAAAACCTTGTGTCCTACTTGTGGAAAATTCATCGAAACAAAATTTGGCCAGACACAAAATAACAAGTAAGTATGAAGATCGTTCTGTGCAGACTAAACCCTGTCCCCAATGTGAAGAACTCATTAGTATCCCCTACCTTAAAAAACATCAGAAAAAACATTGTAATGCACCATCGTCATCAACCGCCTTGAAAAGGAAGGCTGCCGATCCTGTAACCGACGTAATTTCACCAAAAAAGTATTTGATTACAAAGGAGCCAAGTGTTGACGTACCCATAAAAATAACGAATATTTACAATATTTAACAGTTTTATTTATTTACATAAATCCTAACACAAATTGCAGGAAAATAGTTTAACGTTTTTGTTCTTGCTACAATATTTTACTTTTTAAATTTAATTTTGCAATAATGAAAGAACGTGGTCGCGGTGACTCAGTCGGTAACGCGTCTGACTACCATGCTAAAGGTCCCGGGTTCGATCCCCGGCCGGTTCAAATCCGGGAACTTTTCTAACGATGAAAGCGGCCCTGGCGCCCACCCAGCGTCGAATAACATGGGTATCTGAGGGAAACCCTGAGGGGTAAAGGCGGTCAGGGGTGTGATGCTGATCACATCACCCCCACTCATGACCGGATCAAGAAAGTGTGGGGCGTTACCCCCACACCCCCTATACGCCTTCATGGTGTGGTGCTATGCACAGGGGAGCACTTTACCTTTTTTCCATAATGAAAGAACACATAGCATGTTCACTAAGATATAAAGTGACACACACAACAAAAACATATGAACATGATTCGAAATAAATCACTGTTTTTTGTTTATGAACTCATTAACGAGCAGTCTCAGGTCCAAATTATCAAGCACAGTTTAATGTATGTGGACTACTGGTAAGCTGCTTATTCTCTTCTGCCCCATTGTAGATCTCAAATATGTCTTTAGTTGTCGAGGAGCACTGAATGACCTTTTGGCTGTGGCTGTCGTCACTGGCACAGTGCGGAGGAGCATCATGAATTTGGCAACTTCAGGGAGAAGCTCCTGGAGCCTATATCTAATCTGTGCTCCTCGAGGGTGCTGCCTTCCAAAAGAAACTTCCTTATGTCACGCATGGTTGTTAGAACCACTTTCTTCTGTTTGGCGATATCACCAAGTATGGACAGGTGTAAGGAGAGCCTATCAGCATCCAATTCTTGGCGAAAGAATTCTCGCGTTTGCTCAAATTTATTGTGCAACTGTTCACAGCTGAGATGAATTCTTTCTCTACTGCTTGTACTTTTGTAGTCCTGTAGATTCATGTCATTGTTTAACACATGGTTTTACTGTGTCTCACACGTCAGTGTATATTGATTTATAATAATCTTTTGGAGTGTAGAACTTGTGAGGTTTGTCAGCATCAGGATTTTCAAGTCTCTTAGTGACGATGTTGCCGGGGCAATTCTGGCTCATCAATGAGGCTGGATTTGCCCTCTCTGCATTTGTGCCAGAACTGCTCAAAACCCATTCGCTTTTCTTGAAAGATGTCAGACAAGTATTTTAGTTTTGATTCCACTTCTGTAGCACCAATCCGTGGAGACTGAATCTTACAGTTTACCTCTTCTATTGGACCCATCACATGGCAGTAGAGGGAGAGAAAAAAAATATTCTTGAAGTGAAGCATTGTCTGCAGGTATCCAGCACATTTTGATGATGCATCAGTAGAATCTTCATCAGAAAATTTCTCAAAAAAATTGAGGTTTTCATAGTTCTTTAAGACCTCAACGTCCACCCATGAGGGCAAAGTGGTCGCAGTCCATTATGGCCAGTCTTCTGGTTCACATCAATAATATTCCTAAATGTTTGCATTCTTTTAGGGGATTCCCTAACAGTCTTTAACAAGTCGTTGGTTAAATTCATTATATGTCAGTAGAGAGGCAGCACTTCGTTCCTATGCGTCAGCAAAAATTTGATGCGACTGGTGTTATGTTTCATCCGGTCGTAGCGGGCCACGAGCGGTTTTATTGTTGAGTCAGCAGAACGTCTCTGATCACGTTGAAGACATCGGAAGCGGTGGGGGGAGGGGGTCAATGGATTTGTCACGTTGTTTCTTGATGTATCCTAACCTAACACGTGCATACGTTTGTGTGTGTGTGTGTGTGTGTGGAGGAAATGCGCGCGCAACCATTGCGTATGATGGAAAGACATGAAGAAATGATTTAAAGATGGCGCCGAAGGTGCTGTACCCCCCGAAAGCTTAGCGGCTAAGGTTATTGCTCTGTAAAACAAGAGGCGTCGAGGGTTTAAGTCCGTTTTATGCACGGCAAAACTAATCAGGATTGGAGCTACAGTTGAAAAGTGGTGATTCGGACCACTATGTGCCTCCACCGAGTATCGAACCTGGGACCCTTTGATTACAAGGCGACGATGTCAAAATTGAATGGTCTCGATTAGCCTGTGTGTAAATAAAGGCAACAAAATTGTTGAGTTCGAAAATCGAGTTGGGTTAGTTGTTAATGTTGTCACCTGGCAATGAAGAGGTCGCGGGTTCGATTCTCTATTCATCAATTTGAGAGGGTCTTCTTTTCTCGGAAGCTTTTTTTAAAAAAAAAAGGTTTTACACAATAGCAATAAAATTTTATAGATATTTTGCCTTAGTTTTAAGTATTTCTATTCAGTATTCTATTCTATTAAGTATTCCTCCTCATTTATCGCACCAGTCCTATCATAAATTATACAATTATTGAAAAATAAAATTTTAGCAAAAGTTATAGAGGGATTTTCGAAAATTAGCAATTTTGCACTATGAAAATTGGAATTTGAGCTTTGACTTTTTTTTGCGCTTGTATTGTGTCATTTTTGTAACAGTCAAAGTTCGATTTTGAGTATATTACTGTATAGGTGTACACAATAAAAGTAAACAAAAATTTCGGGGGTGGCCCAGAACGTAGCGTTCTCCCTACTTATGCTATTATATATTAATAGACATAGTAGAGAGGCAGCACTTCGTTCCTACGCGTCAGCAAAAATTTGATGCGACTGGTGTTATGTTACATCCGGTCGTAGCGGGCCACGAGCGGTTTTATTGTTGAGTCAGCAGAACGTGTCTGATCACGTTGAATACATCGGAAGCGGTGGGGGGAGGGGGGTCAATGGATTTGTCACGTTGTTTCTTGATGTATGCTAACCTAACACGTGCATATGTTTGTGTGTGTGTGTGTGTGTGTGTGTGGAGGAAATGCGCGCGCAACCATTGCGTATGATGGAAAGACATGAAGAAATGATTTAAAGATGGCGCCGAAGGTGCTGTACCCCCCGAAAGCTTAGCGGCTAAGGTTATTGCTCTGTAAAACAAGAGGCGTCGAGGGTTTAAGTCCGTTTTATGCACGGCAAAACTAATCAGGATTGGAGCTACAGTTGAAAAGTGGTGATTCGGACCACTATGTGCCTCCACCGAGTATCGAACCTGGGACCCTTTGATTACAAGGCGACGATGTCAATATTGAATGGTCTCGATTAGCCTGTGTGTAAATAAAGGCAACAAAATGGTTGAGATCGAAAATCGAGTTGGGTTAGTGGTTAATGTTGTCACCTGGCAATGAAGAGGTCGCGGGTTCGATTCTCTAGGTAGTTAAATTAGGCCAATTGTTTAGTCCCGCCATTATAGGTCCCCGATTAGTCCATCTGTGCATAAATAGTGTTTGAATAAAATCAATATGGCGGCCTTGGGTTAGTGGTTATTGTTGTCGCCTGGTAATGAAGAGGTCGCGGGTTCGATTTTCTAGGTAGTTAAATGAGGCCAATTTTTTTGTCCCGCCATTATAGGTCCCCATTAGTCCATCTGTGCATAAATAGTATTTCAATAAAATCAAAATGGCGGCCGCGTTTTGTGTTTAGCGGCGGCGGCGGCGGCGACCGGGGCGCGGCGCGGGGCGGCGCGGGGCGGCGCGGGGCGGCGCGGCGCGGGGCGGCGCGGCGCGGGGGGTGTTTTTTATTCCGCGAGATGTTTTAACCAAGTGTTTGAAGGTTCGATTCCCAATGTTGGTGAAAATTGGATATTCAATTGTATTTGTTTAAATGTTCCGATTAGCTTTTTGTGCACAAAGAGAAAATGAACTAATTGGAAATAGGATGTTTATGCTCTAATGAAAAGGTCCCCGGGTTCGATTCACAATGTCAAATTGGCTGATAATGATGTTGTTTTTAAAATAAAAAAAAAGAAGTGTGAATAAATTAGAATCTGTTGTTTTGCCGTGTGGGGCCCCAGTAACGATTATCTTAAATGCATAAAGAGTAGGTAAAATAAGCAAGATGGCCGTCACTATTGTTTTGTGATCAAAGAGGAGTCACAGGTTCGATTCAATCAAAGGAGGCAACATTCTATGTTTCAATTCCATGTAAAAGTCTAAAGTTTTGTTTCGATTAACCTCAATGCATAAAGAGGAATTAAACAAAAACAAGCAAAATGACGACAGATGTGATAAAAGAAAAATTGAATTAGTTTTTTTATAGTGACAAGAAAAAATAGCGAATCACTGTTAGAACTAGACTGAAAATAAAGATACTTGCCTTTGCGTGTCCAGCGCTGTGCAGAAAAGCTCTCATGCATTATCTCCGACAAGTCCAAAATACACAATTTTTTTTATTGTATAGTTAATTATTAATGTTGTTATTAACACAGATTCTTACCAGTGTGAAGAATAGCTCTCATGCTTTATCTCCGACAAGTCCACAATACACACTTTTTCATTATATAGTTAATTATTAATGTTGTTATTAACACCGATTTTTACCAGTGTGAAGAAAAGCTCTCGTGCTTTATTTTCGACAAGTCCACAATACACATTTTTTCATTATATAGTTAATTATTAATGTTGTTATTAACGATTGTTACCAGTAAAAATATAAACCATGAGGATTTTTAAAGGGGTGATAAATGAAAAAAAAGCTAAGACATATATTTTATCCCTGTTTATTACCAATATTTACAAAATTCAAAAGAGCCGCACACACACACATACATATGTAAAATGTTTATATTGTGTCACCAGTTTATCAGCATGTTATTTAACAAGTTTTTATTCTTCAAGTTTGTTCACTCACCCACATAAGGAATTGTGTCACTATCATATCCATTTTCTGCTGCAACCACTGAATTAAAATGTTTCACTATTTTTTCCACAAGCATGTTCTCGCAAAAAAGAAACACTTCTTTGGAAAGTCTTTTTCCGTCGATGTTTTGTATAGACAAAGGCTCAGGTTTTGTACATCCATGTAGATGGGAAAGCACAAACTTCTCCTTATTACATGCATGGACAGGGGAAATATTTGTGCAACCGAAACATTGTTCGCGAAGGTCGAGAATGCAAGATTCCACACAGTTTTCAAAATATGATTTCAGATACGGCGACACTGTTTCACACATAACTTTCGCATGCTCGATGCACACAAATATCTTCATAAAGTTCCGCCACGAACTTTCTGCGATGAAAACTATCTCCAGGGAACCGTAAGCTTTGTTTTTTCCTTATAATGATCTGACGACGATTGTACAGTGTGGTTATCAGCAATTCATGTTGCTCACTTAGTGGGTAGGAAACACGAGGCTGCTCACCTGGAATAGCGATGTAATTGTCGATTACTGGAAACAATTCCTGAAGAGCGTGCCACTCCTGCAACTGTAGTTCAACACCGGCCGCCCCGCTTCTGTGTAGCCTGACCACAGGTTGGAAATCGAGATGAGAGGAAAGTCCGATTGAGATAACCTTTGTTTTCGAAGCATTCAAATAGTAGACGTGATCAAATAATATCGACTGGCGTATAAAACTAGTTACTTGTTTTTGTTCTTCAGGTAAATGCTGATCGCTCTCTTTCTGAAGAACCCCCTTGAAATTAGTGTACGGTTGAAATCTTTTTTTCAGCGGCATCGAAATAGAGGATTCCATGACTAAGAACTGCGAGATACTGCATGTCGCAGCGTGCAGATATACATTTGAAGAAATGCGTGGGTGTGTTTTTGAGACGCATGCGCGCGTAGCAAACCAAGCATGTGCTGGACAAAAAAGGTGGAGGGGGCGGGGCGTTACAAAGATCAATGGTGAGAGAAAAATCAGCAGGATATCATAAACTTCATATTGAGGAAATATTGGATAACAAATATTAATTAATTTAATTAAAGAATCAACCGCATTGTCGATCTGAAATTAGGTATATAGACAGGAGGCAAAATGGAAAATATCGACGATGTTCTAGTATTGGATTGTTTCTGTATTTCCATCGGTATAATCCTCCACCACATTTGAAGCATACTGTTTTATCCTCTTTTTGAATGTAAAATAATCCTGCTTCGGACAGAGCTTCTACAAACGGGAATTCTTTTGATTGCCAGTTTCTGAAAGAGGACAATCTAGCATTGAAAGATCCCATCTCTGGATATTGCGTCATTGTTCTGTAAAGACACAAAACAAGATAAAGATTATAAGTAAGCTGTTGTAAACTGCAACGCTACAAAATTATTAATATACTATTAGGACTATATGTAACTTGTATAAAATTTCAAACAGTATTTACTGTCAATATTTTCTAGTATACGTACCGAGTATTATAAATTTAGTTTACTAGTCAGAAAATAAGTTGTTATAATATTGTCGTTTTTTATCGGTACTGGGAATAAAATTTGAAATTTATGCATGGGTTTACCAGAGGCTCTATGGAATAAATACAGAAAACAGTAATGCCCACAGTACACAGACCCGTAACTTTGTATCTGATGAGTGTTGTACGTATAGAATTTAGAGTTACTTTCCAAAAATCACAAATGGTTATGCACATGTGGAGGTTTTCCGTAACTATCAAAAAATTCCCCCCGGGAGTTACTGTCTATGTAAATTGCTACCCAGTGCTTCCCGGGGCTATCTTTGGGGTCTGTATTTACAATCAACGCTGCTGGTAGTTCCACATGTACAGGTAATTTATTAGCTGCGAAAACCCCAACATGATGATTGTCAAAGGCTCTATTTGATATTAACCCGTGAAGCAAATTTAAAGTCGACAGCATTGCTGGACACTAAATGGTAATATTGTGCAACTCACCTTGTTATACAATTAATCCAGATGAATATCTCTTTGATTATTAATTTCCATGAGAGAGTCAAATTCAGAGTAGATAACACAAGTCACAGTAGATTCCAAAGCCGATTTGAAGTGGACTTCCAAGCTAACAGCCCCTTGCCGTTGAAGACTGCAGTGGGATATGGCACTTGCAGCTGCGTCTGGTGTTATATCGAAAACAAGTAATGCGTATCCCTGGGGGTATTCCTCACGCGATATATTGTTTCCTTCATCCATATAGTGTATCCCTGTTCCAGAGAATAATGTGTGATATGCTGTTATGTACTTGTTGTTTTCAAAGTCTGGTTGAAGTGGTTTGCCGGGAATTTGGACTCCATCAACATATAAAGTAAAGAAGTTGTAATTGAAATGTTGAAAATTGAATGGGTTTGTAGACAGAGTGCCGTTGAATGCATCGTTGGTAACAAACCCCACAACTAATCTTTTCGGAAGACGTCCAAGTATCACATTGTCAATTGTTTTTGAAACAATATCTTTTGGAATAGTTACAGCTTTAAGTTGTACTCTTGTTAGAGGGTATTTTGCTGTATGTTTTTGCAATATGCGATTGTGAATAAGTTTGATGGATGCACTGACCGACACTTTTCTCACATATAGTGTAGCATCCAGAATTTCCACTTTGCCTTCACTGTCATCTACTCCCATCAAGCAGAAAGTGTTTTTCGAAGGAATCAGTTTTATTCGCATTTCCACTCCATTGATCAAAAATTTCTCTTGATTGAAAATATCAGAATGCAAGTAACCAAACATATCAAATGTTTTACTCTGTTTTATTAGTTGGTTACGTTTTGTAAAGCCTTTGTTGTCTTCCGAAACGTTATCAAAAGCGCCCGCTGTATCCTTGTACCACAATGCACTTTGGAAATGAGATGATTTTGCAGATATGTCATAGTTCAGTGCTTTTTCAAAATAAGACCTGTATGGGTGCATGTGAGATGGAAACGAAATGAGTTTGTTATTTAAGTAGATTTGTACTTCGCTGAACATTGCATTGAGAAAATCATTGACAGGCCCAATTGTTTTATCTGTGGGTAGCAATAACTGACCATTCGCTTTTACAATTCTGGCATCTATATTCAACATTGTGTGTGCTAAATCCATATAATCAACACCATGTCCAGGAATTACAAACTCGGTGGGAACATTATCTGCCAGAGAACTAACAGGTTTGTATCCGATGGTGTGGTGTTCTAAGATGCTTGTCTGAGTAGGTTTTACCGAGAAAATATCCAATTCACTTTTAAAACACTCACATGATTTCTCCCTAATTAGCGCCATATCTAATCAAAAATATCTGATGTTATTTGAATTTTTTACGGTTGCGTTTGGTTGTTTTCTTGGTGTTTGTATTGGCACTGGATCTCTTCTTTCTCTGAGCGGTCCTTCCAGTTCGCTGTCCCGAAGCAGAGTGATTCCTTTTGAAATGTTTATGCCCCTGATAACCAGAACCAATCATTTCCTTTAGCTTTGTTTCAGCTTTTCTTTTAAGATTTGATCTGGCATCCGAAATTCTGGATTGTAGTGACTGTTTTAGGGGTGTTTTGTCTACAACATCACCTAACACATTTACCCCTGTTTTTAACATTTCTTTCCCTACAGCTTTCGCTCCTTTCTTGATAAGAGGCAAAGCTGACCGAAAAAGTCCTCCAAGAAAACTTCCAATGCCTTGTCCTTTTTGATAGGCAGCACCGTAATATATGTTACCCACACCAGATCCAGCTTGTTGATAGTAGTATTGAAAATATGGGTCACTCATAATCACAGCTTTTCACCACAACATCTAAAATGAAGTTTCAAACACACTAGTCCGAAGGAGAATGGGATGTGTGCACCAGTGCTGTCCCTTAAGTCAATTTCTATTTGTTCGAAATTATGTTTCTGCACTGGGATGTAATGTGGTGAATCGAAAATTTGCACACCATCACTTCCAAAAGTATGTTCCATAGGATTAATGTTTATAATACGTAATAGAGGGGCGATAGCATCCCCCACCATATGAGATTCCACAATATCTGTGTAAATATATATCTGGGAAGGAATCTCTCTCACGACATTTGGAGGCGAGCGTCCAATTTTTACTTCTGATAGATCATCGGTCGGTTTAAAACCTAATATCCGTGCCAGTTGAGGTGACAATTGTACATTTATGTTTCTCTGCTTGGTAGATATATCAACAGTCACATGTTTGTACGCTTGATGATTTCGGAGACTAAAATTTAATGTTTCAGAATATTTATTGATTTCTGCAACAATGCTGTTTATAGATGCGTAATAGCCTTCGGATATTCGAAGTTCGTTCCATTTGACATCATCCATAGATTTATATTGAATATAGTTGTTAAATCTTGTAATGGTTAGTATTGAATAAGGATAATGCACTTCTACCAATGCCATCTCCCATTTGTTGGTGTCCAACTCCACATGGTTCTGAAGCTTTGTGGTGTAATTAGTTAGAGTATTACTTGGAAAATATTTCATGGAACTGTTACTAGGAAAAGTAATGTAGAAAGCGTTTGCTTTTCTCATGATGTGTTATAAAGGTTATTTGTACCACTGATGAGAATATCTACAAAAATTTATGCCTCTCTCTCTCTTTTTTTGACTCCAAAAACGATGCGCTAATCCAACTGTCAAATAATCTGGAGTAACCTTTCCAATGAACTAACAACTTTTTACTGGCTCCTTTACCTTTGGTCGCAAGGATTTTATCAATTTCATGCATATCCGGTAAGCGGACCAGTTGCAACTCTTCCGTATAAAATGTTCCATCGATTTTATGTCCTTGTAGATCTTTTAATTCATACACTTGAGGATTTCTTTTCAAAATACGTTCCACCAGAAAAAATTTCTCTTGTCCAATTTTCCATGTAACCTTTGTCAAAGCGTTTTTTGTTTTTTGTTATTCTCACTGTATCTCCTATTTTGAATGGCATCTTCAATGACAATAGTGGAGATGAATCAGATTTGAGTTTTTTGTCATACATATTGTGCCATACTTTCAAAACCTTCTCAGGAGTAACATCTGCTGGTGCCATTTTAATACTCGAGTGAATTTTATGATTATAAGCTTTCAAAAGCTTTGGGAGTACATTAACATAGCAGCTGGTTCTTTGCTTAGTAAAATACTTCCACATGCGTTCCTTTAAAGTTCTGTTGAATCTTTCAACAATACTAGCTTTAATATGAGGATTCTTTGTTGTAAAATAAATTACATTTTGTTTTTTGAGATATTCCTGCACAATACTGTTGGTAAACTCACGCCCTTTGTCAGTTTGTAATTTCAAAGGTTTTCTTTTGCTTTGTTTGAAAATTTGCTGGAAAGCCTTTTTTATACATACACCAGTTTTAGTTTTTACAGGGACAGCCCAAGCATGCCTACTAAAAATATCGGTAACTGTGAGTATATATCTGTACCCTTTGTTGTGATTCCGCAAACTCTGCATGTCATTCAAGTCAGCCTGCCATTGGTCATCAATATTATGCACAAAATAAAAGTTTCTCGGAAATCGACGCTTTACAGGTCTATGCAAAGTGTATTCAGTTTGCTTTGTCAACCAATGTTTGATTGTTGACAATGGTATCGATTTTTTTACAGCTTTCCATAGTGTTGAAGCTGTAGAATAGGATGCTGGATGAGATGGATTGTACCAGATATTCTCTAATATTTTTTCGCTCATGGTTTGTATCTTGACCAAACTGGAACAGTACGTTTACGTTTGTGCCCTGGAAATGATGATACAAAAGAAATTGGTTCTTTTTCTTCTTCTTCTTCTTCTGCTTCAGTTAATTCTTGTGCCTCTTCTTGGTTAGCTCCGGACAGCGGAATATGGCGTCCGGGGTTGCCAAAAAGAATCTGTTGAATAAACTCCTGTCTCCGGGGGTTTCCAATATATTCTTGAGGAATATTAGATAACGCCAGAGCTCTATTGAACAGTTGCCACCCAACAGGATTGCTTGTTTTTCGTGGTCGAATTATATCCGATACTAGATCGACAATATTTGAGCCTTCAATTTTATTATTGTTAATAAAAACTGCCCCATATTTATCCCAATCAATATTACTATTATGTAAAAGACGTTCATACAACAGTTCGGCTTTTCTACGATACATGCTAGGTGTAGCAGCTAGAATTTCTTCTTTCATATCAGTCAACTTCTCAGTAGATTCTGTAATCGGTAGCGACACAGGTTCTCTTTGTTTTCGAGTAATAGACTGAAATTTTTGGAGCACAATGCTGTAACGATTCCATTTTTCATCATCCGAAAGACCTTTGAGATTGAAAATTACTTGCATATCCTGATCCAATTGCGATAAGGATGTAGACGGTGCAGACATAACAGGATGTCTTATGTTATCCATAAATTCTTGAGGTATTATAACCATTTTTTTGGCATGCTCCATGTTCAGATTCTTTTTTCACTTAAATAAACTTGATAACACACCTCCTATTAAAGGGGCTAATAAAGCAGGTAGAAAACCTCCGTGTTGCACTAGTATCTGTTTCTTCTGCTTTGTAGAGTGTCCTTTGGCAGAGAGATTACGTATCACCTTCTTGTACCGGCTCAATCTTGTTTTCTCAGGTGTTGAAAGAGGAACATTCCCTTTTAGAACATTGTAACAACACTCACAGATTGAATAAACTAAGGAAGAATCAGCAGCTTGTAATATCGCTGTGCGAAGAGCTGGTTTAGCATCCGACAAAACTTGGAGCACTTTAGCGTGTTTCACTCTTTCAGCCATGATGACAGAATAAACGACTAGTGATTATGCTTGCTTTATTTGTAGGAATATATACATAATTGATATCATCGTCGGGAAATATCCGCGACCGAAAACGTACTTCTTCCGGAGTGTTCTGCTTCAGATCAAACAGCAAATATCCATGGGGTTCAGCGGTGGCATTGTAATATGCATCTTTTATAAAATTTGGATTCTCCGGGTATACTTGTCTAGATAAATAATTAATTTGGGCTCTGTCTCTTGGATTTTTGAAGCATACAATATAATGACTATTTAAAGATATATCTCTATTCCCTTTTCCCTGATGGAATAGATTTTGAGTGATGAAGAAAAGACTAATATCACGATGATGACACCCTTTTGTGAATAAATCTGTGACTCTTTGATCGCATTCCCTCATCTGATCATCGATAATAATAAGATGAGGTCCAGAATTTGGCACAAATTGGTCAATATTAGGCATTCCTTCCCGAAATTGTACAAAACCAGGGAAATCATTGAATGCAGATTGCCATTCCCCGTAGCACACCAAAATATTGTTGAATTTTATATTTACCATTTGGGGTAAACACTGGAGAAAATGCTTCACAAAATATGTCTTTCCGCATCCTGATGGACCAGCTAATATTGCAGAGAACGGGTGTTTCCACAAGCACTCCATTTTTCAAACTGTGAAGAATGTTTTAAATTACATATAATTTAAAAGTCGAATGTTATGAATATTTTTCTAGCTGTTAGATTTTACTGATATGTTGTATCTTCAAATTACATATATATCTATTATATTGTATTGTATTTTATATATATATATATATATATATATATATATATATATACTTCATCAATAAATAAATATGTGTGTGTGTCTGTATATACATATACACACACACACATACAAACAATTTTCTTATAGTACAAAATTCACTTTACAACAGCACAACAAAATTCCAGGTAGCATTACCACTGTACGCATGCGCGTTTGTAAACCCCGCCTACATATTCCGAGCATCAGCGTTGTGTTAGATAACTCTCCATTGTTTCAACAACGATAAACAGCTTAGTGGTCCAGATCAAATTCGTTCTGGAATCTACTGTGACGTGTACCGTCTACTTTGAAGTATAAAAAGGTGAGTTGCACAATATTACTATTTAGTGTCCAGCAATGTTGTCGACTTTAAATTTGCTTCACGGGTTAATATCAAATAGAGCCTTTGACAATCATCATGTTGGGGTTTTCGCAACTAATGAATTACCTGTACATGCGGAACTACCAGCAGCGTTGATTGTAAATACAGACCCCAAAGATAGCGCCGGGAAGCACTGGGTAGCAATTTACATAGACAGTAACTCCCGGGGGGAATTTTTTGATAGTTACGGAAAACCTCCACATGTGCATAACCATTTGTGATTTTTGGAAAGTAACTCTAAATTCTATACGTACAACACTCATCAGATACAAAGTTACGGGTCTGTGTACTGTGGGCATTACTGTTTTCTGTATTTATTCCATAGAGCCTCTGGTAAACCCATGCATAAATTTCAAATTTTATTCCCAGTACCGATAAAAAACGACAATATTATAACAACTTATTTGCTGACTCGTAAATTAAATTTATAATACTCGGTACGTATACTAGAAAATATTGACAGTAAATACTGTTTGAAATTTTATACAAGTTACATATAGTCCTAATAGTATAGTAATAATTTTGTAGCGTTACAGTTTACAACAGCTTACTTATAACCTTTATCTTGTTTTGTGTCTTTACAGAACAATGACGCAATATCCAGAGATGGGATCTTTCAATGCTAGATTGTCCTCTTTCAGAAACTGGCAATCAAAAGAATTCCCGTTTGTAGAAGCTCTGTCCGAAGCAGGATTATTTTACATTCAAAAAGAGGATAAAACAGTATGCTTCAAATGTGGTGGAGGATTATACCGATGGAAATACAGAAACAATCCAATACTAGAACATCGTCGATATTTTCCATTTTGCCTCCTGTCTATATACCTAATTTCAGATCGACAATGCGGTTGATGCTTTAATTAAATTAATTAATATTTGTTATCCAATATTTCCTCAATATGACGTTTATGATATCCTGCTGATTTTTCTCTCACCATTGATCTTTGTAACGCCCCGCCCCCTCCACCTTTTTTGTCCAGCACATGCTTGGTTTGCTACGCGCGCATGCGTCTCAAAAACACACCCACGCATTTCTTCAAATGTATATCTACACGCTGCGACATGCAGTATCTCGCAGTTCTTAGTCATGGAATCCTCTATTTCGATGCCGCTGAAAAAAAGATTTCAACCGTACACTAATTTCAAGGGGGTTCTTCAGAAAGAGAGCGATCAGCATTTACCTGAAGAACAAAAACAAGTAACTAGTCTTATACGCCAGTCGATATTATTTGATCACGTCTACTATTTGAATGCTTCGAAAACAAAGGTTATCTCAATCGGACTTTCCTCTCATCTGGATTTCCAACCTGTGGTCAGGCTACACAGAAGCGGGGCGGCCGGTGTTGAACTACAGTTGCAGGAGTGGCACGCCCTCCAGGAATTGTTTCCAGTAATCGACAATTACATCGCTATTCCAGGTGAGCAGCCTCGTGTTTCCTACCCACTAAGTGAGCAACATGAATTGCTGATAACCACACTGTACAATCGTCGTCAGATCATTATAAGGAAAAAACCAGCTTACGGTTCCCTGGAGATAGTGTTCATCGCAGAAAGTTCGTGGCGGAACTTTATGAAGATATTTGTGTGCATCGAGCATGCGAAAGTTATGTGTGAAACAGTGTCGCCGTATCTGAAATCATATTTTGAAAACTGTGTGGAATCTTGCATTCTCGACCTTCGCGAACAATGTTTCGGTTGCACAAATATTTCCCCTGTCCATGCATGTAATAAGGAGAAGTTTGTGCTTTCCCATCTACATGGATGTACAAAACCTGAGCCTTTGTCTATACAAAACATCGACGGAAAAAGACTTTCCAAAGAAGTGTTTCTTTTTTGCGAGAACATGCTTGTGGAAAAAATAGTGAAACATTTTAATTCAGTGGTTGCAGCAGAAAATGGATATGATAGTGACACAATTCCTTATGTGGGTGAGTGAACAAACTTGAAGAATAAAAACTTGTTAAATAACATGCTGATAAACTGGTGACACAATATAAACATTTTACATATGTATGTGTGTGTGTGCGGCTCTTTTGAATTTTGTAAATATTGGTAATAAACAGGGATAAAATATATGTCTTAGCTTTTTTTTCATTTATCACCCCTTTAAAAATCCTCATGGTTTATATTTTTACTGGTAACAATCGTTAATAACAACATTAATAATTAACTATATAATGAAAAAATGTGTATTGTGGACTTGTCGAAAATAAAGCACGAGAGCTTTTCTTCACACTGGTAAAAATCGGTGTTAATAACAACATTAATAATTAACTATATAATGAAAAAGTGTGTATTGTGGACTTGTCGGAGATAAAGCATGAGAGCTATTCTTCACACTGGTAAGAATCTGTGTTAATAACAACATTAATAATTAACTATACAATAAAAAAAATTGTGTATTTTGGACTTGTCGGAGATAATGCATGAGAGCTTTTCTGCACAGCGCTGGACACGCAAAGGCAAGTATCTTTATTTTCAGTCTAGTTCTAACAGTGATTCGCTATTTTTTCTTGTCACTATAAAAAAACTAATTCAATTTTTCTTTTATCACATCTGTCGTCATTTTGCTTGTTTTTGTTTAATTCCTCTTTATGCATTGAGGTTAATCGAAACATAACTTTAGACTTTTACATGGAATTGAAACATAGAATGTTGCCTCCTTTGACTGAATCGAACCTGTGACTCCTCTTTGATCATAAAACAATAGTGACGGCCATCTTGCTTATTTTACCTACTCTTTATGCATTTAAGATAATCGTTACTGGGGCCCCACACGGCAAAACAACAGATTCTAATTTATTCACACTTCTTTTTTTTATTTTAAAAACAACATCATTATCAGCCAATTTGACATTGTGAATCGAACCCGGGGACCTTTTCATTAGAGCATAAACATCCTATTTCCAATTAGTTCATTTTCTCTTTGTGCACAAAAAGCTAATCGGAACTTTTAAACAAATACAATTGAATATCCAATTTTCACCAACATTGGGAATCGAACCCTCAAACACTTGGTTAAAACATCTCGCGGAATAAAAAACACCCCCCGCGCCGCGCCGCGCCGCCCCGCGCCGCCTCGCGCCGCCGCTAAACACAAAACGCGGCCGCCATTTTGATTTTATTGAATTACTATTGATGCACAGATGGACTAATCGGGACCTATAATGGCGGGACAAAACAATTGGCCTCATTTAACTACCTAGAAAATCGAACCCGCGACCTCTTCATTACCAGGCGACAACAATAACCACTAACCCAAGGCCGCCATATTGATTTTATTCAAACACTATTTATGCACAGATGGACTAATCGGGGACCTATAATGGCGGGACTAAACAATTGGCCTAATTTAACTACCTAGAGAATCGAACCCGCGACCTCTTCATTGCCAGGTGACAACATTAACCACTAACCCAACTCGATTTTCGATCTCAACCATTTTTTTGCCTTTATTTACACACAGGCTAATCGAGACCATTCAATATTGACATCGTCGCCTTGTAATCAAAGGGTCCCAGGTTCGATACTCGGTGGAGGCACATAGTGGTCCTAATCACCACTTTTCAACTGTAGCTCCAATTCTGATTAGTTTTTCCGTGCATAAAACGGACTTAAACCCTCGACGCCTCTTGTTTTACAGAGCAATAACCTTAGCCGCTAAGCTTTCGGGGGGTACAGCACCTTCGGCGCCATCTTTAAATCATTTCTTCATGTCTTTCCATCATACGCAATGGTTGCGCGCGCATATCCTCCACACACACACACACACACACACAAACATATGCACGTGTTAGGTTAGCATACATCAAGAAACAACGTGACAAATCCATTGACCCCCCTCCCCCCACCGCTTCCGATGTATTCAACGTGATCAGACACGTTCTGCTGACTCAACAATAAAACCGCTCGTGGCCCGCTACGACCGGATGTAACATAACACCAGTCGCATCAAATTTTTGCTGACGCGTAGGAACGAAGTGCTGCCTCTCTACTATGTCTATTAATATATAATAGCATAAGTAGGGAGAACGCTACGTTCTGGGCCACCCCCGAAATTTTTGTTTACTTTTATTGTGTCCACCTATACAGTAATATACTCAAAATCGAACTTTGACTGTTACAAAAATGACACAATACAAGCGCAAAAAAAAAGTCAAAGCTCAAATTCCAATTTTCATAGTGCAAAATTGCTAATTTTCGAAAATCCCTCTATAACTTTTGCTAAAATTTTATTTTTCAATAATTGTATAATTTATGATAGGACTGGTGCGATAAATGAGGAGGAATACTTAATAGAATAGAATACTGAATAGAAATACTTAAAACTAAGGCAAAATATCTATAAAATTTTATTGCTATTGTGTAAAAACTTTTTTTGTAAAAAAAAAGCTTCCGAGAAAAGAAGACCCCCTCAAATTGATGTGACAAAACCTAAATTTGCTAAAATTGCTGTTTATAAATTTGTTAAAAATATGGCTTTTCTCGATATTGTTTTTGGTCTAAGCTATGAGCGACAACAACAGAGCCATCTATGTGCAAATGTCTGAACTCGGTGAACAGACCCAAGTCAACAAGTCAACTTTTTTCAATACATCATCATTTTGAACTCTCTCTGCCAGCAATAGGGAATGGTAGTAAGCGTTAGACAAAGTACTTTGGAGCCGAATATACCTTTCTTAAGACGTCGTATATTGCTAAAATATCTTTAATTCACATATTTCTCATACCGCCGTATCTTGTCCTATTAGATCTCATCAAGAAAATCGCCAATTAGTGAAAACTAATTGAGCACAACAGGTGCTAATAGGACAAGCATACAGTGATATGGGGATATGTGAATTGTCGGTTTCTTCGATTCAGATAAATGGATCGAATTGAAACTGGGATATTTTGCATTTTTTTTTAAATATGATAGCTAAAATAACAGAGATTTTGATTGGTTAATATTGGTTTAAGTAAACAAGATTTCTATTGGCAGATATTTGTTCCAGCCTGTTATACAAAAAATCAATACCACATTAGGTCACTGCTTTTCTACGCACATCACGACGTGCATGTGTAAATATGCAATTGGGGTAGGTCATTGATTCTCGAGGTTGCTGCTTCCGTGGATCAATATTTATTCTACCTTCGCGCATGTGGCTTTAGTCAGACAATCCGTCAAAATTTTGTAAGTACAGAATTTTGATTTTAATCCCGAGAAATCTGATATATAAAACCAACTTCAAAAATTAAATATATTAACATATTAAATATATACAATAAATATATAAAATACATTGCTAAACCCAATTAATATTTTATATTAAGTATAGATTTTTATTAAGTACAGAATTTTGATTTGAATCCCGAGAAATCTGATATATAAAACCAACTTCAAAAATTAAATATATTAACATATTAAACATATACAATAAATATATAAAATACACTGATAAACCTAATTAATATTTTATATTAAGTATTGAGGTATAATTTAAACCCCAAGAAATCTTATATAATAAAAACCAATAATAAAAAATATTAACATATTAAGCATACAAAGCATATTATTAAACACAATTAATATTTTACATTAAATATAAAGTTTTAATTTAAACCCCAAGAAATCTGATATTTGTATGAATTTGTATTTGTATTGAATTTTGAGAATAAATACCGAGAAACTTCTATTTAAATAACACCTCGTGAAAAATGACAACTTGTATAACTGACTTGCCACTTGAACTGCTGTACAAGATTTTTGAGTACACAGTCGACGGAGGTAAGGAGTTGAGTTAAGCAAAATAGCGCCTGAATTTTATCCACCGTGTGAGATGATTTTTATGGACAATCTTTGCAAAATAAGTGGTATTAAAAAGTTGAAGAATCCTGATTCTCTTTTTCCGGATGCAGGCAAAAAGTTGGTTGATAGGATGGACGAGTTTCATATGGCAAGGCAACAAAGAAGACGATATACGGATGATTGGTATGAGTCAAACGCGGAAACAGACAGCATCATCAAACAACTCATTGCATTGACTGAGGCGCGAACTTTTTTCTAACCTGACATGATATATAAATAAAATACTATTACTAACAAGGAGATAAACGGATTAACTTTTGCAGGCAACCAAATCTCATGAAATATTGATAAAAAATATGCTTTCTATTAAAAATGTAATTATTTATAAACATGGAATGCGTGATATTCTTGAAAAATTTAACCCTTCTTTCCTCCTTTTAAGAATTCGAATCCATGTTAAAACAAACAAAAACAAAAAAAACATCAACACGGACAACAAACATGTATCACAAGAAATAATATCATATTAACAAACAACCTATA
This sequence comes from Lepisma saccharinum, assembly GCF_977018435.1. Lineage (NCBI taxonomy): Eukaryota > Metazoa > Arthropoda > Insecta > Zygentoma > Lepismatidae > Lepisma > Lepisma saccharinum. The sequence goes on from NC_139237.1 coordinate 55,816,422, forward strand.
TATTTCGTTTAATTAAAAAAATCTAAATTTAATATATAATGAAAATACATGATAACAACTTATTTGAACTAATTTCTAAATTTAAATATTTAGGAATAATATTAAGAAATGAAAATTATATTAAAGAGGAAATAAAATAAAAAGTACATTTAATTCAAGAAATTTTCTCTAAGAAATTAAAAGTTGAAATATACAAAACAATAATTTTACCTATAATATTATATGGATGTGAGAATATTTGAAAATAAGATTGTTAGGAAAATATTTGGACCTAAAAGGGATGAGAAGACAGGTTAGTGGAGAAGATTACATAATTTAGAACTGTATAATTTATATTCATGTCCAGAAATTATTAGAATGATTAAATCAAGAAGACTTAGGTGGGCAGGCTATGTGGCAGTAAGACACACTAACACCGTAAATTAATTTTATTGAAAAGTATGCAAAAGCAGTGTTGGAATACTTATTATAATATTAATATTTCAATATAATGTTTTCAGAATTGATTTTTGATAATCTTCGGTATTTAATTTAATCAATTGTTAGACAAAACACACATTAGAATTCAAGGACGGAAAATATGAACAGCCAATGAATGCTTTAGAGTAGATGTGATATTTAAAGGAGGTGGCTCTTCCATGATAATTTTTGTTTGAATTGTTTGATTTCTTGGGGTTTAAATTAAAACTTTATATTTAATGTAAAATATTAATTGTGTTTAATAATATGCTTTGTATGCTTAATATGTTAATATTTTTATTATTGGTTTTTATTATATAAGATTTCTTGGGGTTTAAATTATACCTCAATACTTAATATAAAATAGTAATTAGGTTTATCAGTGAATTTTATATATTTATTGTATATATTTAATATGTTAATATATTTAATTTTTGAAGTTGGTTTTATATATCAGATTTCTCGGGATTCAAATCAAAATTCTGTACTTAATAAAAATCTATACTTAATATAAAATATTAATTGTGTTTAATAATTTGCTTTGTATATTTAATATGTTAATATATTTTTATTATTAGTTTATTTTATAAGATTTCTTAGGGTTTAAATTAAACCTCTATATTTGATAAAATATTAATTGGGTTTAGCAATGTATTTTATATATTTATTGTATATATTTAATATGTTAATATATTTAATTTTTGAAGTTGGTTTTTTATATCAGATTTCTCGGGATTAAAATCAAAATTCTGTACTTACAAAATTATGACGGATTGTCTGACTAAAGGCACATGCGCGAAGGTAGAATAAATATTGATCCACGGAAGCAGCAACCTCGAGAATGAATGACCTACCCCAATTGCATATGGACACATGCACGTCGTGATGTGCGTAGAAAAGCAGTGACTTAATGTGGTATTGATTTTTTATATAACAGGCTGGAACAAATATCTGCAAATAGAAATCTTGTTTACTTAAACCAATATTAACCAATCAAAATCTCTGCTATTTTAGCTATCATATTTAAAAAAAATGCAAAATATCCCAGTTTCAATTCGATCCATTTATCTGAACCGAAGAAACCGCCAATTCACATATCCCCATATCACTGTATGCTTGTCCTATTAGCACCTGTTGTGCTCAATTAGTTTTCACTAATTGGCGATTTTCTTGATGAGATCTAATAGGACAAGATACGGCGGTATGAGAAATATGTGAATTAAAGATATTTTAGCAATATACGACGTCTTAAGAAAGGTATATTCGGCTCCAAAGTACTTTGTCTAACGCTTACTACCATTCCCTATTGCTGGCAGAGAGAGTTCAAAATGATGATGTATTGAAAAAAGTTGACTTGTTGACTTGGGTCTGTTCACCGAGTTCAGACATTTGCACATAGATGGCTCTGTTGTTGTCGCTCATAGCTTAGACCAAAAACAATATCGAGAAAAGCCATATTTTTAACAAATTTATAAACAGCAATTTTAGCAAATTTAGGTTTTGTTACATCAATTTGAGGGTTTTTTTTTTCTCGGAAGCTTTTTTTTTAAAAAAAAGGTTTTACACAATAGCAATAAAATTTTATAGATATTTTGCCTTAGTTTTAAGTATTTCTATTCAGTATTCTATTCTATTAAGTATTCCTCCTCATTTATCGCACCAGTCCTATCATAAATTATACAATTATTGAAAAATAAAATTTTAGCAAAAGTTATAGAGGGATTTTCGAAAATTAGCAATTTTGCACTATGAAAATTGGAATTTGAGCTTTGACTTTTTTTTTGCGCTTGTATTGTGTCATTTTTGTAACAGTCAAAGTTCGATTTTGAGTATATTACTGTATAGGTGGACACAATAAAAGTAAACAAAAATTTCGGGGGTGGCCCAGAACGTAGCGTTCTCCCTACTAGTATATAATAATTATATACTTAATATATAGCAATAAGTCATGTGTTTTGCTGTTTCCGGTCATAGCCCCCCAAAGTTGATGGGTGGTCTAGAACATTTGAAATGTGTATTTAGAGTTAAGTTCATGTGGCACAATTCAGAGTAAACATTACAAGAGAAGCAAAATAATACATTAGATCCTCTTAAGCTTAATTATTTGGGGGGCTCAACACCCACATCGTTAACATTGGGGGTTCGAGCCCCCCCCCCCCCAAGCCCCATGGAGTGGGTGCCTATACAATGAACACTTGATTTTGATATTCTTGTTAACGTTTGCGTATATATTTTGGGACAATCTGAGTATATAGTGTGCGGAGCACCCATTAACATACCACGACTCGAACCTGGAACCGCCGGTGGCCTGGCACTATAAACACCTTCGGAACTGAGGCGACAAGGGGCTTGCCGCATCTGTGTGGAATTAGAAATTCTTTATTCATGGGCGAAGTTCAGCCTGTGGCTGCTCTACTACCCCGAGTTTCTTGTCGACAGTGTCGTTTTTTGTTGGTAGCGTGCTCAGGATTTTCGGAAGAATACCTTTTTAGTGGTAGTGTCATCTTTTCCTGCCCTCCATTTTTGTCACAGGGCGGACCACCACCAACCATCTCTTGGGCACGCTACTGTTCTGAGCAGCGCCTTCACTAGGTTACAGATTACAGTAGTAATCTGTGCTGAGCTGTGAAACCCTTACGCTGTATAAAAAGTCATCAATATCCAATATCACGGAAATAAGTAATCTGTGGACGTATTATTTGTGTGAAATTTATCAAGTGAACATGGCAGGTCTTGTCGAACCGCACCTTGAAAAGAATATTGATATGTTGCAGGATTCTCTTTATCCTGACTGGTTAAGAGAGCCACTAAGTACAGGGGTTAGTATTTATCTGAAAGTTTGTTCTATTGTATACCGTACCTGTGTTCTATGTATAAGTTTTCAATTTATTTGTTTGCCGTTGACATTTGCTTGGTCATCCCGTGCTTGACAAGACCTTTTCGACATTAGTGTCATCCCCTCTGAAGTATTTTACGTTTTTGAGATTTCTTGTCATGTGTGTTTATTAAAAAAAAAAAAAATTGTGAATGTGATTTTGCATATATGAGATGCAAGACGCAATGCAACTGATATTATTAATAATACTTTATATGTCTCGTATTGCCGTCCCGGTATTGCAAATCGATCACTTCCACGAGTGTGTGTTATTGTGTGTGTGTGTGTGTGTGTGTGTGTGTGTTTGTTTGTTTGTTTGTTTTTTATATTGTGTAATAGTTGTGGTGTGTTTGTGTTTATATTGTGTTATAGTTGTGATGTGTTTGTGTGTGTCTTGTGTAGTAGTTGTGATGTGTTTGTGTGTGTCTTGTGTAGTAGTTATGCTGTCTAATGTGTTTGTGTTCGTCTTGTGTAGTAATTGTGCTGTCTAATATGTTTGTGTTTGTCTTGTGTAGTAGTTCCTCCATTCATATCGGGGGTTAGGCGTAGAGCTGACAATTCTGCACTGTAAAAAGACATGTCAAGAAACAGAAATATAAGGCCATGGATGTTCCCAAGGTAAAATATTCCGGAGGTAAAATAGTCCCCCGTTCGGATCTCCGGGTGGGGACTACTTTGGGAGGTCCCTGGACTAAGGATAAGATCTACGTCAGGAATAAGGATATTAAATTAGGCACCTGGAATGCTCTGAGCCTTTACCGGCCTGGGGCATTTCAGTGTACAGTTAATGAGATAGTGAAGTATAAATTAGATGTAGTAGCTGTCCAGGAACTTAGGTGGCCAGGAGAAGGGAATTGTAAAACTCAAAATTATACTTTTTTCTATGGTGGTACTGAAAATCATAATTTTGGAACAGGCTTTTTCATAAATAATAGAATTATCTCGGCTCTTAAAACAGTAGAATTTATTAATGATAGGATATCATATATGCAGTTTTACAGGGTAGGTGGTGTAAAATTATTTTAATAAACATACATGCACCAACGGAAGATAAATATGATAATACTAAAGATGATTTTTATACAGAGTCAGAACAGGTCTTTGATAAATTTTCTCAGTATGATATGAAAATTCTGTTATGTGACTGTAATGCACAGATTGGCAAAGAAGATACATTTAAACCCACGATTGGTAAAGAAATTCTTCATTAATTAAGTAATGATAATGGTATAAGATTGATTACTTTTGCAACCTCAAAGAATTTAATTGTGAAAAGTACCACTTTTAAACATAAAGATATCCATAAATATACCTGGTCTTCTCCAGATGGTAAAACTCATAATCAGATAGATCATATTCTCATTGATAAGAGAAGGCATACTAGTATAATTGACGTTCGTACACATAGAGGTGCTGACTGTGCCAGTGACCATTATTTAGTAATTGCTAAATTAAGAGAAAGACTCTCAGTGATAAATCATAAGCAACAAAATCTAAAAGTTATAAAATTTGATACAGGAAAGTTTACTGATGAAAGAATTAAGAAAGATTACCAAATTAAACTGTCAAATAGATTTAAGGTTTTGCAGGATTTAAATGATGATGAAAATATAAATGAAACAGACGTAAATAAGAATTGGGAGCACATACGTAATGCAATAGAATCAGCAGCTAAAGAAAGTATAGGATACCATAAACCGAGAAAAAGTAAGCCATGGTTTGATAATGAATGTCATAATCTAATAGAAATAAGAAATCAGGCTAGACTTAGGTGGTTAAATAACTAGGATGATACAAATCTAAGCAATTATAATACAATAAAGCGAGAAGTTAACCGCACGTTTAGAAGTAAAAAAAGAGATTACTTGAAAAGCAAAATTAACGAAATTGAAACAAACAGCAAAAATAAAAATATCAGAGATTTATATAAAGGTGTAAATGAATTTAGAAAGGGGTGGCAACCTAAAGTAAACTTGATAAAAGATAAAGACGGTGATTTTCTAGCTGACCCATGCGATATTCTAAATAGATGGAAGAACTACTTTAATGACCTTTTAAATGTCCATGTAGGAGATAAATCAGAAGTAAGTGAAGTACACACAGCAGAACCTTTAGTTCCAGAACCTAACTTGACTGAAGTTAAAGATGCTATTAAAAGGCTTAAGAATAACAAAGCACCTGGCATTGATGTAATACCAGCTGAGTTAATTAAATATGGTAGAAATTCATTAATATGCCAAATTCATAAATTAATTTGTTTAATATGGAATAAAGAAGAATTCCCTCAACAGTGGAAATAATCCATAATTATTCCTGTGTTAAAAAAAGGTGATAAAATGAACTGCAATAATTACCGTGGAATTTCTCTACTCTCAACAACATAAAAAATATTGTCTAACATTCTTTTAACAAGACTAACCCCATATGCTAATGAAATTATAGGTGATTATCAATGTGGATTTAAGCGTAACAGATCAACTACAGATCAAATTTTTCACATCAGACAGACACTTGAAAAAAAGTGGGAATATAATCAAAATGTCCATCAGCTATTCATTGATTTCAAAAAAGCATATGATTCGGTCAAAAGAGATAAATTATATAATATACTAGTAGAGTTTGGAATACCTAAGAAGCTTGTTAGTATGATAAAAATATGCACCAGTGAAACAGAAAGTAAAATTCGTGTGGGTAATAATATGTCTGACAAATTTATAATTCATGATGGGTTAAAACAAGGAGATGCATTATGTCCATTACTCTTTAATTTTATCTTAGAATATGCTGTAAGGAAGGTAAAAGATAGTAAAGAAGGACTAAAATTAAATGGTGTGACTCAGTTGTTAGCATATACAGATGATGTAGACTTACTGGGGGATGATATAAATACGATTATGAATAATGCTAAAATATTTTTCAAAACTGCTAAAGAGATAGGTTTGGAAGTTAACAAAGAGAAAACTAAATATATGCTTACAGGCCGAAACCAAGTGTTATGTAATAATCAAAATCTAATTATTGTTAACAACTCGTTTGAACCAGTTTCCAAATTCTAATACTTAGGAGTAATATTAACAAATGAAAATTATATTAAAGAGGAAATAAAAAGTAGGCTTAATTCAGGAAATTTATGTTACTTCTCTCTTCATAAAGTTTTGTCTTCTCGTTTAATATCTAAGAAAGTAAAAGATAAAATATACAAAACAGTAATTTTGCTTGTAGTATTATGTGGGTGTGAAACTTGGTCCCTTACATTAAAAGAGGAACATAAATTTAGAGTATTTGAAAATAAGATCCTTAGGAAAATATTTGGACCTAAAAGGGACGAGGAGTCAGGTGAGTGGAGAAGGTTACATAATTTAGAACTACATAATTTGTATTCATGTCCAGATATTATTAGAATAATTAAATCAAGAAGACTTAGGTGGGCAGGCCATGTGGCACTAATGGGAGAGGAAAGAGGAGTTTACAGGATTCTTGTTGGGAAACCAGATGGTAAGAAACCTGTTTAAAGGCCAAGACGAAGATGGAGGGACAACGTTATGATGGACCTAAAGGAAATCGGTAGGGATGGAAAAGAGTATATAGATCTTGCTCAAGATAGGGACAGATGGAAGGCCTGTGTTGCTGCAGCCATGAACCTTCGGGTTTAAGAAGGCTAGAGAGTTAGTTAGTTAGTTTAGGAGCCAAGGCAATCAGCATTTAATGGCCAACTTGAGGATTATTCTTTCTCTTCTGATTCACACGCTGATATCAATAACTTCTTGAAAGAACAGAAAAACTGTTTAGTGCCCCTTTTGAAGGAGAAACTTGAAAATGAATCAATTAATTGTTAAATTACTCTTTCCACGGAATATGTCCACACCACTGAATCCACGATTAAAATTTTTCATCATCGCACATAGACTCAAGCTCTTCATTTGGGAGATGTCGAAAATTTGGATGATATTTATGATTGGCAAATTAGCGCATCCCTCCTCCGAAAACATGCAGTTTTCAGAAGAAGGGTCTAACTGGACTCTGTGCAGTACGCAACGTAAATTAGAGATGAAAATTAGTCAATTTGCACAATTATCTGCATCAAGCTACGTTCCTCTGCCAGTAGATATCCAGCGTAAGAGGGCTGTATTGAATATCCAGAAAACAGACAATAAGTGCTTTTTTATGGTGTGTGTTGGCATCCCTGCATCCGATTCATTGGACAAATCATCCAGAGCAAGTTAAACATTACATGAAATATATTGATGAAATTGAACATGCCATGACGGGTATCGAGTATCCAGTTGCGATATCCGACATCAGCAAGTTCGAGTATCGTGTACGAGATACAAAAGGCAATCGCTTAGCAATTAATGTATCCGGCTATACTTCAGACAAGCATGTTGTGCAAGAATAATCAACATTGAAGATGTAAATGCAACTGAAATCAATTTGCTTCTTAATGTCGACGACGACAACTCCATTATTGTCTCATACGATCATTTTCACGCTTAGTAAGAAGTCAAACTACCAAACATGCTTCACACATTGAAGTTTGTCCAAGGTGCCTAACGACGTTCGATGGTCTGGATCAACGGAATTACCAACGTCGCCAAAGTCGAGACATTGCTATGGAAAACTTGCAGAGCATAATATCTACTGTGGTGTCATAAAGCTAACAAAATGTTGATGCCAAATCCGAAAGAGGTGGAAGAATTTAAAATGCATAAGGCATTACTGGAACATCCTGCCATCAATTGCCGACTTCGACGCATTCTGAAACCACTGTCTTGTTTTGAATCTGATCCTGAAATTTCATGCACTACACCGTATCAACTTCACGAAGCCTCCGGTTTTGCATATGTCGTTGTTTGGCAGGACAAAATAGACGAACCTTACATATATCGTGGATCAGATGTTGGCATACATTTTCTCGAAAAGATGGTAGAAGAAGTTGAGAATATTGGAACTGTACTTCGTGATTCGAAACCAATGAACCCGCTAACACCAGAGGAAGAAAAAACATTTAATAAAACTGTCGTGTGTCCAGTGTGCAATGAACACTTCACGGAGGAAAACAGAAATGTGTTGCATCACTGCCATTATTCAAAACGGGTTCTCGGGGGCGTTCACAACTCCTGTAAACTTAAAATTATAAGGCGTATGTTCGTACCAATATTTATCCACAATGGTAGTGGCTACGACCGACTTTCTTCATGTGGTTACGCATCTTGGATATAATCAGGAAAAATCGATATTCTTGCCGAGAACGAAGAAATATACATCTCAATGAGTAAGAAAGTTAAGATTCCAGGAACAGAAAAGAATACCATCGAGATGCTATTCCTGGACTTTTGCATGTTTCTTTCTGCCAGTCTGAAAGCTCTTGCAAGTAAACTTTCAAGTGATCAATTGAAAATAACAAAGGCTAATTTTCCCAACATGGATATATATCTTGTTGCACATAAAGGAGTATATCCCTACGAGTACGTCACAGACCATTCCAAGTTTCACGAGGAGTCTCTTCCCTCTCAAAAATAATTTTATAGTCGACTTAAAGAAGAAGGTATTACAGATGATGAATATGAACATGCAAAGTCAATGTGGAACGAATTGCGATGCAAGACACTTGCCGACTACCATGATTCTTATCTCAAATTGGACGTGACGATACTCGCGGATGTATTTCAGGCATTCAGGAAAACGTCAATGTCTATTTACAAGTTGGATCCAGCTCATTTTTACAGCCTTCCCGGTTTGGCGTGATCGGCCATGTTACTCCAGACGAAGATCAAACTGGAACTTGTTTCGAATGCAGACATGCTTCTCTTCATAGAAAGGGGAATACGAGGTGGAATGGTTCAATGTTCGCAGAGACATGCAACAGCAAATAACATTCACATGACCGACCAGGATAATCCAAATGTGGATGAGGAACAATACGATCCAAATCAACCAGCGATTTAATGATGCCAATAATCTTTATGGAAACTCCATGGCCCCGAAACTTCCCTGCTACGACTTTGAATGGATTGATCCCGATTCAATTAACATCAACAATTTCAAAGATAGTGAATTTTGTCTATTCCTGGAAGTGGATCTCGTATTTCCAGGACATGTTTTCAGATCTACCAATTGCTCCGAAACTCAAATGTCCATCCGATCCTTATCAACGTAAACTTCTATTAACACTGGAGAGAAAAGAGAGATACGTTCTTCATCACAATAATCTCATGTTTTTGATTGAGAAGGGAGTTCAGTTAGTAAATGTGAGAAGGATACTGAAATTTAAACATTCCGACTGGTTAAGACCATACATCGAAACAAACATGCAAACAGGACCCTGGCCACCTCTGATCTGGACAAGGAGTTTTTTCAAATTAATGAATAATGCATTCTACGAAAAAAAAATTGGAAAATATCGGGAAACATGTGCGACTGGTCTCCGATGAACATCGATGTAGCAAACTGGTGACAGCTCCAACATTTAAATCACGAACCATATATCATGAAAATCTAGCTTTGTTTGTGATGGATAAGAAGACAATTAAATTTAGAAAGTCCATTTACGTGGGAGTAACAGTTCTGGACACAACTAAACTTCACATGCTTCAATTTCATTACAATATGAATAAGTCATTCTACAATGATAACATCTCGCTACTCTACATGGACACAGATAGTTTTATTTACTCCATTCAAACACCTAACTTTTACAAAGATTTGAAACATCCTAACATGTTTGATTATTTTGAGACGTCAGCATATCCACAACCAAACCTTTTTGATATCCCATCCCACATATACCATGAATATAATGGACACATCATTATGGAGTTCGCGGGTTTACGTTCATAGATGTATGCGTTGAGAAAAGAAAGTTACGTTACTAAGAAAGCTAAAGGAGTTGGTAAAAGTACTGTGGAAAACAAGCTTTTATTTTAAGATTACGTTTAATACCTCCTTTCATAATCATCGATACTACGAATGGAAACAGGAATCCAAAGCGATGGCCATATACTCACCACAAATAAAGTGAGAAAAGTAACTCTCGATCCACACGACGATAAAAGATGCATCCTGTCGTGTGGGATTCACACATTGCCTTGGGGGCATCATCAATTAGAAACTAGCAAAAAATGTAACAAATGCAGTTGAAACAAAATAAACTGTAGTGTGATTGAAACGTAAAAAACTAAACAAAAAACGAAGTGGAAGGGCGAAAAATTAAAATTAATGACAGCTCGAAAAGTGACAGATGCCTCCAGGCGTTAAAGTACGTAGTCGGGGAACCTGTTATTATTAAGTCTTTAACTTCACAATGTGGGGGTTTCATTCATTCGAAACTTTTGCAATTTAACTGAGTCGTTCTGAGTTGTATATTTTGGAACGCTATTCTCTCTTCTCTTGACATACAAAGACAGAAAGATTGTCAACTAATAAGTTTTCTGCCAGACTCCGCTCGGGATTGGATGTTTCATCAATTTCATCACGTCATCAGGCAAATTAGACACAAAACACGAAGTAAAATAAATTACTTCAGTCAATTATAATTTTTCTCCTTTGTGAATTTAAAATAACTAGCCAGGCCAATGAATCTATTTGTTTTCCGAAACCAAACAATGGAGACTCTACACCACATGACAGATAATGAATTTTTACCTTCCGTGTTATCTAAACCATTCACCATTGACCATTCACCTGAACAGTATTTGAAGGAAATTCGACGACGACGTCGGTAAAACTTTTTACCTCTTCAAAAACAACATTAATTTCTTCGAGATTCAGATCGGCGGGAAACTTCAGATAATCGTGAATCCGAAGAATGCTGGTCGAAATCAAAATTTCATGAGGGGGCAACATTTATCGAACCAAGCACGATACGATGGATTCCGCGACCGCGTACGATGTTTCTCCAGAAGGTTGTTTGTACGTGGAACTGCTGGGAGAATTCGATAAACTTATTCCTCTCTTCGTGGAATTGAGAATCACTTATCCCATAATAAATAACCATATTAATTAAAAATGTTGAACGATATATTCGGATACACGAGGTGAGTGGATCATGCAGACGAAATTCTCATTTTGGATGTTCGGGTTAAAAAGTTGAGAAGCGATCTGATTGCTTTGCAAAATACGTTCAACACCAGTTTACAGTCGGTAATAGCAAGTCTTCAACAATCACAATGTTTGGTAAATTGCACATGGAGATCATTCACACTCTGAGATGTCGGTAATGTGGAAACAACGTCGCGATGGGAAGAAATTTCATCTCGAATCTCTTTCGTGTTTGTCTCCTCGGTTTCTAATCGTTTCAGTAAGCGTGAAATATTTATTTAACGGCGTGAAGTTCTTTCAGGTGGGAAGATTGCTTACCGTATTTTCGAGTGATGTCAAAGAAGATTTGATGCTTTCCACGTCACTTGACTCGGACAACGTCGACACAGCCGTTTTCAACTTTTCGAAGTCTCCGTTCGAAGGGACGCTCGTTGTAAAGTTTCGAGATCCTGCTGTATGTTGTCCAATACGTGATGAAAGTGAGCAACGTTAGATTCGACGTTTATCTTTTCTAAATAATCAATCTTCTGCTGAACCGTAGTTAACGTGTCTTGAATACTTGTGAACACACTTGTTAGAGTATGAATATGTTTAATCTCTTCGTTTGAAACACTCCAAAGATGCCTGAAGTGTAGCAATCGCAGTTTGAATGTGTTGGAAATATTGGTACGCCTCCAATTGAATTTTTATATTCGCAACGCTTTTACTGATAATTTGCAATTCGTCTCACGAAGGTAAATTTGTGATGGTATCTTCCAAAATTGGTAATTTATTTTTAATTTCTTCGAGCGTTTTGTGAATTTCTTCCTCTTCGATCGTGGAAAATTCCTCGCGTAATTTGAAGATGGCGTCATGTAACTGTTCTGCATCTATATTATCTATCGAGTTTTGAAGTTCAGATATATATATTAGTAGTGTAAACTTATTGTTTCTACGCAATACTTTGTAGGTATGCATTTGTAGCCTCTTTTTTATCAATTGAATATCAGTTTTTGATATATTTTGACACTTTTTTGTCGATGTTTTAGCGTTTAGCGATGTTTTAGTAAAATTTTCCTTTTTTTCCCACTCATACTTGGTAGGTATGCATTTGTATCCTCTTTTTTTATCAATTGAATATCAGTTTTTGACATATTTTGACAATTTTTTGTCGATCTTTTAGCGTTTAGCAATGTTTTAATAAAATTTCCCTTTTTTCCCACCTCACACTTGTAGGTATATCACAATCTTGCGTGATATAACTTAACACATTTATTTTTTTATTACGTGCTAAACTACACGAGAGCCTCTAGTAGACCCAAATAGTGAGTTCACAAACATTAATTGAGGTTCACCAAAACCTCAAAAACTCACTTTCTCTCCACGTTCCGCGCCTCATTTATTGCGCTGACGATGTTTCACAGCGAAGAAAACAGCACCAAAACCTAAAAAACTCACTTTCTCTCCACGTTCCGCCTCGAAGTGAGGCTCGGTGAGGCTCACCTTAATCGTTTTACGTGATAGAACTTAACCTATCTTACGATTTTTTTTACGATCTTCAGTGATATAACTTAACCTATCATTTTTTTTATTTGCGCACCGAATTAACTTACATTATATTTTATATAACCTAAAAAACATGTGTTAATTTTTTTTAGTATGTGACAATTTTTTTACGATTTTTTTTTTAAAACTGTTCCGTCAACCTCTCGTTCTTTACGTCGTACGCGAAAGACTTCTCTGCGATCAGGATGACGCTGCACAGGGTATCCTCGGGCAATGGACTGTGGAACTCGCAGACGACCTTGATGTTGGTGCGATCGTTGACCACGACCTGCTTCCTTTTTGTGGTGTTGATGACGAACATCGGCCTGTGGGTTTTGAATTCGCCGGGCGCGTAGTACATGTCCACGCTTCTCTCCGTTATGAGCTCGATACGTTCCCGAACGAATGCAGAATCCTTTTTGGGAAAGTAGCGTTCTTTGCTTGCGTCCAGGTTGAGAGAATCGATGTACGTGGCCCAAGACCACACGTGGTGCTGCTCGCTACCCTCTACAATCTGGTGGAAACGAAAATTATCGGGCAGGATTGCCCGTTCGGAGGTTTTGTACTGAGTCGATATTCTTTTTTCCGTCCTCAGGAAGCGCAGAAATTGAGTTTTATACGCGTCAGTTTTGGTTACGTCCTTATACAAATCTTTCCGGACGTTCAACTTGTTTTCCAGAACCGTATAATGTAGCACCAAGTAATTGATGTTGCAGTGTATGATGAAGAAGGTTGGGATGATGCAGCAGAATCTATAGATCAGACCCCAGCCGAGAAAGTAATGCGTGTGGAAACGATGCTGGGTCGTCCACGTGAATTCGTTCAGAATGTGGCTGTCGCAGACGGTGTTCGGAAAAATCGTTCGCAAGTACATGGCCGGATCATTTCCGAAAACCTTCTCGAAAACGTGACGCCAAGCCAGAGCGTTGATGCAGTCACTTTTGAAACTAGCCAGCGGGGCTGACAGATCGAGCTTCCTCCCCAAATCGAATTGAGTTGCGTGCCTTTCCACGAACTCCAAATAAGCCTTCGCCGTGGGCCACACGATGTTCGTGACGATCTGATCGACCGAGTCCGTCGTACGATATCCCGTGTCGATGTATTCACCCCACGCTTTCTTCAGGATCGTGATCAGATAATTTCTCTCTCGCACGTCTATGGCGGTCCTCCGCCCTTTGAATTGCACCTCGTCGCTGTCGGCCAGCTGCATGACGTATTTTTTCTTGGTCAGCGCGAAAAAGTTTTTCAGTACGAATTCAACCTTCACCCGCAAGTTCGGGAACCAATCGCTCGTGCAGGTGATCGATCAAGCTAGCCTGATCACGTTTATCCATGAGTATGAAAAGCGAATCCGTGTCCATGTACATCATGCGCGGTCGCGGGTTCGAGGGGCAATTTTCGACCACGTTGCGCGATTTCAGTATAATGGTTCTCGACAGAAAAGTGACAAGAGACGCACAAGCGGGGTTCTTCGAAACAAACGAACCCCACGTTTTTCCGTACGGTCTGCGAATGTAAGGTTGGTTCACGTGAGCGCGAATCTCTTCGGGAATGTCTTTCAGCTCGTACATCTGACCGTACATGCTGTTCATCATCAACTTCGCCGTGTTCTGTTTCGCGTCCATTTCGAGCAGTTTTTGCCCCAGTCGGCAAGGTCTTCTTGCAAATTCTTGGCTTCCTTGATTTTTTTACGCAAGGTCATGATCTTGCGGATGCACATGGCGTTGAGTGTGTCGGGCGAAAAATACACGTGGAGATCCGCTTCCGTGCAGCAGGTGTGGGATTCGTGCTGCCGCGATAAACGTCCACTTCCGTGCCTGTGCCTGGTGGAACGGACGTTCCGGTGTGGAATTCACGCCCCTTCAACGTGAACTTGGAGTGGCGAGAGCCCCGCTGCGACCATGACACTCGGGTAGAGGGATGTATGAACCCCAAGAAAATTCTATATAAAATAACATACCTGGAAATTATATTCACAGTATAGATTGAATTTTCATTTTTGTAATCACCCCGAGAAATTCTATATAAAATAACATACCTGAAATTCTATTCACAGTATAGATTGAATTTTTTTTGAGTTTTGTAATCACCCCCAAGAAATTATATATAAAATAACATACCTGAAAATTGTATTCACAGTATAGATTGAATTCTTGACTTTTTTGTATTCGCACCCCAAGAAATTCTATATAAATAGCATACCTGAAATTCTATTCACAGTATAGATTGAATTCTTGAGTTTTGTATTCGCACCCAAGAAATTCTATATAAAATAACATACCTGAAAATTTTATCGCAATATATACTAGACTTTTTTTTGATTTCTGTGATTTTGGAGAAAGCATAATGGCATCCGCCACCAGTTTCAATCGAAAAAATGATAAAACTGAATGTGTTACTTGTGGGAAGCTAATCTCAAGGAACAATTTATCGGTACACAGGGCAAGATGTAGCGAAACAGGTTCGAGAATTAATCCTACGTTACCTTCTAAGTCTTGTGCTCGATGCGGAAAGATGATCAGCATTACAAATTTAAGTAAACACCTGAAAATTTGCAAACGACCGAACAAGGAACATTGAAGAGAAAAATCGATGATCCAGAAACGGAAGCTTCCACTTCCAAGCAAGTTAAATTATCGGATGAACGAAAACCAATTACATCTGCACTCAACCGTCATATTCAGGATTTCTCTTTTACTTCGGAACCAGGCCGCGATATTCTTAGTTTCTTGCGTGAAACGAAAACATCCGTGATAAATATTCTAAAAAATAAATTGGAAAATAATTCCATAAAAGTATACGTTGATCTATTTTCCGAATACGAAAAAGTCGATGGTACAACAAGTATTTTTTATCATCGTACAAAAAACCAGGCTCTTCATTTGGCGGATGTCGGTAATTTGGACGGATTTTATTCTGATCTTTCAAATGAACTGGTTAAGAAACACGACGATTTCGAGGCTAAAGGGTCGGGATGGTCTCTGTGTGGAAGTCCTCACACGTTAACCGTTTACGTGAACCAATTCTCGCCTCTTCGTGCATCCAGCTACGTTCCTCTTCCAGTGGATATTAAAAATAAAAAAGCTATGCTGAATATTCAAAATATAGATGATAAATGTTTTCCTTGGTGTGCGGAAATTCACCCGATTCATTGGTCAAATAATCCAGAACAGGTTTATCATTACAAGCACCATGAACCTGAACTGGAAAATGCAATGGCTCGCATCGAATACACGGTAACCATTTGTGATATATCAAAATTCGAAACACGAGCACGAGATGCAGAAGGAAAACGCTTAATCATCAACGTGTATTCCTATACGTTGGATAAACATGTCGTGCATGCCGTCAGGATAAGCGATATCGACGATGACGAAGCTCGTGTAATAAATCTTCTTCTAATTTCAAACGACAGTGTTCACGATTACTGTCTCATTCGTTCTCTATCACGTTTGGTCAGAAGTCAAACTACCAAGTATGCAAACAACATCGAAGTTTGCCCGAGATGCCTAACCACATTCAACGATATAAAACAAGTCGATTATCGAAAATACACCGGACGTCAGATTGCTATCGATAAACTTGCTCAACATAAAATATATTGCGGCAACAACAGACCGGTTCGAATGTTGATGCCCGAAAAGAACGAAGTGGAAGAATTTAGCATGCACAAGGCATTGTTGGAACATCCAGCCATCGTCGTTGCTGATTTCGAGGCGTTCCTCAAACCACTCTCATACTGCGATCCGGATCCCGAAGTTTCTTCCACCACACCTTACCAACTTCACGAATCAAACAGTTTCGGTTACGTTGTCGTGCGACAGGATAAAATAGATGAACCGTACGTATACCGAGGACCCGATGCAATCGAACGCTTCTTCGAAAAGATGATCGAGGAGGTTGGGAAAATTGGATGCATGCTGCAAACATCGAAACCGATGCTTCCGTTATCTGCTATCGAACTTCAAAATTACTATGACACTGTCAAGTGTCCTGTGTGCGATAACCACTTCACAGACGACAATCGTAAAGTGTTTCACCATTCGCATACGGACGGTCGCTTCATAAGCGGAATCTGTAATGCATGCAACCTCAAAATCCAAAAACGAAAATTCGTCCCCATATTCTTTCACAATGGCTCTAATTACGACTTTCAATCCTTAATTAGGAAACTCGGATACGACACTCAAAAAATAGATATTCTTGCTCAAAAGGAAGAACGATACATCTCTATAAGTAAGAAAGTTATGATTCCTGAGACTAAAAATACCATCGAGATGAGGTTTCTGGATTCGTACAGTTTTCTCTCTGCCAGCCTGGACGCTCTTGCCAGCAAACTTTTAGACGAACAATTCAAAATTACAAAAGCTAGTTTTCCCAACGTAGACATAGAACTCGTTAGACGTAAAGGGATTTATCCTTACGAATACGTTAGTGATAATTCTAAATTTAATGACGACGCTCTCCCACTTCCAAGAGAATTTTACAGCAGACTCAGAGTGAAAGGAATGACCGACGAAGAATACCAACACGCGGAACTCATGTGGGAGAAATTAGAATGTAGGACACTCGGAGACTACCACGATGCCTACTTAAAATTAGACGTAACGATACTCGCGGATGTTTTTCAAGCGTTCAGGAAAACGGCAACGAATATTTATAAATTAGATCCAGCGTATTTCTACAGCCTACCGGGATTAGCGTGGTCGGCAATGTTATTCCAGACAAAGGTCAAGCTGGAACTGATATCGGACGTGGACATGTTACTTTTCATCGAGAGGGGGATTCGGGGCGGGATGGTACAATGTGTACAGAGATATTCAAAAGCCAACAACGTGCACATGAAAGAAGATTATGATTCAAATCGAGCATCGAATTACATCTTCTACGCCGACGTTAATAATCTCTACGGACATGCCATGGTACAGAAACTTCCTTACGGAGGATTCGAATGGGCATCAATAGATATAGAAAATTTCGATGATAGTGAGTATGGCTTCTTCGCAGAGGTGGATATCAAATTCCCCGACCATTTACACGATCTGTTCAGCGATTTACCACCGGCATCCGAGTTCAAATCTTCGCCTCATTCTGATCAATGCAAGCTTTTATTGACTCTAGAGGGCAAAAAGAGATACGTTGTTCATTACTCGAATCTCCGATTCTTGATCGGGAAGGGTGCTAAGGTAGCGAATATTAGAAGAGTCCTCAGGTTTAAACATTCCGAGTGGCTCAAACCGTACATTGAAACAAACACGCAACATAGGACAGTTGCCAATTCCGATTTAGAAAAAGATTTTTTTAAATTTTTAAATAACGCGGTGTATAGCAAGACGATGGAAAACGTGCGGAATCATGTAGACGTGAAATTGGTTTTTGATAAAAATAAATGCATGAAGTGGGTGGCCGATCCTAAATTCAAGTCGTGAAATATTTACAATGAGAATTTGGCACTTTTCAATCTAGATATAAAATTGATGAAATTCAGAAAACCAATTTACGTTGGCGCAACGGTTCTCGACTTGTCGAAACTTTACATGTTCGAATTTCATTACGACGTGATGAAACCCTTCTTCAATGATAAGATATCACTTTTGTACACGGACACCGACAACTTCATTTACGGCATACAAACACCTATCCTCTATGAAGACATAAAAAATTCTTCCATGCTTGAGTATTTCGATACTTCTACATATCCTCAACCCAACAGATTTGGGATTCCTTCCCTCAACAAAAAAGTCCTAGGTAAACTGAAAGATGAATGTAAAGGTGATATTATTGTCGAGTTCGCGGGTTTGCGTTCGAAAATGTATGCCATCAGAACAGAAAGTAGCGTCACGATGAAAGCAAAAGGTGTGTGCAAGAATACGGTGGAGAACAAACTCACCTTCCACGATTACATCGATTGCCTTTACTCACAATCGACGATACAACAAAGAAGTATAGAACAAAGAATCCAAAGTGTAGACCATGTGATTACAACAACCAAAGTTAGGAAAGTAGCATTAGATCCGCATGACGATAAGAGATGTATTTTGTCTTGTGGAATCCACACGTTGCCTTGGGGAAACTATCGTTCAGAAATTAGTAAAAATTGTAGGAAATGCAAATGAAAAAAAATAAACTTAAATAACTATAACTAAAATGAAAAAAACTGTCTCACATACACAATAAATAACTAGCAAGGTAATGAATCTCTTTGGTTTCCGAAAGCAAACAATGGAGACCGTACACCGCACGACAGATCATGAATTTCTACCTTCCATGTTATCTAAACTCAACCTCAACAGCATTTGGACAAAATTGGACGAGGACGTGGGTAAAACCTTTTACGTCTTCAACAACAATTTACATTTTTACGAAATTCCGATCGACGGGAATCTTCGGATCACCGTAAATCCGGAGAACGAAGGCGAAATCAAAGTCTCCTCCGGCAAGAACATTTTTCGAATGAAGCACGACAAGGTACTTTCTAACATGGCGTACGATGTGTCTGCAGGCGATTATCTTTACGTGGAACTCCTAGGAGATTACGACAAACTCATTCCTCTCTTCGTAGAATTACGAATCACCTATCCTATTATAAATAACCGTTAACAAAAAATGCCTAACGACATTTTCGGCCAGGGCCTCCCCGATGGCGCAGTGGTTGCGTCGCCGCCTTGTAATCAAGGGGTCCCGGGTCCGATACCCGGTGGAGGCACAAATGGTTCGGATCCCACTTTAAACAGTAGGTCCAGTCCCGATTAGCCTTACTGTGCATAAAGTGGACTTAAAACACTAATTCAACAACAACAACAATCAACGACATTTTCGGACATTCTCATGCTGGACGTTCGAGTTAAAAAGTTGAGGAGCGATTTGATTGCTTTGCAGGAGACCTTAAACAATAGTTTACAATCGGAAATCGCTACGCTCCAAACGCAATGTCTCGATCCTATTCTGAAAATCAATTCCGAACTGAAAACCCTCATAAAAAATTATGTTGATGTACCTTCTTACGACAACGTTCAAAGTATACAGTTGAGCGTGGATTCGCTTCAAAATGATTTGGCCAAATTACAGCAATTTCAATCGAAAGATTTGGAAAAATTGAAAATCGAAATAGAAGAACGAACTTCCGCAATTGAAAAGAATTCCTCTGAACTTCAAACCGTTGTGAATGATATCGATGTAGAACGCTTGCATGTCGTCGTTTCTAAATTACAAGAAGAATTCACCAGCACGTTGGAAGAAATTAAATCCAAGTTACAGACTTTGGAAGATACTATGACAAACCTACCATCGTCGGACGAACTGCAGGTCATCAGTAAAAGCGTTGCGAACATAAAAATTCAATTGGAGACTTATCAAGATTTCCAACACATTCAAACCACCATCGCTACGCTTCAGGCGTCTTTGGAGTTGATCAACGAAGAAATTAAAAATATTCACGTTCAAGTAAGCGCATTGACGAGTATTCAAGACACGTTAAGCACGGTTCAGCAGAAGATCGAATATTTATAAAATTTGAACGTCGAATCGAACCTTGCTCATTTTCATCACGTACTGGACAACATACAGGGTGACTTGGAATCGTTACAGACGAGTGTGCCTTCGAAGGAAGATTTGGAAAAATTGAAAACGGCATTATCAGATTCGAGTGACATCAAAAGTTCATTGAGCGATCTCGAAAGTACGGTGGCCAATCTCCCCACCTCCAAAGAATTACACGCTTTGAAAAGGACCATATCTCGAATGCTGAAACGACTAGAAACGGAAACGGCAAACGTGGAACAGATTCGAGATGAAATTAGTTCGCTGGTGTCGACGCTGCCCACTTCGCAGAGCGTCACGGATCTTCACACGCAGTTTACCGAGATGCGAAGCATCGTGAACGATCTTACCGAGAAAAGTTCGAAATTGAATCAAGTTGAGAACCTTCAGACCATTGTCGTCAACATCAGAGATCAAGTTGGAGTGCTGGAATCCACGCAGGAATCGCCGCTGGCCTCTTTCGGTGCCTAGTTGCAAGAACTGAACGAAAACTACAAGCAGTTGAACGTGGAAGTGAAAATCAAACAGTCATTTTCTGCCGTAACGGATACCATAGTCGAACATTTGTTGCCCATTGAAAATAAACTTGGACACGTTCACAGTAATCTGCTCAGCATCGACACTAAAATCGCCAAATTGTTCACCTTGCAAGCCATCGAAATCAACAGCGTACCCAATCAATAGAGAATCTCCACGTTCGTCGAAGGTAACAAACTGTACATGTTACATCCTTATCATCCGTACCACAAGTTTCTCCTCGATGGCACGAATCGTGGTGTCCAGAAAGCAGGAAACATTCCTCTGGCACGTTGGAACGAAACGCGCAACATATATGAAATACATGAAGACGAAGATCTTACCGTTTTCGACGTAAGTGCCGGCGATAAGCTGATCATTCAAAACACGAGCGAGGTGCCACCCTCTTTGAATCCCATCACGCTCGTGCTTCTCTTCAAACGTAATCTCTAAAAAAATGTCTAGGCAAGCCATCGTCGAAGAATTGCATAAACCTGCACGCCGCAACTACGAACGTTTAGCTGTGGTAACCAAGGGCATCGACGACCTCAGGGAAAGTGACCTCGTGGAGATGAGCAGCGGCAATTTGAAAAACGTACATAAATTGAACAAGGGCAACAAGTACCTCCTCATCGTCATAGACACATTTTCGAAATTCGCATGGGCTCTACCTTTGAAGGCGAAAACGGGGACATGCGTAACGGAAGCATTCAAGACATTTTTTTACGAAAGCGGCAGACGACCTCGGTTTCTGCACACGGACAACGGTAAAGAATTTTACAACGCCGTATTCCAAAAGTTTATTCAAAAACATGACATTCTACATTATTCGACCTTCAGTCACATCAAAGCCAGCATCGTGGAAAGATTCAATCGAACCTTAAAAACACACATGTGGAAACGATTCACGCTTCGGGGAAATTACAAATGGGTCGACATCTTACCGGAACTCGTCGACATCTATAATGATACGGTGCACAGAACGATAGGCATGAAGCCAGCTGATGTTACGAAATCTGACGAGCAGCGTTTAATTTCTACAGTTTACTGTCCAAAGTACACTCCGACTACCAAGGAATCAAAATTCAAAATTGGAGACCAGGTGAGGATCAGCAAATTCAAAAGCACCTTCGAGAAGGGATTCACAAAAAATTGGAGCACGGAACTTTTTACGGTGGTTCGAGTTTTACCCGGAAACCGACACACGTATATAGTAAAAGATAGTAGCGGCGAGATTTTGAAAGGAAGATTTTACGAAGAGGAACTCTCTAAAACGAAACACCCCGACACGTACCTCATCGAGAAAGTATTGCGTAGGAAAGGTGACAAACTGCTTTTCAAATGGCTGGGACTTCCGGAAAAGAGTTGGATCGACGCGAACGAGGTGATCTTGTGAGTACGTGGAACGTGGTGAAGCGTCTACCGGATTCGTAAAGTCAAACGCAAAAAAAGAACGGCGAGTTGCTTCCCGACAGCAACCGCTGTCTAATCGTAGGTCCTTCGGGGTGTGGGAAAACGACACTGCTCGTGGACAATTTTCTCCTCGCACCGAATTGGTTAGATTGGAAGAACAGGTACCTGTACGTGTTCTCGAAAAGTTTGGAGCAATCCAAATACCAGCTACTGATGAAACTGTACGATGGTCAGGACATTGCAACGTTCGCTTCGGAAATAAAACCACTCGACGATTGTCGTGAAAATTCAGTCGTTGTGTTCGACGATGTCATCCTGGAAAATCAAAATGAAATTCGCAACTTTTTCACGCAAGGTCGTCACAAAGGAATATATTGCTTTTACCTAGCTCAAACGTTTTCCAAAATTCCAAAACAGTTACTACGCGACAACACTAATTTCATATGTTTGTTTCGTCAAGATCACACCAACCTCAAGCACGCGTACGATGACTACGTACGGGGAGACATGAACTACAATCAATTTTCGGAACACTGCTCTTCTTGCTGGAACAGTGACGATTTCGGATTCGCGACGATCGACATGACGAGGAAACCCAACTACGGAAAATACAGAAAGAAAATCAACGACTTTCTAAACGTTGCAACGTTGTAAGAAACGACGTGTCTAAATAACGTTATGACGAAACGAAAAATCGAAGACGAAAATCTTAAGCTTCGCGATTACCTCGCGAAACGCTTCAATGGTTAGAAATCCGAGAATCGTGGATTCTATGAAGAGAAGAAACGTCAAGATCAACCTGTGATCGATGCCATCAGCGATCTAGGTAAAGAAATTAAAGGTGTCACGGAACAAAATAAAAATTTGATCAACGAACTCGTACCACTTGCAGCGAAAAGTTACATTGAACCCACGCCCATTTCGAGCATTTCTTCGACATCGTTCGAACTGAAGGACGTACCACGACGTCGAGCCATAGGTAGCACGTCTTCGGATAAGATCGAGTTAGGACCTTTGGCACGAGACTACCTGAGCACTGGGAAGTTCGACAAGGATGAAGTGTTCGGATTGTATCCGAGCATGGAAACCAACGAGGGTGTCGTGTGGAAGATTGGAAAATCGAAAGTCACCTTCGAAGGCAACGACATTAAAGTTAATTTAGGCGATAAGAATAGTTGGACCAGGTATCCGGGTACGGTGGGACTGTGGGAACTCGTTGCCAAAAAATATCCGAAAGATTACACCGACGAAGATTACCAGAGTTACAGGGAAATTCTAATCATGACGGATGCCATGTACCAGAACAACGATGCCTCGCAGAATAGGGTGAAATCGAGCAGCGGTGAGAAGTACAGGAATCTCATCAAACCGATTTGGAACGAGGTGAAGAGTGGAAGCGGCATCAAACGCTACAACACGTTACACAAAGAATTCGTTTGGGTGGACGACGTGAGGAAACTCGTGGACCGATTGTTAGTGATAGCCGGCGAAGAAAATGCAGGCAATCGTAATTTTTACAACGAGAAGGTTGGCATCGTGGACATGATCAGCACGAAACTTTCCAACTTCATCGTGAACGACGACAAGGGCATAGGTTACCTGATCAAAATTATCAACACGCTGCCTCCGAGATTCTGGAACGTGGCCGAAGGGAAGGGACTCGTGAACGACATCATCAACAAGTTACCTTTCGAGATGCATTTACCTGGCTACCAGTACTGCGGACCGGGTACCAAACTCGAGAAAAGATTGGAGAGAGGAGACAAGGGTGTGAATCCGTTGGACGCGGCATGCAAAGATCACGACATCGCTTACAACAACACTCGCACCGATCTGGATGCACGTCACGAAGCAGACAAGAAATTGGAACATGCCGCTTTCGAAAGATTCGTCAGCAGAGACGCTTCTTTTGGTGACAGAGTTGCAGCATTGGGCACCACCATCGCCATGAGGACGAAACAAAAATTTGGATGGGGTGTATAAATAACATACAGTAAAAAAAATAATAACAACATGTCTCGTATAACTGATTTTTCCGCCCGAGCTACTATGTAAAATATTCAAACACGCAGTAAACGGAGATTGTGAGGATGTAGGGAAACTTGTAATCATAGCAAATACAACGCCGGAATTTCGTATCCCTTGTGAAATGGTTGTCAAGGACCATCTTCGGGAGATCAGCGGCCTGAGGTGCGGTGATCTCGACACTCTTCTTTCGGCCGCAGGGGAAAAATTAAACAACAGGATGGACACGGATGATTGGTGCAAGTCTGAACAGAGGACGGCAGATATTATAACGCACATCATCGAGTTTTCAGAAGCACGAGCTTTCTTCCTCTAACACACACTGTGAAAAAAATAATAATATACGTGTCAAAAAAAATATACGTGTCAAAAAAATGAGACAAAAAATGTACATGTCAAAAAAAAAGTTGCCATGGACATCGTCAGAAAAAAGTTGCCTTATCGTAAAAAAATGTTATCATTAAAAAATGTGGTCTGGACGAAAAAAAATTGTTTCGTCAAAAAAAATTGACGTGGACATCGTCAGAAAAAAGTTGCCTTATCGAAAAAAAATTTATCGTCAAAATAAAGTTGACGTGGACATCGTCAGAAAAAAAGTTGCCTTATCGTAAAAATTTCTTATCGTCAAAAAAAATTGTCCCGTCAAAAAAAAGTTGACGTGGAAAATTATCATCGTCAGAAAAAAGTTGCCTTGCCTTATCGTAAAAAAATTTTATCGTCAAACAAAATTTGTTGTCAAAAAAAAGTTGACGTGGAAAAATTATCATCGTCAGAAAAAAAAGTTGCCTTATAAAAAAAAATTATCGTCAAAAAAAAGTTGTCAAAAAAAATGTGCAACAAAAAAAAGTACGTCAAAGAAAAAAAGTATATGTCCAAAAAAAAATATGGGAAAAAAAATGTATGTAAAAAAATGTACGTTAAAAAAATATAGATAGATAATTTTGATAGATAATATCATTGTTAAGATGTAGTTTCAAAACCTAAGTCTCGCTGGAGAGATGGAAAATTCCCATATTTATTATATAATACAGCTTTTTGAAAATCTTTTAATTTGGTATTTTATTTAAAATTCTTAGCATCGTAATGCAAACATGGCCACATATAATTTGATCGAAATCTTGAATACGATCGTCGTTGTAACAACTTTTAACATGTTTCAAGTAACGAATGAATTCTGTAGGGGGTACCCCTCCGAAAGAATCGAAAATAAAAGCATTATCAATTTGTTTATAATAGCATATCCAGTGAGTACCAACGTTTTCGGACTTGTCTAAATTTACCACGCCACATTGTCGAAAGTGAGGACTACCTTTAGGGAGAGAATCAGACATGAAAACCCCTTGAAGTGTTTAATTTTAAATATTTTAATTAAAGATTCAATGTTTTGGTTCGTGAGTGCTTCTTTTTTAAATTTTCTGAGTGCTCTAGACTTCACACCTTTGCCTACTTTTTTCTCCATGGCAAGATTATGACGCTTTTGTTCTTCTAGTTCTGCCTTATTTTTTTTCGAATCAATTACAGTTATGGCAATAGCAGCAATACTCCCAGCCAAGCTAACAACTGCCCCCAATGCAGCCAGTATAGCTGGAATTCTGAATATGAATCCACCACTGTGTGTTTTCTTTCTTGCATTTTGCAATCTTTTTAATTGTGGCGTACCAAGTAATAATTTCATTCCGTTTCCTTAGGCTTTACATTGCCTCTTCCTTCCTGGTTGTTTTTTTAGTTAAAATCGAATTAAGTTTTAATTTTTGATATCATGATATGGTATTTGGTACACAACTCCTTTTGGTTTCATGTTGTTGTTACTATGATTTTTCAAGGTATTTATATTACAAACCCCAACCTAATTTTTGTTTTGTATTCATAGCAATAGTTGTACCCAATGCTGTCATTTTTTTACCCAATGATGCGTCTGTGCTTGTTAATCTTCTACAAGCTGTCTCTTCCAGTTTTTGATCAGCCACATGACGATCATTCAGATCTTTGTGTGTGTTGTAAGTAATATCATGTTCCTTGCAAGCTGCATCCAGAGTATTAATACCCCTGTCCCCTCTTTCTATTCGTTTCTCAAGTTTCGTACCAGGACCAAAATATTAGTAACCAGATACGTGTAACTCGAACGGAAGTTTATTAATAATATCATTCACTAAACCTCGACCCTCTGATATATTCCCGAATTTAGGAGGTAGAATATTGATAATTTTAATTAAGTATCCTATAAATTTAGGATTGTTTACAATAAAATAACTAATTTGTCACTAATCATGTTTACAATACCTATTTTCTCATTATGGAAATTATTGTTCCCAGCATTTTCCTCCCCTGCTATAACCAGCAACCTATCTATAATTTTTTCTCATCGTTTACGCATAGAAATTACTTAGGTAGAGTATTGTATTGTTTTATACCACTACCGGTTTTTAGTTGATTCCAGATAGGTTTAATGAGATTTTTGTATTTATCCCCGCTGCTCGATTTCACACGCTTTTGACTGGCATCGTTATTTTGGTACAAAGCATCAGAGAGTGTCAAGATTTCAGAGAAACTTTGATAATCATCTTCTGTAAAATGTTTTGGTTGTTTTTTGGTAATGAGCTCCCATAGCCCTACGGTACCAGGTTATCTGGACCAGCTGTTTCTCCCACCCAAATTAATTTTTATGGTATCCCCTTCAAATGTTACTTTAGACTTGCCAATTTTCCATACTACGCCTTCATTACCCTCAATTGTTGGATACAATCCAAATACTTCATCTTTTTCGAATTTTCCTGTACTCAGGTAATCCTTTGCCAGGGGACCAAACTCGATTTTCTCTGATTCTTCTATAGCTACTTTAGCAGGTGGTTTCTTAAGTACCAGAGGAGTGTGGATACTAGATAATGGTGTAGGCGGAAAATCTGTATAATTTTTAGCAGTAAGAGGTACCAATTCATTGATGAGGTTTTTATTTTGTTCTGTAACAATCTTAATCTCTTTAGCGAGACCATTGATTGCATCGATAATAGGTTGGTCTTGACGCTTGTGTTGTTCGTAAAAACCTCGATTCTCTGATTTCCAAACTTTGAAACATTGGGACAAGTATTCTTGTAATTTCGAATTATCTTCTATTTTATGTCTTGTCATATTTTTTTGATTAATTTTTATTTTATATCTTTTCAACGTTAAAAAAGTCGTTGATTTTATTTCTAAATTTACCATCGTAAGGTTTCCGAGTCATGTCGATAGTAATAAATTAAAAATCGTCGCTGTTCCATCAAGATGAACAGAATTTTGAAAACTGGTTGTAAATTAAATCTTCTCCCACATAATCATCGTATACATGTTTCAAATTAGTATGATCTTGACGAAACAAACATATTAAGTTTGTATTATCTCGTAGTAATTGTTTGGGAATTTTGGAACAAGTTTGAGCTAAATAAAAGCAATCTATTTCTCGTGACGACCCTGTTTAAAAAAAATCTAATTTCATTCTGATTTTCCAGAATAACATCATCAAACACCACAACAGAATTTTTCAAACATTGGTCGAGAGGTTTTATTGTTGATGCAAATGTATCTATGCCCAGTCCCTCGTACAGCTTCATGAGTTGTTTGTATTTCGGTTGTTCTAAACTCTTTGAGAATACATACAAGTGTCTATTTTTCCAATCTAGCCAATTGGGGCAAGCAAGAAATTATCAACCAGCAAAGTGGTTTTTCCACAACCTGATGGGCCTGCAATGAGGCATCTTATGTTATCAGGTAACAACTCTCCATTTTTTTATTAGTTTCCACAACATCTGGTAAACGCTGTATAACATTCAAAGCTGGTGTCAAAGAATCACCTGGTTTGCTTCTATCCAACTTTTGTCTGGCAGACCTAACCATTTCACATACAATATATTATTTTTCTTCTTCAATATTTTCTCGATTAGATATGTATCACGAAAATTTTGTTTTACTAAGTTCCTCTTCATGGAATCTCCCTTTCAATATTTTGTTACAATTATCGTTTATGATATATGTATTTCGATTCCCTGGTAAAACTTGAACCACTGAGAATAACTCCGTACTCCAATTTTTAGTGAATTTCTTTTCGAATAACTGTTTATATTTTCTAACCCTTATCTGATCCCCTATTTTAAACTTTGGCTTCTTGATAGTGTATGTATATTTTTTTACAATAAACAGTAGAAATCAATCGTAGCTCATCAGATTTGGTTACCTCAACA
Source organism: Lepisma saccharinum (assembly GCF_977018435.1). Classification (NCBI taxonomy): domain Eukaryota; kingdom Metazoa; phylum Arthropoda; class Insecta; order Zygentoma; family Lepismatidae; genus Lepisma; species Lepisma saccharinum. The sequence continues at coordinate 55,845,024 of NC_139237.1, forward strand.
GGTTTCATGTGAATAGTACTGTGTACTGTATTGTTGTAATAATGAACTAGCTCGGGCAAAATTTGAACAGACTTATAATTACCCTGTAGAGTAAATTGTCTCCTCATGCGATTTTTTAATGTCCTTTTGAATCGTTCCACTATACTAACTTTCAGATCACTGTATGTAGAATAATGTTTAATATTATGTTTTTGCATTAACTTAGCAAATGTAGAATTGTAAAATTCTTTGCCTCTATCTGGCTGTAAATATTTTGGTATCCTTCCCTCACTGAATATCGACTTAAAAGCCTGGGTAACACAAGTACCAGTCTTGGATTTTAAGGGAACAGCCCATGCATATTTGCTAAAAGTATCAATAACTATAAACATATATATGAAACCATGATTTAACATATCCAATTTTTTTAAAGTCCCCCTTGGAGGAGCCATTTTAATCAGATCAGCCTGGAAGAATTCATTTATACCTTTTGTTACTACACTTAATCGCTTGTAATTGTGAAGGGCTGGTTTGTGTAATTCATGAACTATATCTTGTCTTCACATCGAGTTCGAAGTCAGAATATCGCATAAAATGGATTGTCCTCAGGGTATAACCGCTTTATGTCAAATACTGGCTTGTCACCAATTTCAATATCAAAAACTGATAATTGTTCGTCGTCATGTACTTTATATTAATTGGTAGACTCATCCCAGTACGCCATAGGTATTTGAATTGAATTGTGTGTACCATCTTTTCGCACTATAGTAATCTGAGGAACATCAATATGTTTTCCATGTTTTAGAAAACTAAATTTCAGAAATCGTAAACTACCAACAACAAAATTTCATGTACCTGAGTGTACTGATTTAATTTGTAAATATTGCCAGCATTGGCGTACATCCAGTGCACTCGAGCATTTGGAACACTTTGTAACCTAACAATTTCAATAGAATAAAATTGACGAGTATCTACGTCATCTGGTCTGCTTAATACCGGTTCCAAGTGTTTGTTGATAGTACGAACCAACTCATCGTAGCTCGGTTTGATTTTTACATCAACATACAGTTGTTTATATTCTTCGTTGAGATCGTAAAGTTGGGTAGCAAAACCTGATAATGCAGATTCTTGACTTGCTTCAAGAGTGGTAATTTGTAACGTAATATTAGAAATAATCTCATGTAAATTTTCTACAAGTTTAGTAGTGTAAACGTATTGTTTCTAAGTAGTACTTAGTAGGTATGCATTTGTAGCCTCTTTTTTTATCAATTGAATATCAGTTTTTGACATATTTTGACAATTTTTTGTCGATGTTTTAGCGTTTAGCAATGTTTTAGTAAAATTTCCCTTTTTTCCCACTCGTACTTGGTAGGTATGCATTTCTAGCCTTTTTTATCAATTGAATATCAGTTTTTGACATATTTTGACAATTTTTTTGTCGATGTTTTAGCGTTTAGCGATGTTTTAGTAAAATTTCCCTTTTTTTCCCACTCACACTTGGTAGGTATATCACGATCTTACGTGATATAACTTAACCTATTTATTTTACTACGTGCTAAACTACACGAGAGCATCTACGTGCTTTGACCTACTTTTAGTAGTGGTAGAAACCCGGTTCTGAAATCGAAAATTGGGCTCGGAGTGGGGCTCGACTTAATGGTTTTCTCTTGTAAGGCATAAGCCTCATTTTCTAGCAGTGTTGGCAACACCTCACTCGATCACGATCTAACGTGATATAACTTAACCTATCTTACGATTTTTTACGATCTTCGGTGATATAACTTAACCTATCATTTATTTTTTTATTTACACACCGAACTAACTTACATTATATTTTATATAACCTAAAAAAATGTATTGATTTTTTTTAGTATGTGGCAATTTTTTTAGGATTTTTTTTTAAAACTGCTCCGTGACCCTCTCGTTCTTCACGTCATGGATGAAGGACTTCTCAGCCACCAGGATGACGCTGCACAGAGTATCGGCAGGCAGCGCGTCGTGGAACTCGCAAACGATCTTGATGTTGGTTGGATCGTTGACCACCACGTGCTTCCGTTTCGTGGTATTGATGACGAACATCGGCCTGTGTGTTTTGAATTCGCTGGGCGTGTAGTACATGTCGACGTTTCCCTCGGTCACGCGCTTGTAAGCGGTGTAAGCTTCGTAAAGTTTTAGATAATCATCTTTGGTCATGTCGAGGTTGTAATTCTCGCGCGGGAACACTTCGTTCCTCCCATTCTTGAGATAAACATTTTTGATCTTGGAGTCGTCGAATTCGCAAAGAGATTTTTCCTAAGTCTTACCGTTTCCAAGATAACCCCACTTCCGGTCGCCATTTTGGATTTCCGAGCATATGTTCTATTCATATTTTACTTACATATAGGTGTACATGATGAATCACCAAACTGATTTTTCCTAAGTCTTACCGTTTCCAAGATAACCCCACTTCCGGTCGCCATTTTGGATTTCCGAGCTTAGGTTCGATTCATACTTTTTCTCACATATAGGTGTACATGATGAATCACCAAACAGATTTTTCCTAAGTCTTACCGTTTCCAAGATAACCCCACTTCCGGTCGCCATTTTGGATTTCCGATCATAGGTTCTATTCATAGTTTTTCTCACATATAGGTGTACATGATGAATCACCAAACAGATTTTTCCTAAGTCTTACCGTTTCCAAGATAACCCCACTTCCGGTAGCCATTTTGGATTTCCGATTATAGGTTCTATTCATACTTTTTCTCACATATAGGTGTACATGATGAATCACCAAACAGATTTTTCCTAAGTCATGAATTGGAGGGTTCTATGACAACCTATATTAATTCTCGTAAGAGAACAGAAAACACACACACAAAATAAACAATACTTTGGTCACAACAACAAATAGTCTTCTTCAACCCCAATCCAACAACCCAAAAATCATCATCCTAACTAGAACCATGTAACTATCTGCCATCTCTTAGAGGTTTTGTGAACTAAGTGGTGTTTTGTTTGTGTGTAAAAAAAATGCAATGCTTTTTGCACTTGGTTATCATCACCTAACATGTTATTAATTGTTTTTTTAAAATTAATTACAACTGAAAACTAATAATTAATATTATCTAAAGTTACTAAATAATATTATACAAGTAATTGATATATTTTTTTTGTTCTTGTTGCTAGTGTTGGGTAATTATAGTTGTTGCAAAATATAGCTCTCGCGTATGACAGTTTCTGAGTTTTGTTGGGTATATAAGAACAATTATACACGACCTCTCTCGGTTCTCCTCCGTAGCCGTGCGTGTTCAGGCGTTCACTCGTTCTTGTCGTTGTTCGTTCTACGTGTGGCCTATAGGTTCGAACCCGGTCGTGGTCGAAAGTTTTTCAGCGTGTCTAGGAGTCTTTAACAGTGTGTATATTTACTTCTCTGTGTTGAGTCTACGGATTCTGAACGGGGTTGTTTAATGTATATGTTGTTCTTGATATATATATATATATATATATGGTGTTCATGTATGTATCCAAAGCACATTGGAAACAATATTCGATCATTAGCTGCGTTCAACCACTGCTGCGGTGGAGTGACCACCCCCTGTCCATGGACCCCTGTCCCCGGGGTCCTATTCCTGTCCCTGGGCTCGTGTTCCCAGGAGTCCCTTTCCCCTTGTCCCTGGACCCCTGTCCCCGGGGTCCTATCCCTGTCCCCGGGCTCGTGTTCCCTGTTAAGTTAGGTAAAGTTAGGTTGTTGTCTAATGTCTATGTCTATGTGTAATGTCTATGTCTATATGTAATGTCTATGTCCATGTCTCTGTCTTTGTAGGTTTTTTTTTGTCCTAAATTTTTTTTTAACGCAGGACTTGGAAAAAATTTTCGATTGTTGAAAAAAATGGTTCCATGACGACCTATGTTTATTTTGGTATGGGTGGACAGAGGACACCGAGACTCGACCGACGCACTAAACCCGACCTCTCTACGACTATTCGTTCAAAAGTTACGAGTGATCAAAGTTTTTGGGAGGGGGTGGGCTAACTTCTTACCCCTTGACCCCAGGACCACCAAAACTTGGTATACATATTCTACACCTCCAAAATCGACAGGGGGCATCTAACGATGCCGTATGGGGGTGTTTTTTGATATATTTTTTCGATAACTCTTACCATTTTCGAGATATTTGCAAATTAAGATTTTTTTAACGCTGGACTTAGAAAATTTTCGGTACATTTTTTTTTTGTTCCATGACGACCTAAGTTTATTTTGGTATGGGAGGACAGAGGACACCGAGACTCGACCGACACACTAAACCCAACCTCTCTACGCGTACTCTACGTCACCAAAAAAGGTTAAAGGTTCCAAATAACAATAGTTAGAGTTTCCCCAATCTAGTAAAGTGGATTGGTTGAAATCTCCAAGGCGTATTTTGCATTTTTTTTTCAAATATGAACACGTTAAAACTTAACTGTGTGAGAATTTTTGAGCTTTGTATTCGCCCTGAGAAAATTCTATATAAAATAACATACCTGAAAATTATATTCACAATAGATTGATTTTTTTGAGTTTTGTAATCACCTCAAGAACTTCTATATAAAATAACATACCTGAAAATTGTATTCACAGTAGATTGAATTCTTGAGTTTTAGTATTCGCACACAAGAAATTCTATATAAATAACATACCTGAAATTCTATTTACAGTAGATTGAATTTTTGAGTTTTGTAATTACTCCAAGAAATTCTATATAAAATAACATACCTGAAAATTGTATAGCTATATACTAGACTTTTTGATTTCTGTGATTTTGGAGAAAGCAATGGCATCCACCACCAGTTTCAATCGTAAAAATGATAAAACTGAATGTGTTACTTGTGGGAAGCTAATCTCAAGGAACAATTTATCGGTACACAGGGCAAGATGTAGCGAAACAGGTTCGAGAATTAATCGTTCGTCACCTTCTAAGTCTTGTGCTCGAGGCGGAAAGATGATTAGCATTACAAATTTAAGTAAACACCTGAAAATTTGCAAACCATCGACCGAACAAGGAACATTGAAAAGAAAAATCGATGATCCAGGAACCGAAGCTTCTACTTCCAAACAAGTTAAATTATCGGATGAACGCAAACCAATTAGATCTGCATTTAACCGTCATATATAGGATTTCTCTTTTACTTCGGAACCAGGCTGCGACATTCTTAGTTTCTTGCGTGAAACGAAAACATCCGTGATAAATATTCTGAAAAATAAATTGGAAAATAATTCCATAAAAGTATATGTTGATCTATTTTCCGAATACGAAAAAGTCGATGGTACAACAAGAGTTTTTTATCATCGAACAAAAAAACAGGCTCTTCATTTGGCGGACGTCGATAATTTGGACGAATTTTATTCTGATCTTTCAAATGAACTGGTTAAGAAACATGACGATTTCGAGGCTACAGGGTCGGGATGGTCTCTGTGTGGTAGTCCTCACACGTTAATCGTTTACGTAAACCAATTCTCGCCTCTTCGTGCATCCAGCTACGTTCCTCTTCCAGTGGATAATAAAAATAAAAAAGCCGTGCTGAATATTCAAAATATAGATGATAAATATTTTCTTTGGTGTGTGTTGGCGGAACTTCACCCGATTCATTGGTCAAATAATCCAGAACAGGTTTATCATTACAAGCAGCATGAACCTGAACTGGAAAATGCAATGGCTGGCATCGAATACCCGGTAACCATTTGTGATATATCAAAATTCGAAACACGAGCACGAGATGCAGAAGGAAAACGCTTAATCATCAACGTGTATTCCTATACGTTGGATAAACATGTCGTGCATGCCGTCAGGATAAGCGATGTCGACGATGATGATGCTCGTGTGATTAATCATCTTCTAATTTCAAACGACAGTGTTCACGATTACTGTCTCATTCGTTCTCTATCACGTTTGGTCAGAAGTCAAACTACCAAGTATGCAAACAACATCGAAGTTTGCCCGAGATGCCTAACCACATTCAACGATATAAAACAAGTCGATTATCGAAAATACACCGGACGTCAGATTGCTATCGATAAACTTGCTCAACATAAAATATATTGCGGCAACAACAGACCGGTTCGAATATTGATGCCCGAAAAGAACGAAGTGGAAGAATTTAGGATGCACAAGGCATTGTTGGAACATCCGGCCATCATCGTTGCTGATTTCGAGGCGTTCCTCAAACCACTCTCATACTGCGATCCGGATCCCGAAGTTTCTTCCACCACACCTTACCAGCTTCACGAACCAAACAGTTTCGGTTAGTTGTCGTGCGACAGGATAAAATAGATGAACCGTACGTATACCGAGGACCCGATGCAATCGAACGCTTCTTCGAAAAGATGATCGAGGAGGTTGGGAAAATTGGATGCATGCTGCAAACATCGAAACCGATGCTTCCGTTATCTGCTATGGAACTTCAAAATTACTATGACACTGTCAAGTGTACTGTGTGTGATAACCACTTCACAGACGACAATCGTAAAGTGTTTCACCATTCGCATACGGACGGTCGCTTCATAAGCGGAATCTGTAATGCATGCAACCTCAAAATTCAAAAACCAAAATTCATCACCATATTCTTTCACAATGGCTCTAATTACGACTTTCATCCCTTAATTAGGAAACTCGGATACGACACTCAAAAAATAGATATTCTTGCTCAAAACTAAGAACGATACATCTCTATAAGTAAGAAAGTTATGATTCCTGAGACTAAAAATACCATCGAGATGAGGTTTCTGGATTCATACAGATTTCTCTCTGCCAGCCTGGACACTCTTGCCAGCAAACCTTTAGACGAACAATTCAAAATTACAAAAGCTAGTTTTCCCAACGTAGACATAGAACTCGTTAGACGTAAAGGGATTTATCCTTACGAATATGTTAGTGATAATTCTAAATTTAATGACGACGCTCTCCCACTTCCAAGATAATTTTACAGCAGACTCAGGGAGAAAGGAATCACGGACGAAGAATACCAACACGCGGAACTCATGTGGGAGAAATTAGAATGTAGGACACTCGGAGACTACCACGATGCCTACTTAAAATTAGACGTAACGATACTCGCGGATGTTTTTCAAGCGTTCAGGAGAACTTCAACGAATAATTATAAATTAGATCCAGCGTATTTCTACAGCCTACCGGGATTAGCGTGGTCGGCAATGTTATTCCAGACAAAGGTCAAGCTGGAACTGATATCGGACGTGGACATGTTACTTTTCATCGAGAGGGGGATTCGGGGCGGGATGGTACAATGTGTACAGAGATATGCAAAAGCCAACAACGTGCACATGAAAGAAGATTATGATTCAAATCGAGCATCGAATTACATCTTCTACGCCGACGTTAATAATCTCTACGGACAAGCCATGGTACAGAAACTTCCTTACTGGGGATTCGAATGGGCATCAATAGATATAGAAAATTTCGATGATAGTGAGTATGGCTTCTTCGCAGAGGTGGATATCGAATTCCCCGACCATTTACACGATCTGTTCAGCGATTTACCACCGGCATCCGAGTTCAAATCTTCGCCTCATTCTAATCAATGCAAGCTTTTATTGACTCTAGAGGGCAAAAAGAGATACGTTGTTCATTACTCGAATCTCCGATTCTTGATCGGGAAGGGTGTTAAGGTAGCGAATATTAGAAGAGTCCTCAGGTTTAAACATTCCGAGTGGCTCAAACCGTACATTGAAACAAACACGCAACATAGGACAGTTGCCACTTCCGATTTAGAAAAAGATTTTTTTAAATTGATGAATAACGCTGTGTATGGCAAGACGATGGAAAACGTGCGGAATCATGTAGACGTGAAATTGGTTTGAGATAAAAATAAATGCATGAAGTGGGTGGCTGATCCTAGATTCAAGTCGAGAAAAATTTACAATGAGAATTTGGCACTTTTCAATCTAGATATAAAATTGATGAAATTCAGAAAACCAATTTACGTTGGCGCAACGGTTCTCGATTGGAACATAACAGGGACAGGGGGGACCCCCGGGGACAGGGGGTGGTCACTCCACCGCAGCAGTGGTTGAACGCAGCTAATGATCGAATTTTGTTTCCAATGTGCTTTGGATACATACATGAACACCATATATATATATATCAAGAACAACATATACATTAAACAACCCCGTTCAGAATCCGTAGACTCAACACAGAGAAGTAAATATACACACTGTTAAAGACTCCTAGACACGCTGAAAAACTTTCGACCACGACCGGGTTCGAACCTATAGGCCACACGTAGAACGAACAAAGACAAGAACGAGTGAACGCCTGAACACGCACGGCTACGGAGGAGAACCGAGAGAGGTCGTGTATAATTGTTCTTATATACCCAACAAAACTCAGAAACTGTCATACGCAAGAGCTATATTTTGCAACAACTATAATTACCCAACACTAGCAACAAGAACAAAAAATATATCAATTACTTGTATAATATTAATTAGTAACTTTAGATAATATTAATTATTAGTTTTCAGTTGTAATTAATTTTAAAAAACAATTAATAACATGTAAGGTGATGATAACCAAGTGCAAAAAGCATTGCATTTTTTTTACACACAAACAAAGGACCACTTAGTTCACAAAACCTCTAAGAGATGGCAGATAGTTACATGGTTCTAGTTAGGATGATGATTTTTGGGTTGTTGGATTGGGGTTGAAGAAGACTATTTGTTGTAGTGACCACAGTATTGTTTTTTTTGTGTGTTTTCTGTTCTCTTACGAGAATTAATATAGGTTGTCATAGAACCCTCCAATTCATGACTTAGGAAAAATCTGTTTGGTGATTCATCATGTACACCTATATGTGAGAAAAAGTATGAATAGAACCTATGATAGGAAATCCAAAATGGCGACCGGAAGTGGGGTTATCTTGGAAACGGTAAGACTTAGGAAAAATCTGTTTGGTGATTCATCATGTACACCTATATGTGAGAAAAACTATGAATATAACCTATGATCGGAAATCCAAAATGGCGACCGGAAGTGGGATTATCTTGGAAACGGTAAGACTTAGGAAAAATCTGTTTGGTGATTCATCATGTACACCTATATGTGAGAAAAAGTATGAATAGAACCTATGATCGGAAATCCAAAATGGCGACCGGAAGTGGGGTTATCTTGGAAACGGTAAGACTTAGGAAAAATCTGTTTGGTGATTCATCATGTACACCTATATGTAAGTAAAATATGAATAGAACATATGCTCGGAAATCCAAAATGGCGACCGGAAGTGGGGTTATCTTTGAAACGGTAAGACTTGCGAATTCGACGACTCCAAGATCAAAAATGTTTATCTCAAGAATGGGAGGATCTAAGTGTTCCCCGCGCGAGAATTACAACCTCGACATGACCAAAGATGATTATCTAAAACTTTACGAAGCTTACACCGCTTACAAGCGCGTGACCGAGGAAAACGTCGACATGTACTACACGCCCAGCGAATTCAAAACACACAGGCCGATGTTCGTCATCAATACCACGAAACGGAAGCAGGTGGTGGTCAACGATCGAACCAACATCAAGATCGTTTGCGAGTTCCACGACGCGCTGCCTGCCGATACTCTGTGCAGCGTCATCCTGGTCGCCGAGAAGTCCTTCATCCATGACGTGAAGAACGAGAGGGTCACGGAGCAGTTTTAAAAAAAAATCCTATAAAAATTGCCACATACTAAAAAAAATCAATACATTTTTTTAGGTTATATAAAATATAATGTAAGTTAGTTCGGTGTGTAAATAAAAAAATAAATGATAGGTTAAGTTATATCACTGAAGATTGTAAAAAAATCGTAAGATAGGTTAAGTTATATCACGTAAGATCGTGATCGAGTGAGGTGTTGGCAACACTGCGAGAAAATGAGGCTTATGCCTTACAAGAGAAAACCATTAAGTCGAGCCCCACTCCGAGCCCCATTTTCGGTTTCAGAACCGGGCTTCTACCACTACTAAAAGTAGGTCAAAGCACGTAGAGGCTCTCGTGTAGTTTAGCACGTAATAAAATAAATAGGTTAAGTTATATAACGTAAGATCGTGATATACCTACCAAGTGTGAGTGGGAAAAAAAGGGAAATTTTACTAAAACATCGCTAAACGCTAAAACATCGACAAAAAATTGTCAAAAGATGTCAAAAACTGATATTCAATTGATAAAAAAGGCTACAAATGCATACCTACTAAGTACTACTTAGAAACAACAAGTTTACGCTACTAAGTTTCAATTTAGAACTCTGGGTAGCAAGATCTTGTACTTGACTTCTCATTTCTGTAAATAATGAACGTAGTTCATTAATTATTTGATTGTTGGGGAGACTAGCAACAGTTTCTCTGATTTGCGCAATTTCTGCTTGAATGTTTTTGATATCTTCAGATTTTAAAATTCGATGTACTGCTCTCCTCATAGCTCTGATTTCCTGAGAAGTAGGCAAAGCAGCTACAGTATCCTAAAGTGTAGTAAGAGTTAATTTTATAGCATCGAGTTCTGTTGCATTAACTGCATTTTTCAAAATTTCTTGCATTTTCGTTATGTCATCCTGCGTATGTGTAGACTGTTGCAGTGTCTCTAATTTACTCTGAATGTCGTCAATACGATGATGGAAATGCGATAATTCTGATTCAGTATTCAAGCTTTCAAGCTTTTAGCTTAGTAACTTGCTGTTGAACTATAGTTAGAATATCAGTAATGCCAGGCTGTTTCGATTCCAGAGTTTCCTGTACACTTGTTAGCTCATTTCTCATAGTTGCCATAGTATCTTCTATGTGATCTATGGTACCTTGTATCTTCCCAAAATCTTCATAAGTCTCCAACTGCAATTTGATGCCGGCAACGCTCCGAGAAATAGCATTTAATTCAGAAGATGAAGGTAAATTATTGATAAAATGTTCCAATGTCTGCAGTTTCGATTGAACATCTGTTATAGCTGTATGCAGTTCATCTGTCTGTAATTCAGATTTGATACTTTGCAATGTAGGAACTTCAAAAGATTGAAACTGTTCTTGCAAAATAGCAATACTAGCATTTACCTGCTCATATTCTTCTTGAGTTTTGATATTCTGGATGATGGTTTGCAGTTTGTTACGAATAAAATTTGCCTGATCATTTAATTGCTGTTTCAGCTGTTCGGTATTCGCTCTCTGGAGTAGTATATTTAATGCTATAACAAGGACCACTTACAAGTGTAGAAAAGAAGAGCTCAAATAATTGAATAATCTGATTTGCTTACACTTAAAACAATGGCAAGAGGGGCTTATACCCTAATTCTTCAGGTGTGATATGCTCTGATTTTTAAGAAATTCTGAATTTTAGTGTAGAAAAAGAAGAAGCCTCTCAGATAGATTTGTTTATACTTAAAACAATGGCAAGAGGGGTTTATATTCCAATTTTTCAGGTGTGATATGCTCTGATTTTTAAGAAATTCTGAATTCAAGTGTAGAAAAAGATGAAGCCTCTCAGATAGATTTGCATATACTTAAAATTATGCCAAGTTCCCATATCATCTTATTGTTTATAGTGTGTTTTTTCTGTCAAAATCCCAAGAATCTTGAATCCCCCCCCCCTCAGACAAATTCGGCTATGTGTGTAAAAGCTATATCTGTGTGAATGTTGTTTATAAACTTGTCAAAAATATGGCTTTTTTGATATTATTTTTGGCCATATTTCTATGCTCTACAATTCTATTGCTTGGGGTAAGCAATTATAGCTCGGAAAAATGCATGAATTGATATTAATCTATCAAAAGACTAATGTTTTGCCTCCATGCCTTGCCGGCACGCAAGAGATAAAATCTACACGCTAGAATGGGGCATTAATGATTTTTCTGTGCGATTCACTGAAGGGGCCATTAATCTTTCTGTGCGACAGGGGGAAAAGTGTAACATGTCTGCAACATGTAAAAGTGCAACAAAGATTAAGATAAAGATACACATTTTCTGTCATAGAGGCAATGAACTGCCCCTCTTCATGTTGAAAGCAATTCTGTTCTGATAATATAAACCTAGGCAAAGACTTGGAAAATATTATGACAGAAACAAAATCCAATTTTGTCTGTATCAAGGTCTTCAGAACCCAGTAAAATGTGGGCATATTCTATTTGGAGGTGTTAATATTGAGGCCTTGTAATCAGGGGCTTTGGGTTCGAGTCCTGATAAAATGTATAAGATTGAAATACATACAACTGCCCACACATAAGATATTCACTGCTAGCTGATATACAGTTGAGGTTTGTATGTTGTACAACAGGATAATAGAGCAAATATCTTCTAGAACTGCTCTGTGACCCTCTCATTTCTTACATCATAAACATATGATTTTTCACCTATGAGAATAACACTACATATGGTGTCATCAGGTAATGCCTCATGGAATTCACAGATAATTTTAATATTTGTTCTGTCATTCACCACAACTTGTTTCCTTTTTGAAGTGTTAATTACAAACATGGGTCTCTGTGCCTTGAATTCATCTGGTGTGTAATACATGTCAGTGTTGCCAGTAGTGACCCTCTTGAATGCCGAAAAAGCCTCATATAATTTAAGGAAATCATTCTTGGACATGTCTAAATTATAATTTTCTCTAGGAAAGACCTCATTTCTGCCATTTTTAAGATATATGTTCTTGATGTTGCAGTTATCAAATTTACTTGAATTTTTTTCCTGATTGTTGTGTCTTCCAGTCTGAAACAGTACTACTACAAAATCAGGCATGTCGTATTGAATACTGGAGAATGAATTTGTGGCATCAAATTCATAATAAGAACCAGTTGCGGGCTTCTGTACACATTGATATGTATAAAATTGCAGAGGAATCTGTGGATTTTTTATTATATCAGCTTTGTATTTAAGAGCATAACTGGCCTCGTACTCAACAACAGGGATTCTTAACTCCATAGTCTGAATAATGCATTTGCCTGCATCTGGTAGGGTATTGGGCATAGCTTCCCCTGTAGAGTTTATTGCACTGTACCTCATCAAAGCATTGTTATCATTTGCAGCTCTTCTAAATGTAATTCTTAACCCACCCTTCCACATAATATCTTTGTAATCTGAGAAGAATCCTGGCAATAGGCGCATCGGGAACAGCACTGTGTGGTTCTTAGATAATATCTTATCACCAGCCTCAAAACCACCGATTTTGTAGTATGAAGCCTCGGTTTTGGATAATTTTAATGTGGCCAAAGCCGTGGAGGTAATGCCGGGATAATCTATTCTGTTTATAACAACGCCATGCTTTCTGATCTCAATTTCAGAGAATAGATGCGGCACAAAATTGTCTACAAGTCTTATATTTGTATTTGCCGGATAATCTGTTCCATCGAGCTTTACAACATCAAATTTGATGTATAAATCTGCTCTGTGGGGGTGTATAAATCCATCCCCTACATCAAGATCAACCTCAATCTCTGTGTTGGGTTGATTTAAATTTGCAAATGTCCTCCTGTTTGGGGGGAATGATTGTAGCTCATAACTCTCAATATTTTCCATTTTCTTCTTGTATGTATTTTCATTTAAATATTAATCTCTATGATTGCAGTTGTTGTGGCTCCAGCAAAATCAACTAATTCTTCTTTTTCATTAGTGACCATCAATTCAATATTATCTATTCTATTATGGCACACAGGAAAATATAATGTTGGGGATGGATTGTAGATGATGGGCTCCATGAATTCAGAATTAGGTTTGAATGTTGCAATGATGCCGGTTTGTTTGTGAGAGCCTATGCCATTTGATTTGGTGATCATACCCTCTGCTACATTACAGTGAATATTCAGAGTTTCTATAGCCAAGAATTTAGGTATATTCATAGCAGTGTGTTTGATGCCTGGTTCAAGTTTTGTGTTGTTCTCAAATCCTAACAGCTCTCCTATAGTACCCAGATCCACTGTCTCTGTAGCAGATACAATCTCTACTCTGTGAGTGACAGAATTTTGACTTAACACTACACCTCTGGGTAATTGAGCATTTAGAGTGGAGAGATTATATTGCCCTGGAGTAATGACAATTTTTTCATCCCCAACTGCAATTGCGTTGTTGTGGTGTGTAATATTAGGGATCAGGTACATGCCATAAAATGCTCTGAGAGCTATTGTTTTGTGATATACAATATCATCATGCAATTTGAGTTTCAATATTGAATTTAGCTGGTGAGATGGAATACCCCCATGATGTTTCAGATACCACAAGGCTTTTTGAAAATCTTCAATTGATGGTTTATTTATTTGAGACATATATCTAAGAATGGATAAACACAAATGTCCGCAATTAACATCTTTGAAGTTTTGAACACGGGCATTATTGTAATAAAGATTAGGTGAATTTAAATATTTTATTAAATTTTCAGGTGGAGCACCTCCAAATGAATCAAACACAAATGCCTCATTTTTTAAATATTTAAGATAGCAGATCCAGTGGGTGCCCTGATTTTTGTACTCATCCAAATTAACAACGCCACACTCTTTGTTGAGTGGTTGTTCTGGTAAAGAATCAGACATGTACACACCTCTAAAATGGGTTGATGCCCAATGGCTTGATTAAAGCTTCAATATCTTGGTTTGTAAGCGGCTCTTGTTTTTTTTAAACTTAATCATGGCTCTTTTAACACCTTTGCCCTGTTTCTCCATGGCCAGGTTATGGCGCTTCTGCTCATCTAATTCTGCCCTATTTTTCTTGGCATCTATTACTGTTTTTGCTATGGCGGCTGATCCCCCAGCCAAGCTCCCCACAGCCCCGAGAGCAGCTAAGATGGCAGGGATGGTAAATATGAATCCCCCCACATGTGATTTTTTTCTTGATTGCTGTAATTTTTTTAATTGGGGGGTACTAAGTAACAATTTCATACCATGTCCCTTTGCAAGACAAGAATTTTTTTTCTTGCGCTGCTTTTTGGTCAAAAGACTGTCAATAGTTTTAAGAGATTTGAGACCTGCATAAGGTATTTGATACATAACACCCTTGGCCTTCATTGTAGGTTTATTATATACATATTCACAACCCCCACCCCAGTTTTTGTTTGGTGTTCATAGCTATGGTGGTTCCCAATGCTGCTATTTTTTCACTTAAAGATGCATCTTTGCTTACAAATCTGCCAAATGCAGCCTCTTCTAATTTCTTATCTGCAACATGTCTCTTGTCAAGATCAGAATGTGTGTTGTATGCAATATCATGGTCTCTACAAGCAGCATCTAGGGGATTAACACCAGGATCCCCTCTGTTTAATCTATGGTCCAGTTTTGTGCCTGGACCACAATATTGATAGCCTGGAATGTGTAGTTCAAATGGCAGCTTGTTTATAATGTCATTAACAAGGCCCCGACCCTCAGAAATATTCCAAAATTTGGGGGGTAGAGTATTAATAATTTTTATGAGATATCCAATCCCCTTAGTGTCATTCACTATAAAATTAGACAATTTTGTGCTTATCATGTCCATAATTCCTACCTTTTCATTGTAAAAATTGTGGTTCCCAGCATTTTCCTCCCCAGCTATCACCAATAACCTATCTACAAGTTTCCTGACATCATCAACCCACACAAATTCTTTAGGCAGGGTGTTGTATTGTTTGATTCCACTGCCAGTCTTAATTTGTGACCATATGGGATTGATTAAATTATTGTATTTTGCCCCACTGCTCGACTTGACTCTTTTTTGTGTGGGATCATTGTTCTGGTATAGAGCATCTGATTTTATTAATATTTCTTTGTAATCCTCATAATCCTGATCTGTATAGCTGCCAGGCCTTTTCCTAGTCATCAGTTCCCATAATCCAGGTGTGCCGGTGTACTTAACAAAAGCACCTTTTTCTCCAAGTCGAGATTCTGAATATACAATTATATCATCTCCCATAAATGTTACTCTGAAATTGCCAATTCTATGTATGATGCTGCCATCAAGCTCTGTGTCAGCATATAAGCCAAAAACCTCATCTTTATTGTCTTTAGGTGTGGTTAAATATTTTTGAGCAAGAAGACCCAATTCAATAGGATCCTGACTAGCCTCAATTCTTCTAGGAGCAATAGGACTAGGTGTATGAATACTTGAAAGTGGGGTGAATGGATAATCTAATATGTTCCTTGCAGCTACAGGTACAAGCTCTGTGAGCAAATTTTGATTTTGCTCTGTAACAGTTTTGATATTCTTACCTAAATTATTAATAGCATCAATTACAGGCTGTTCTGTTTGTTTGTGTTTTTCATAAATTCCTCGGTTCTCTGATTTCCATCCCTTAAATCTTTTTACAAGATAATCTCTTAACTTAAGATCATCAATGATTGGCCTTTTCATGTTTATTTATATACGTCTCTACTTCTAGAAAAATGCTAATTTTATTTCTGTATTTGCCACTATTAGGTGTTCTTGTCATATCAATTGTGACAAAGCCATAACTGTCCTGGTTCCAGCACTTGCTGCAAAACTTGGAAAAATCATTGTAGCTCAAGTCCCCACCTACATATTCATCATGTATGTGTTTGAGGTTGGTATGATCCTGATGAAACACACATATAAAATTGCTGTTGTCTCGGATTAGTTGCTTCGGTATTTTTGAAAAGGTCTGTGCCAGGTAGAAGCAATCAATGTTTTTGTGCCGGCCCTGTGTAAAGAAGTTTCTAACCTTGTTTTGATTATCCAGTATAATGTCATCAAACACAACAACAGAATTATCGAGACATTCATCAAGTGGCTTAACATCTGGTTCAAAAGTGGCAATATCCAATCCATCATATAGCTTCATCAGCTGCTGATATTTTAATTGTTCCAAGCTCTTACAGAAGATATACAAGGGCCTGTTTTTCCAGTCTAACCAGTTGGGTGCCAATAAAAAATTATCAATCATTAGTGTAGTTTTACCACAAGCAGATGGCCCAACAATAAGACACCTAATATTATCAGGCAGCAAGTTGCCATTTCTCTTATTCTGTTGTTCAGGTTCTGGCAGCCTCTTTATAACATCCCAGGTGTTCATATTATTATTTTGTTTGCATCGATCCAGCTGTGTTCTGGAAGTCCCAGCCATTTGACAAGTAACTTGTTGCCTTTTCTGCGGATGATTTTTTCTATGAGATATGTGTCAGGCTGTTTAGTTTTGCTGAGCTCTTGTTCATAGAACCTGCCTTTGAGAATTTCTCCTCGGTGATCCTTTATTATATATGTGTTAAGGGTCCCGGGTTTAACCTGAACCACTGTAAATAATTCAGTGCTCCAGTTTCTGGTAAAGCCTCTCTTGAATAAGTGCTTATATTTGCTTATTCTTACTTGATCCCCCACCTTGTATTTGGCCTTTCTTGTTGTTGGCTGATATCTGGGATAATAAACAGTGCTGATCAATTTTTGCTCATCAGATGAAGTTACTTCAGAGGGTTTCATGTTGATTGTGGAATGGACAGAGTTGTTATATTTATGTAGAAGTTCTGGAAGAATATTAATCCATTTATAATTACCTTGAAGTGTAAATTGTTTATACATAAGATTTTTTAAGGTTCTGTTGAATCTCTCTACAATTGAGGCCTTGAGGTCACTGTAACTCGAATAATGTTGTATTGCCTGGCTTTTAATAAATTGTTGAAACACTGAATTATAAAATTCTTTGCCATTATCTGTTTGCAAATAGCGCGGGGATCTTCCACTCTGATTGATGATTGTTCTGATGGCTTCTGTAACACATTTTCCAGTCTTGGATTTGAGTGGCACAGCCCAGGCAAATTTTGAAAATGTATCTATCACAGTGAGTAGATACTTGTAGCCCTTGTTGATTTTGTCTAAGTTTTTCAACTGTCCACTTGCCATTTCAATCAAGTCGCTCTGCCATAAATCATCTATGCCCTTTGTGACAACTGGGAGTCTCTTAAAATTATGTCGGGCTTGTCTGTGTAATTCATCAACAATAATTTGTCTAGACATAATATGTAAACAAGAATATTGCAACTATGGGGTGTTCAGCAGCTGAAACTGCAGGATTTTCTAAATATAATTTGTCCCCTATTTGTATTTTAAATTCCAAAGAGCCATCATCTGCAGCATAGGCTGTTTCTAATGTATTGGGGTCTGTAAAATCCTCTAATTCTACACTGGTGATTTTCACTTTGTTATCAGCATTTGTTATTGATAAGGTAGGGTAGTGGTGTGCCTGTGGTTGAAGCCAATATTTGATCTTGATTGGTCTCAATATGCCCCCAACAAAAAATTGGTAATAAAATTGTGCAGGGGACAGCATATATATTTTGCCACCTGGTGTAAATGGAGAATCATATTCTTTGTTGGGGATGCTGTACAATTCAAGAATTACTGTATGTTTTGGATTCTCGATTATGCCTGTTATTTCTTTTTCTGCTGTGAGCAATCTGCTTGTTACAGATTCAAGGTGCTCATTGATGGTCCTAACAACATCATCATGGCCTGGCTTTATTTTTATGTCCACAGCAAGTCTCTTGTATTGCTGCACAATTTCTTGTAGCTGGGTGGCAAAAACAGACAGGGCATTTGCTTGATTGGATTCCATGGTCCCTAGCTGTTGCTTGATATTAGCAACAATTTGTTGCAAATTTTCAACAATTGCCAATTTTGAATTTTGAGCTGTAAGATCATGGATTTGTCTTCTGATATCCTCAAACAGGGCATGCAATTCATTAATATGTTGATTGGTTGGAAGAGTGGCCACTGTCTGTGTGAGTTGTTTGATCTCTGCTTGGATATTCTTGATATCTTCTGATTTCAATATCCTATTCACTGCCCTCTTAATATTTTTAAGTTCCTGTGATGTAGGAAGATTTGACACAGTATTTTGTAAAAATTCAAGTGCCAATTTCACATTGTGTAATTCAGAAGCATCAGCCACATTTTGCATAGCATTTTGGAGCAGGGCTATATCTGCCTGAGAGGGTGTGGATTGTTGTAAAATTTCAAGTTTTGTTTGGATATCATCTATCAAGTTATGAAAATGAGACAGTTCAGATTCAGTGTTGAGGTTCTCAAGCTTTGTGATTTGGTGCTGGACACTGACAAGGGTATCTACAATCCCAGGCAATCTGGATTCTAGTACATTTGCCAAATCATTTTGCACTGCTGCTATTGTACCTTCAAGATGGGTTATGGAACTTTGAATTTTTCCAAAATCTTCATATGTTTCAAGTTGCAGCTTAATATTTGCAACGCTCCGAGTTATTGCATTCAAAGCATCAGAAGATGGCAAATTGTTCATAAAATTTTCAAGTGTCTCAATTTTTTCTTTAACCTCGGCTATGGCATTGTTCAGAGGGTCCAGATTAGGTATTTGGAGTGACTGAATCTGTTCTTTTAGAGTGGAAATCACTAGATCAAAATCTTCTTGTGATTTTATGCTTTTGACAATTGTTTGGAGCTGTGCCTGGACATTATTTATTTGCTCTTCCAATTGTTGTTTCAATTGCTCAGAATTAGTGGCCTGGGTCTTAAATTTGGCTTGAAGAGCTGCTACAGCTTCTTCCAAACTTTGAAAATTATCCAATGTGGCCAAATCAGTATATTTCTGAAGCAATAATTTGAGTTCAGAATCAATTTTAAGAAGAGGGTCCATGCATTGTGATTGCAAATTTGTAATTTCTAATTGAAGACTGGCATTGAGAGTGGTTTGTAAAGCTTGTAAATCACTTCTTAATTTCTTGACTCTGACATCAAGCATCAGAATCTCATCACTGTGATCTTCATGTCTTGTATGGCCAAAAATATCATTAGGCATTTTGTTTAGTAGTTATTTATTATAGAGTATTTGATTCTTAATTCTATAAAAAAGGGTATAAGTTTGTCATAGGATCCAGGGACCTCAATATATAAGCAGTCACCAGCAGAAACAGTATAAACAGTGCCAGAAACCATGTTTGAGTGCTTAATTCTGTAAATATTTCTCCCTACTGAAATTTTAACATCACCCTCAGGGGTTGTAATAAATTGCAATTGCCCACCTACAGGTAATTGGTAATGATTTAAATTATTGTTAAATATGTACAATATTTTGCCTGTTTCATCATCAATATCTGTAAGTATGCTGTTCAGATGAATAATTAACAAGCCACTCAGTTTAGACAGCATATCAGAAGAGGGTTGTGGTGTCGGCAGGTCCATAATACCTTGTTTTTTAAACCCAAATAAGTTCATAGGCATGTTTATTTATTTCAAATCATGCTCTGTGCTTGTGCATTGATTGCTATTTTTCAAATCACAATGCCCCCATGGTAGAGTATGTATGCCACATGATAAAATGCATCTCTTATCATCATGTGGATCCAGAGCCACTTTTCTTACAATATTGCTAGTCAATAAGTGATCCACACTCTGGATTCTGGATTCTGATGTTTTGATTAAATTCTGGGATTTGAGACAATTTTTATAATCTTCAAATTCAAGCTCTTTTTCCACAGTTACTCTGCCAATACCCTTGGCTTTTTTGACAACAGCACTACATGTTTTAAAACTGAACATCTTGGCACTTAACCCAGCAAATTCCACAATAACATCACCAAGTGTCTCATCTTTTAACTTGCCAGGCACTTTTTTGTTGTGGTGTTGTTGAATCTCTTTATGTTCACTGGTATCAAAGTATTGAAACAATTCAGGCTGTGCCATATCTTGATAAACATTTTCTGTTTTAATATCAAGAATAAAACTATCCGTGTCCATGTACATCAATTTTATATTATCACCATAAAAAGGTTTCAACACATCATAATACAATTGTAACATATGTAATTTGGCCAATTCCAATATCACAGCCCCTACATAAATAGGTTTATCAAACTTAATCTTTGTTTTTTTCATGTTGAAAAGTGCCATATTTTCATCATAAATTCTTCTGTAATTGAAATTAGGCTTTGCAACCAATTTTTTGCTCAGGCTGGGGTCAGTAATTATTTTAACATCGGTATGTTTTCTGACATTTTCAATAGTTTTGCCATACACAGAATTAACCATCAATTTAAACAAGGCCTTATCAAATTGGCTCTTTGCAGATGTTCGAAGCTCCGTGTTTGTATTAATATATGGTTTCAACCATTCTGAGTGCCTGAATCTTAAAACTTTTCCAAGTTTGGTCACTTGAACACCATGTTTCATCAGGAACTGGAGGTTTTTGTAATATATGACATAGCCTTGTTTTGGATCCAGTGTCATCATGAGCTTCTTCTGTTTAGAGCCAGGTGAGCATTGAACCTCAGGAATTGGGGGCAGATCAGAAAATTTATTGTGTAAATCATCAGGAATTGTCAGATCAACCTCTAAGAAGAGGCCATAGTCACTGTCATCAAAGTCCTGAAGATCCTCAATATTGAAATCTTCGACCCATTCAAGCCCTGCATATGGCAGTTTTTGCATCATGGCGTAACCATACAGGCTGTTGGCATCTACATACAGTATATAATTTGATGGCAATTCTGGATTATAATTGGGAATATGCTTGTTATTTGCTCTGGCATATCTCTGAGAACATTGCACCATGCCTCCTCTTATACATTGCTCCATAAACAGATACATATTTTGATCTGGGATCAAATCCAATTGCATTTTAGTGTTCAAAAACATTGAAGACCATGCTAGGCCCGGGGCACTGAAAAAATACACTGGGTCCAGTCCATAATTTTGCATAGAAGATTTTCTGAATGCCTGCTTTATATCTGCTAAGAGGGTCACATCAAGTTTCAAATATGCCATGTGATAATCACCAAATGTCCGGCATTTTAAATTGTTAAACATCAATTGGGCATGGTGATAATCCTCATCAGTGATTCCAGATCCTCTGATTTTGCTGTAAAACTCTTCTGTTGGTGGCAGAGAACATTCATCAAATTTAGAAAAATCTGTAACATAGTCATATGGATATACACCCTTCCGCCTAATTAATTTCAGGTCCAGATTTGGAAACAATGCACGTGTGATTTTGAATTGATTATCAGATAATTGAGTGGCCAGTGTAGCCAGGCTAGCAGATAAAATTCTGTAAGAATCAAGAAATCTTATGTGACTAGGAACACTATTAACTTTAATTATTTTGCTAATAGATATATATTTCTCATCATTTTCAGCTAAAATATTTAAATTCTGCTTCTCAAACCCCTCGTACCTGATTAGATGATGGAAATCATAATTGGATGCTCCATGGCAAAATATGGGGACAAATCTTGGTCTCTTGATCTTAATATTACAGCTATTACACAGTGCCTGTTTATATCGACCATCTGTATGAGAATGGTGTTTCACCTTGATATTTGTATCTGAAAATTCAGAATCACATACCGGGCATTTTTCTGCATTGTTGTAATCTTCAATCTGATCCTCTGTTAAAGGCAACATGGGCCTTGATTTTAATAAAATTTTAGATGCTATGTCACGGCACTCATTTTCTATTCTATGTGCAAATATTTTGATGGCATCTGGTCCCAAGTATGAATATTCTTTACTAACAACACCATCCTGTACAACCACATAACAAAAACTGGAAGGTTCATGTAGCTGGTATGGCGTAATTGAAGATTCTTCAGGATCTGGATTGCAGGATGCAAGAGATTTGAGGATTGATTCAAAATCACAGACAATATATACTGGGTGTTCCAACAAGGCTTCAAACTTTTTGAATTTTGCTTTTTCACTTGGATTAGGCATCACCATATGAACAGGTTTATGATTGCCACAATATTTCAGATGCTCAATTAACTTGTTTTTTGCAATTTCTGCATTTTTTTCCTGAACCCTATTCACCATTTTTTGACCATCAAGTACAGTTAAACATCTTCTGCACAACTTAAATATTCTATTAGATTTGTCTAGTTGTGTTCTCACTAAAGCTTCAAGATTATGTATCAGAGTGTAATGATTTGTGCCATCCCCTTCAATTAAGAGCAAATCAATCGGAACAGCAGATTCATCATCAATTGTACTGATTCTGAGAGGTTCTATCGGGCAATTGCCAGTGGAACAAATAAATACATTAATAGATAATTGTTTGCCATTCATATCCCGGGCCTTTTTTTCAAATTTATCAATATTCTGAACAGACATTGGATATTCTAAACCCTCCATTGCTTCATCAAAATCATGTTCATGTTGTTTGTAATAATTTATTCGCTCAGAATGCCTTGAAACTGGAAACAAAGCAGCTAATATACACCACAAAAAGCATTTGTGGTCGGTATTTTCTATATTAACCACGGCTCTTCTGTTTTTAATATTATCAGGTAATGGCAAATATGTAGATCATTGCAATGGGCTGAATTTAGAAATATTAACATAAAACTTGTGTGGAGAACCGCATAGGCTCCATCCAGACTCTTTTGCTGCAAATTCAGAGTGTTTAATATTCAATTGATCTATTAAACTGCTTATTATTCTGTCTAAATTTGTATTTGAATATACAGGTACAGTTTCTGTTTTGTGGGGCTGCGTAAATTTTGTGCCATTTGGCTTCTTATATTGTGTATACAATTTGAGGGACAGCTTATAAGAGCCATTTTGTGCATTTAGAATTGCCTGCAGATCAGGATTTACACTGTTCAAAAAATTCTGAATACCACATCTTGGCTCTGATACAAACCGATAATCTCTTAGTTGGGCATTAAAACTGCTATGGATGGGTTCATAGCGTGGCTGCTTTGCAGGTCCAGCATTAACAGGTGCTTCATGCTTCCTTTTCAGACCAGATGTAGATGCTTGTGGGGGCAATGTTGATGACTGTGCATAAGAATTACACTTATGCCATTTGTAATATGCCTTGCTTAATATTTTATGGCATCTTGGACACATTTTTGTGGCCTTTCTCCATTTCTTACGGTCACAAATAAACCGGTGCCTAGCCCAATTAGAACTAGATATATTTTTATTACACTGATTGCAATATTTTTGTTTTGGCATTTTTTCTTGTTGTTTATTATATAAGATTTTCTGGGCTTCAATTCAAAACTTTATACTTAATAAAAATATCAGTTGGGTTCAGCAGTTAGTGGCTGAGCTGGTGCTTTTATACCCAAACAACAGCAGTAACTAGGTTTTGGTGATAGTTTTGCTGATGTACAACACACTTCACCAGGTTTAAAACCTCATCTCTATATCAACTAAATACAATTCAAAATTGGATTTTGAACTATGCAATAAATATTCTGTAAGTCTCACTTGTGTTTATATTAACAGAACAAGACAAAACCAGAATTGTATTCAGGATTGCATGTTTTCATACAAAAAAGCCATATTTTTGACAAGTTTATAAACAACATTCACACAGATATAGCTTTTACACACATGGCCGAATTTGTCTGAGGGGGGGGATTCAAGATTCTTGGGATTTTGACAGAAAAAACACACTATAAACAATAAGATGATATGGGAACTTGGCATAATTTTAAGTATATGCAAATCTATCTGAGAGGCTTCATCTTTTTCTACACTTGAATTCAGAATTTCTTAAAAATCAGAGCATATCACACCTGAAAAATTGGAATATAAACCCCTCTTGCCATTGTTTTAAGTATAAACAAATCTATCTGAGAGGCTTCTTCTTTTTCTACACTAAAATTCAGAATTTCTTAAAAATCAGAGCATATCACACCTGAAGAATTAGGGTATAAGCCCCTCTTGCCATTGTTTTAAGTGTAAGCAAATCAGATTATTCAATTATTTGAGCTCTTCTTTTCTACACTTGTAAGTGGTCCTTGTTATAGCATTAAATATACTACTCTCTGGATTTGTCTAAATTGATCAAGTTCTTTTTTCAAGTTGGCAATATTCTCTTCTACGTTCTGAAGATTATCTATTGAAGCTAAATTAGTATATTTCTAAAGCAAAGATTTGAGTTCTCCATCAATTTTACTATAGGATCAATCAGATGAGTTTTTTTGATTTGTAATCTCTGCTTGAATATTTAGATTTAGTGAATTCTGTAATATAAGTAAATCTGATTTCTGTTTCTTTAGACGTACATCTAAACTAGGAATCTCGCTGGAATTATCTGGAATCTCCTGTCGCCTTCTATTACCAAATATATCCATGTTTTTTTATTGTTTTTACGTATTTTATATATTAATAAGAGGATAGATTATTCTTATTTCGACAAACAGACGAATCAATTTATCTAACTCTCCAATTATCTTCACACAAAAATTCACCAGCTTCCACATCATAAGACGTATCAGGAAGTAATGTACTTTGTTTAATTCTATACAAATTTCGACCTATGTGCAAAACTGCCGCATTGGGTGGTGAAACGTTTATTTGGATTTTCCCACTAACAGGTAACATATATGATGATAACTTATTATTAAATACAAATAAGTTCTTTGCAGTATCCTCGTCAACATGAGAAAAAATACTATTCAAGTGAACAAGAAGTAACCCTTTCAATTGATGATACATTTCTTTAAATACATCCATGTTGATTGGAATTCTCTCTACAGGCTGATTATGTTGTTGCTTTTTAAACACAAACATATTCATGACGTTTTATTTTATATTAGCTATTTTTTATTATATATAAAATATATATTTGTGCTAAGTATGAAAATTTAATAAGCATATATATTAAAAAATATCACCCTGTGCTTAACACATGAAACAAATTATAAGCAGCACTGCAACAACACGTCCGCACTCTTGAAACACTCTCACGATACTGACTGATCTGTAATGCTTTCACATTTAAGTAATCTAAGCGCGAACCGCGTTGAAAACATCGGAAACAGTAAGCCAATAAAAAAACAACCATTACGTCATAATCCAACCAATCAGAAGACACCACGTCATCGCATTATGTCATAATCAACCAATCAGAAAACAACACGTCAAATACAAGGTCATCATAATATTGCGTAATAACTTGTTGCGCAACATGATGCAATAGAAGTACACCGGAAGTACACCGAAATAAATTTGCGTGGGTGGGCTTGGGTGTGCGTGGGTGTATACTTAAAATAAACTGGAAAAACTCGCAAGTGTCTGTCAAGTGGACCGCAAGTAAACCGGAAGTAGACCGGAAGTAGACCGGAAGTGGACAGGAAATTGACCGGAAGTAAATAGGTGTAGGTGGGTGTGGGTGTGGGTGAGTGTAGGTAGGTGTACTTTAATTCGAAAGAAATTTTGACATTCTTACGAAGTACGAGATGAAAAATCACAGATTTGCAATAGTATAAAATCGACAAAAACATCATCAAAATAGTTTTTCCATTGTGGTTGAATTAATAAACATAATAGGCCTCGTTCCATGTATGGCTTAGAACCTTCCCGATTACCCTACTCATCATATGAACAGGTTAACAAATGTAGGGCAAAAGGTTGGTTTTATCGTGATATAGGTAAATATCGTGATATTTTTGTATTGACGTATCACGAAAGAACCTCGTATACAAGAAACTGCCTGTCGATCGTACGTGTTTCGTAAAGGTCCTGCCAGTAAGTGAGCAAAATTTTGCAAAGGAGAAACTCACGTGTTGACCAGGAGAAGAATAAACTATCATGATATTACCTATATCACTATAATACCAACATTTCCCTTTTATATTTTAGTTTATTGTTTTGTATTATTTCTCTGTAACGTTATATTTCTATCCATATTTGTAATTTTACATGAGTTGCAAAAATGTTTGTGATTTTTTTTAAATCGACATTTTATGGTAAAAATCGAAAAAAATTATACTCACTCATCTCTTGTAGTATGACTAGTCTTCCTGTAAATAAGCTCGTCGCACGTCGGTATACAATTGCATATCGATTTTCTGTTGTGTCGTAGTGTGAGAAAAACATCTGGTGAAAATTATACATAAATCATTAGAATTCAATTTGCAGTGGTTACATTTATATATACATAATTATCATCGCTCTAGATGTTGCTAAATGTGTTACTTTTATGTTGCTTCTCGTATAAATATAGTGTTGGCCTAGCAAGTTGTTCTTTTATTGTACAGTGTGTTGTTGTTTCAAAATATTTTTATAACCCATAAACATTTTATGTCAGTGTATATATATCCCATATCAAAATTTCACAACTTGCTCTGGTTGTATGCCCGTATTTTTCTTTTCTTCCGTCCAAACTAACACACACTTGAATCGACTAGAATTGAACTCCTAGCTTTCCTATTTTAAAAATACCTCGACTCAGTGTGCTCCATCGTCATTCATTGACGCCAGCTGACTGAGTGAAATCCATGAATAAAATGCAAGTTTCACTGTTATTCCAATGTCACGTAATTCTATACATCAACTCATATTTCAAAGTTACAGGATGCAATAGAACGTTTAAACTAAACTTTGAAGAACGGAAGGGACTGGCGTGCTTACAAATGACTATTAAAATGTAAACATATCTACATTTACCAGATCTAGAGGTCTCTTGAAACACATTGCTATTATTGAATGTAAAATAGCTCTTCATATACGTCTAGTTCGCTGCACTTTTTGACTCTCTCTGCACTAACGTGTCTAGTTGGTTACAAGGTGCACTACCGACTCATCTACGCCCTTCATTGTAATTATTTATTTGATAAATCCTGAATACAGAGAATCCATTTTACATCAGGATGTTAACAAAAAAAATATCAAATGAGATTCGCACGCACGCACACACACACTCTGACACACATATACATACATGATCATGTAACACAATAATAAAAACAATAACAACTGGGATCGTATAACAAATATTAATTATTCTTTAGCTGCTTGATGCACGCTCTTCTGAAGCCTGCTTGGATAGTTGGAAACCTGAAGTATCATTTAATGAATTCTACATAGGTGGTTTGTAGCCTATACAAACGTGATCTTTGTTCTAGTGATAACCTTGAAGGGTTAGTGTAAAGGAAGTTGTTGCATTTGCTGTTGGTACGTGAGATCAGGATGTAAAGAATTGGCAAGATTTCGTTAGTGAAAACTTGTCCATTCATGATTCTGAAAAGGAAAACCAGATATGACACTTGACGGCGAAGAGGAAGATCATTAATCTGTAAAGTGAATATAATATCGTGTTTGGAAAAATTTGCAAGGGCTCAACATCTATGTTTGACTAGTCTGGGATAATAATTTATTACTTTTTCTGTTCCTTTGCATTGCTTTCACAAGACATTGACAAGATACAGGAACCATATTCAAGAATAGGTAAAGCGCATCTTGTAAAATAGGTTCTCAGAGCAGAAACATGTGTGATATCTGTAAATTTGTCAACCGGTTTTCATGTCCTTAGGTGTTATGTGTATGGTGGCTGAAGGTAAGTTTGCTGTCGAAAATGACTCCTAGATCTTTGTGATGTTGTATGAACTGATAGTCGGTAAATTTCAAGACATAGATTGTATTGTTGTTTCAATAAATTTTGTGACTGAATATTGCAGTTTGTTACAACCTGTCAACGTTTGCAGCGGCCGCTGAGTTGAAAATAGGAAAACAGGAATTGTCTGTTTTCTTTTCATGGCAGTCTCTACTTGAAACCCTTCTGGTTGTCGAAAGAGCTGCCGAGTAGCTCCTTTCAATATAAGTTATCGTAGAGGAGGATGAAAAGCACGTGAAAAAGAGTGACTCATGAAATGTGCCTTCTACAAGAAAACAAATACTCCTATTAGAGATGTGAGAGATCAATTGAGCTATCACTGCTAGACTCGGTATACCTCAGTGAGTGATGCTTTTAATTTGAATTAATTGAAATTAATTAAAATTTTTATTAATGTGTGATCTGTTGTTGCTAAAAATGGTTGTTTAGTTTATTATGTATTACGTATGTAGAGGAGGCGGGGGCTAGTTGCACCAATTTTTTTTTTTTTTTTTTGCTTTTCAACATACGTCCAACATAACTTTGTAGTTCAAAGGCGGGATACATTCCACCTGCACAGAAAATTTGAGAACCTCGACATTCATGTACTTTTCTTGGAAATTTAAAATTTCCAAATACCTAACTTTTGTTGCAACACATAGAAACATAATGAAAGTAAATCTTAATTTATTTAACAAATTATACGAAAAACGATCTGAGTATTATGTTAAACACTGTTCAACATTGCTGATATTGTAACAATAATTTAAACTTCAAGTAGGCCTAGACCTAAATTTAGCATATTTTTCTTTACAAATGTAGATAAAGGAGTATACAAACAAAACAAAAACCACTTTCTTTAATCTCAGAAATAATTATGACAATTCTTTCGCACATTTCTTGAAATGTGCCCACCCGTCACACTCTATACCCTGTACACATTCCCTTCCATCATCTTCATATGCCAGTTGCAACTTACCCCTCACCCACTTTACTTAACACAAGGACGAAAATGTATTTTAGATGAATCTCATTGTAATCATGTGTGTTATTCTTTTACAGGTTAAAAAACATGTGTATCAATAATAGGAACATAGTCAACGACAGTTACTTGTCCAAGTCGCCAGTCACTTTAAAATAAGTGCTTCAAATTTTACTCGCCTGGTCTGAAAACAGCAATTCTTCTTTCCTATAACTGTTATCAGCTCGCGTGCACAAACAATATAGAACATTTCTTCCTCCACAAAATGCGCATGCGCGAAGGGGAAGTTCGTTCTCTCAACTCTTCACGTTGAGGAGATATTAACAGTGTTGCAACCTACCACTGTTGCAACTAGCCCCCCGCTTCCATTATGTGATATGTGTGAGTATTTGAAAATAAGATCCTTAGGAAAATATTTGGACATAAAAAGGATGAGAAGACAGTTGAGTGGAGAAAGTTACATAATTTAGAACTACATAATTTATATTCATGTCCAGATATTATTAGAATAAATAAATTAAAAGACTTAGGTGGGCAAGCCATGTGGCCGAATGGGAGAGGAAAGAGGGGTTTACAGAATTGTTGTTGGGAAACCTGATGGTAAGAGACCTGTAGGAAGGCCAAGACTCAGATAGAGAGTCAACGTTGAGATGGACATGATGGAAATGAGTAGAGTTGGAAAAGATTATACAGATCTTGCTCAGGATAGGGACAAATGGAAGGCCTGTGTTGTTACAGCCATGAACGTTCGGGATTAAGAAGGCTAGAGAGTTTGTTAGTTATGTATTACGTATGTATAATTTTTCGATATTAAGACCTTTTATCTTTATACTATTATATTATAGTAGTATAATAATGTTGTATCTAACTCATCATAAGTAATAATTTCATCATAAGTAAGAATGGGCCTCGGTGTAATCTTCTACTATGTATTTTTTTTTATTTTTCACGTTATGTTGGAACCTCGAGGGCCTCAGAGTAATCTTCTACTATGTATTTTTTGATTTTTCACGTTATGTTGGAACCTCAAGGGCCATCGAGTAATCTACGATTTTTATTATTTTTATTTTTCATGTTATATTTAAATCTCAAACTCATCATAAGTAAGAAGGGTCCTCAGAGTAATCTTCTACTATGTATTTTGTTTTTCATGTCCTCGCAAGGGGGCCCTCAACACGGTCTAAACACACTCCGGAAACATTTTTTTTCCACGGGATAAGGCAAAAATGTGCGTTAGATAAATTTTTATTTTTTGTTAAGAAAATCCCTGGCCCCAATCCCGCCAGGGATGCGTGGTTCTATCGACAATGCAACAACTTCACGGCGGGTCGGGGGAATAGCCTTTCTCTCTCGACCTAGTTTTTACATTGTCATACATTACAGCCGGAAGTCAGGTGACTTCCGTTCTGTATCGTTGACTCTAGTCGATGTGGGTCAGATCAAACACAGTTGTATGAAAGTTTCTGTAGAGTGCAAGTTGCGTTTCAACAGTGTTACAAAGATTCTGCTGCTAGCAGATTTTTTAGGTTAGTATTTTTCTTGTTATTTACCTTGCATGTGTGTGTGTGTAACTTAATGTGATGTTATTATATTTTTTTGATTAAACATGGAAATTATGGTAAACAAAAAATATAAGCATAACATGTATATACATTACATACCAATAACTACAAAACACAGGCTGGAAAACCTATTATTTCGTTAATTTTTAGTATGTTACGTTGCACATTATAAAAGCGAGGGAAAAGGATGAAAAATCACCTTACATAACATTTACAGTAACACACCAACAAACGTGTCGGGATCAAACATTTCGTGTTACTCTCGGATCAACCTTTGCTTTTCGTTTAAACCCGAATTCTTCACAACCAGGTGTTACTTTTTCATTGCAAATACAAAATTAAGAAGAAAATGATGATGTGTTGTGTTTGGTATTTCATCTATTAACGCACGCAGGAATGCTCGAACTTGATCCATCGAAATTAGCATTGCAACAAATGATCAATTCTAAAATTTTACCACGTCAAATAGAATCCTTGGAAGAGAATATTGTACTACCTCAACAACCAACATTAGCATTTTTACAAAGGTGGCAACCACCTTGGGTCCATAAAAACCATGTATCAACTTTAAAGACATTTTAGTTAGTAATAAAATAAAACATTTTTCCACATGTTAAAACTTAATCATGCGAATAAACAGAAAATTTTGCACAACAGATTTCCATCTTTCGAATACTAAGAATTCAATTTCGATTATAGCCGATAATTCAGTTTGGTCCCTTAAGAAAACGGTCGCTAGTTATTCGCACCCTCTTACAAATCAAAAATACATCTTAGCGCTGAATATCATATTCAAACCCAGATCCAATTGTTTAATTTTTGATTTAGATCACCTTAAACCCATTCGATATTTAATTTTTCAAATGAAATCTCACATATATATCCACGGATCCTTTCCTTTGGATATAACGGTTTCTTAATTCAAGTGGATGAAAACGAATATTTGATTTGATGTTATTCAGAATAAATTTGGAGGTATAAGTCCATAATCGTAAATTTAATTTTCGTGAGCGATCGGCAGTAGGTTTTTAAATTGTTCAAGTTCCCATGCTTTTTCATAGATCCCATTTTTATGATATATGGTTGTATGTAAAACCGATTGACCAAATTCTGGATAAAGAGGATCCGTAAACATGGCGAGTCTCAATTGTATATCCAACCATAAAATATTTCAACTATATTAGAAAATAGGTATTCGAGTGTGGAATTCATTCGGATGAATATCTCGTTTGAAGGAGGTTCCTTCAAATGTTTCTAATGTTTCTCGTACAAACCGACCTAAGGGGGTATTGTGATGATAAAGTAATAATAACCCTTTATCGTGCAAATGCGTATGTATCATCGGATCGACGAATTTCAACCAATCTAATAAATCATTCTTCGTCACTTTAGGAACATCGAAGTATGCTAATTATCAGCTCTTAAAATTAATTTCCTCGCCACGAATCACAACGTGTATTCGGAATCGGAATATTTCTCAATTTTATTCAAATCTAATAGCAAAACATTATTCAATTGCGGTAACAAAACTTTTACCCAAACATCCTTATGAATCAAATACCACATACGATGATTCGTAACTCGGAAACTACAAATCGGGAAACGTCGTTCTTGCTTAGTTTGATATGGTATATCGTAACGCAACCTATCGAAAGGAATTAAGATTATTTTCTCAATTTCAATATGGCGACCGGAAACAATCTCATCTCTTCGAAAACAAAGGCAGGTGTTGATGAAAAAGTCTTCCAACATGTACTGATAAGCATAGTTACCCCCCAAAATACATATAGTGTGTTGTAAGAGAGAGTGAGAGTACTTTTAAATTTTTTTCAGGGTACGAGTGAACCTTTCGCTTCGTGTTCCCTAGTATATATAAATAACTGAACGACGAAAGAAAATATTTCATTACCAACAACCTCCTCCAGTTTCGTCGAAAAACCTAAAGTAGGTTATTCCACTTGTGGGAAATTAACCTCAAAAATTAACATTAGTAAGCACAGGTCAAGATGTGAGAAATAGAGTTCCCAAGAAAAAATTCATTTGTTGCCGACCAAACCCTGTCCCCAATGCACAAAACCTATTAGCATCTCCAACCTTAAGATGCACATTAAACAAAATTGTAACCAAACTACCAACACACCGCCACCGAAAATGGAAGTCGCGACTGCTAATGATGATGCTCCCGAAGCAAAAAGAATCAAGTCTTCGATCCCGAAGAGACCAACTCGAACTGCTTTCGGTGAACAACTGAAAGACTACGATTTTGAAAATAATTTACCCTCTGACATCCCTAATTTTCTAAAGCACAAAAGACCTTCTGTGAAAGAAATTCTAAACAACAACGTTACACGGAATTCTATCAAATTTTACGCAATTCTCTCTTGTGAGTATGAAAATCCGGATGGTAAGAAAGATGTGTTTTGTCATGCAACAAAAATGCAGACACTTCATTTGGCTGACGCTTACGATTTGGAACAGATCTACGCCAATGTTGTTGCAAAACTACTTGCGAAACACAGTGAATTTGAAACGAAAGGTTTAGGCTGGATACTATGTGGTATCCACCACAAATTAACGTTGGAAATTGCACAATTCAGACCTCTTTCGGCTTCCAGCTATGTGCCTCTTCCACCGAACATTCAACAAAATGGCTGTGCTGAACATTAAAAATAATGATGCAAAGTGCTTTCTTTGGTGCATCTTGGCGGCTCTGTACCAGGTTGATCAATCAAGTAATCCGGAGCGGGTTTCTCATTATACGCAATATGTAGATGAGATTAAATATGCCATGTCTGGCATCGAATACCCGTTGGCAATATCAGATATAACAAAATTCGAAAACCGAGCACGGGACGGTGAAGGCAACCGCTTAGCGGTAAACGTATATGGTTACACATCGGACAAACATACAATATATCCACTCAGGATAAGTGCGATAGATGATGAAGAGACAACTGAAATCAACCTGCTTCTTATTGCAGACAATGACAAGTTCCATTATTGTCTCGTTCGTTCACTTTCCCGATTGGTCAGAAGTCAAACAACCAAGCATGCAAACCACATCGAAGTTTGTCCAAGATGCTTAACCACGTTCGACGTTCTTGACCAACGTAATCAACAAAATCTTCACAGTCGTCAAATTGTTATTGAAAAACTTGCTGAACACAAAATCTATTGCGTCGAGAATAAATCCGTGCGAATCGTCATTCCCAAAGAAAAAGAGGTTGAAGAATTCAGGATGCACAGGGCCTTACTTCAACACCCGGCTATAATCATCGCGAACTTCGAAGCATTCCTCAAACCGCTTTCCTATTGTAAACCAAATCCCGAAATTTCCTCCACCACACCTTACCAGCTGCATGAGACTTCTAGTTTTGGTTACGTTGTTGTGTGGCGCGATTCATCAGAAAAAAACAAATGAACATTATGTGTTCAGAGCATCTGATGTTGCTGAACACTTCCTGGAAAAAATGGTAGAGGAGGTAAGGAAAATTGGCGGCGTGTTTAATAAACCGAAATCGATACTTTCGACATCTGCTACCGAATTTCAAAATCACAATGCAACTGTTGTCTGTCCTGTGTGTTGTTAACACTTCTCAGATGAGAACTGGAAAGTATTCCACCATGATCATATCTGCCTTAAACTATATCAGTCCACTATGTAATATCTGTAATCTAAAAATTCAAAAACCTAAATTCGACCCCATATTCTTTCACAACTGCAGCGGATATCATCTTCACCACCTGGTTAAGCATCTTGGCTACGACACAATGAAAATCAGTGTGCTGGCCAAGAATGAGGAGCGATATATCAGTCTCAGCAAACAAGTGTTGATTCCTGGGACGAAAAATACCATCGAAATGCGCATCCTGGATTGCTACATATTCTTATCGGCAAGCCTCGACACTCTCGCGAGCAAATTGAGAGATGACCAGCTGAACATCACGCGTGCTGGTTTCCCAAACTTGGATTTGGGTTCGATCAAGCTAAAAGGCGTATACCCCTATGAGTACGTCACGGAAGACGGCAAGTTCGACGACGATTCTTTTCCTCCTCAAGAGAAGTTTTACAACCGTCTCAGAGGGACAGGCATCACGACCGAGGATTATCATCATGCACAACTGATGTGGGAGAAATTATGGTGTAGAACACTGGGACACTACCACTACCTCAAACTTGATGTAACAATACTCGCGGATGTTTTCCAGGCATTCAGGGAAACGTCAGTGAATATTTACAAGTTGGATCCTGCATGTTTTTAAAGCCTTCCTGGTTTGGTGTGGTCGGCCATGTTGTTCCAAACAAACATCAAGCTGGAACTTATTTCGGATTGTGACATGCTTCTCTTTATAGAAAGGGGGATACGGGGTGGAATGGTTAAATGTTCGCATAGACATGCAAAAGCCAACAACATGGTATGTTTGAGAATCAATATAACTCGAATAAACCATCAAGTTACATCTTCTATGTCCACGTAAACAATCTCTATGGGCATTCCATGATGCAGAAGCTTCCATATGAAGGATTCGAGTTGGTTGATCCCACTTCGATTGATATAAAAATTTCGACGACAGAGAATGGGGTGTCTTCGCAGAGGTGGACCTCGAATTTCCAGACAATTTGCACTACATCTTTTCGGATTTACCACCAGCACCCGAAATCAAATGTCCAACCGAATCAAAGGAAAATAAGCTTCTGATGTATCTTTAATCTAAAGAGAGATACGTCGTGCACTACAAGAATCTGAAATTTTTGATAGGGAAGGGAATTCGCATAGTGCAAATCCAAAGGATTCTTAAATTCACGCATTAAGAGTGGTTGAGACCATACATCGAGACCAACACGAAACATAGAACCGCTGCCACTTTTGACCTGGACAAAGATTTTTACAAATTGATGAATAACGCGGTCTACGGAAAAACAATGGAAAATGTAAGAAAGCACGTGGATGTGAGGTTAATTTTAGATGCCAGGAAGAGCCGAAAGCTGATTGCAAAATCAACATTCAACTAGCGAAAGATCTACCACGAGCAGCTTGCCTTGTTTGTCAATGACAAGAAGATTATTCTATTCAACAAGCCCATATATGTAGGAGCAACTGTCCTGGATTTGTCCAAGCTCCACATGTTGGAGTTACACTATGATATTATGAAACATTTCTATGACGATCGTGTCTCTCTTCAATTATTTTGATACAATACATTTTTGCTCTGAGTCCAGCAAATTCTGATATTATAGATCCTGCCGCTTCATCTTTCATTTTCCCAGGGATCGTCTTGTTATTAACACTGCATAATAAATTATATAATGGACAACCTTTTGGATAGTTATTAAAATCAAAATATTCTTTTATATCTAGTAAATCTTTTTAAAAATCCTCTGTTTCTACTTCATATATAAAACTATCAGTATGCATGTATGTTACTTTTATGTTTTCGTATCTAGCTTGCATCACATCATATTGAAATTTATACATTTCTAATTTAGATAATTCAAGAATTGTAACACCCACAGCTATTGGCACATCACACACTATATCGGTGTTACTTCTTTCAATAAGAGTCATATTTTCAGTAATTTCTCTAAAACTTTTGTATGTAGGATAAGCAATAAGTTTCAAAAGATTTTTCCAGTTGGTCACCAAACTACACCTCAATAGATTTTTTTGTTCTCTAAATATCTTCCATATATGGCATTAATTATTAATTTATAAAGATCCTTCAAAACTTTAGAATTTGTTTGTGTTCGATTGTTTGTATTTTTCACAATATATTGAGCTAACGATTTTGTTTGATCAAATTTTAAAATCCTATTGATTTTTGTAAATATTATACCTTGCTCTTCGTAATATTGTAACAGTCGATAATGAAGTACTTCACTATTTTTGTTTTCGAATGTTAATATTAATTTTGTTTCTTCTGTACCTGGAACCTTTTGAGATACTGGTGTCATAGCTAATCCGTCGTATTTCTCATGACACCATGGTGGGTATAGCATATCAACTTCCAATAGACAACCTTTTGGATGATCCTGAGGCCATTTAAAAAAATCTTTCTCTTCAAGTTCTTCCTGGGTCATCCATTCGTAATTACCAATTGGGAGTGATTGATTCATGACATACGCATATAAATTGTTCATATCAATAAAGTGAATATATTTAGATTTTTTATTAGCATCATGATCAGATAATTATTTATTGTTTGCTTTTATATATCTTAAAATTACATGAATTACAAATCGTACGGATATATTCTCCATTAAAATGGTTGTGGTGTACAATTTTTTATTATCTAAATCAAAATTATTTTTACAGTATTTACAACGTATAGCATTATTATATTCCTGTTGTTGTTCTGATGTAAGATCCTTCCTTGGTTTTTTCTGTATGTAATAATGGAGCAAGAATTTTTACCCACTCTCGAAGTGTTTCAATATTTTTTTGGCAGCATCTTCACCTCGATATATAAACGGTTCTCTTAAATTATCTGGGATCTGGATCCCATAAGTATTTATTAATTTTAGTCCAAACTACAAGCTTCATGCTTAGCTATATGTCTTGTATGTGATGTACTTGAATCTTGGTTAAAGTTGTTTGCAATTAGTTTTTGTATTGTTTCCAAATCAGCAGAGATTATAAATGGATGTGTTAGCAGTGCCTTAAACAGAAAATTTTATACTTTTCTTTGGAAATTTCAAAGTTACATGAGGATGAGTATTACAATTTCGAATATGTTGCTTTAATTGTTGTTCGCTTGATATTTTACCCCTTCCATAAAATATTTTGAGACACATATAGTAATTTTACCATGATGTGGTGTTACTTGACTTTTTGTCAATTTTTGGAGATCCCTTATGAAACAGTAGTGTTTTTGTTATTTTTTTAACATATAATACATTTATGGTGTGTAAGTAGGTCACAAATATGCCTTCCAGCACAACCCTGATTTTTTGACCTCTAAGAAAATCGCACCAAAACCTCAAAAACTCACTTTTTCTCCACGTTTCGCGCCTCATTTATTGCGCTGACGATGTTTCACGGCGCAGAAAAGCCGGTACGAGAAAAAACACTTTCACGTACTGTCTGGTACTTCAAGTACGAATGCACCTTATCGTAATTTTCTAAGTAAGGCCATGTTTATATATCGTGACCTTTGTAAACCTCTCGGGAACGATGTGATATTTCTGCCACACACATGCGTGCCTCTCATTATTTCTGTATTGTGACGTGTTTTTCTTTTTTTCAAGCAAACAAACAAATAATATATTATTTTTTTTATGATTCCTGGCCCCTAACCCCGCCAGGGTGCGTGGTGCCCCAACCAAAAAAAAAAGTTCTAACGGCTGCGGTTAGATAACCACATACCTCTGTAGAGTTTCACGTGTTTTTTTTTCTCAAAAATCCTATGGGACACCTCTGTTTATCAAAAATTGGAGATATTTGCAATTTAACGCAGGACTTGGAAAATTTTCGATTCATGAAAAAAATTGGTTCCATGACGACCGATGTTTATTTTGGTATGGGAGGACAGAGGACACCTAGACGATGCTACCGCAAGAAATCCCAGCTCTCTATGATCATCCTTTCGAAAGTTACGAGCGATGAAAAATATATTTTGGCAATTGGCCCACCCTTGACCCAGGACCTCTAAAAACTTTGTACACGTACTCTGCATCACGAATATCGACAAAAGGGTCAACGGGGAGGATTTTTGCACTATCTCTCTCTCTCACTGTTTTTCGAGACATTTGCAATTTAACGCTGGACTTGGAAAATTTTTCGACAGATGGGGGTCAAATTTGGTTCCATGACAACCTATGTTTTTTTTGTTAGAAGATCAAAAAGGACACCGAGACTCGACCAACGCACTAAACCCGACCTCTCCACGACTATTTGTTCGGAAGTTACGAGTGATCAAAGTTTTGGCGGGTGGGCTAACTTCTTACCCCTTGACCCCAGGACCACCAAAACTTGGTACACGTATTCTACACCTCCAAAATCGACAGGGGGGGTAGCTTCGCTACCGGGATGGGGGTGTTTTTCGAGTTATTTTTTCGATAACTCTTACTATTTTCGAGATATTTACAAATTTAAGATTTTTTAACGCTGGACTTGGAAAATTTTCGACAGATGGGGGTCAAATTTGGTTCCATGACGACCTATGTTTATTTTGGTATGGGTGGACAGAGGACACCGAGACTCGACCAACGCACTAAACCCGACCTCTCTACGACTATTTGTTCAAAAGTTACGAGTGATCAAAATTTTGGAGGGTGGGCTAACTTCTTACCTCTTGACCTCAGGACCACCAAAACTTGGTACACGTATTCTACACCTCCAAAATCGACAGGGGGTGGTATCTAACGATACCAGGATGGGGGTGTTTTTCAATATGTTTTTTCGATAACTCCTACCATTTTCGAGATATTTGCAATTTAACGCTGGACTTGGAAAATTTTTGATTGATGAAAAATTGGTTCCATGACGACCTATGTTTATTTTGGACACCGAGACTCGACCGACACACTAAACCCGACAGGTGGGATGCTTCGTTTTTGGCGCAGCCTTTTTGACCTACTTTTTGAAATGACTTACGACATTTTCCTATAAGGCTGTCTCCCCTTACGATGTTTTCCTGTAAGGCAGAGATCGTCTGTCAATGGGCCCTCAGTGTAATCTACTACGACCTAATACTAATTTTCTTTTTATGTTTCGCGGCTGTTTTATTGCAGTGACGAACTAAAAGAGCGGAAAAAAAGGCTCTGAAAGGTGAGTGTCAAGAAAACGTACTTTCAAGTATGCATGCTCCAGTAATGTAACTTTCTAAAAACATGTGCCGTCCATGTTTCTATATCGTGAGGCGTTTCTGCGATGATGGCCTTTATATGCGGCTGTGAATGAAGTTCTACTTTTAGAAGCAAAAATGCTGTAACGCGGAAGAAAGGATATAGGATTCTTGCAGTGATATGGCTGCATCAAAACAACTGCTTTTTTTTATTCACCAGTTCCATCTGTTTCTGCGGTGATGTGATTGTTAAGTCATCCAACAACAGCTCTTAATAATGGTCGCGGATTGCTGTATCCAGATTTGTCGTTGCATCTACGGAAATATATAGATACTCAATCTCTCGTAAACATTCTGTACAACTAAAATTATGTTCAATTCGTCCTCTTCATTTCTCAAAATTTAAATTTCTGTATGCATCTCGTAAGGAAATGTTAGTCCATATAAAATGTTCAATTTGATGCATCCATCTAATTGGCAAATAACCTCTGAATATTTATTCTTCTTCTATTCCTTGGAGAATGGATTCCCAGGACCAGTTTCAAAACGACGTGCTACATGCTCTAAGTATTGTAAAATCTGATGACAGCAAAAACTGTCTAGAATCTTTCTTGAATACACAATTCATTTCAAATCGTTCGTCAGTTTTTTCAAACGTCTAATAGATTCGTAGCATTCGCAACCAGCATCATCTTTCGAAGGCACCGATTTTTTGGTCTGATGCCTTTATTGTCCATGATTCAACACCGTGCATGAGAGGGCATCCCCGATTGCCTTGTAATCAAGGAGTCCTGGGTTCGATACCCGGTGGAGGCACTTAGTTGTTCGGATCCTACTTTAAATTGTAGTCCTGATTAGCCTTTCTGTACCAGTCGACCTCGTGACGTAGTGGTTACCACCAATTAATTGATTTTGTTTATTTTATTTTTTCCAGCCACTTTTGGCTAAACGCGAAGATGAGTATGCGATGATGATTAAATTAATGAAGGGACACCACAAATAACACCCATGCCCAGGCCAGGAATTGAACCTGGGACCCCTGCCTCAACGCTGTTGATTTCCGGTTCAGTGGTTAGCACATGATAACTTATTTGAACCAGTTTAAAAATTCAAATACTTAGGAGTAATATTAACAAATGAAAATTATATTAAAGAGGATATAAAATAAAAAAGTAGGCTTAAAATGTAGGAAATGTATGTTACTTCTCTCTAAGAAACTTATAGTTAAAATATACAAAACAGTAATTTTTTGCCTGTTGTATTATATGGATGTGAAACTTGGTCTGTCATATTGAAAGAGGAACATAAATTGAGAGTATTTGAAAATAAGATAGTAGTATAAGTGGCCCGGTTCTACGCCCGAAAATGAGGCTCGGTGAGGCTCGCAGTGTTGCCAACCCCTTATTCGAAAAAATCACCAAGGTTTTTATCTCGGTCTAACCTAATTTAAAGCAAAAAGCTGGCAATACTGCGAATCTCACCGAGCCTCATTTTCTTGCAGTGTTGCCAGCTCGAGCGAGGCGTAGCCTTTTATGGTGTATGTTAACGGTTTGCTCTCGTAAGGCATGAGCCTTATTTTCTCGCAGTGTTGCTAGCTCACCCCAAGAATATTTCACCATGTGATATTTTACAGGCGAAGCTAACCTACAAATGGGAGTTGGCAACACTGGCAACATCAATTGCGGTTTAGTGTTGCTAACTCACCTCAAGAATATTTTACCATGTGATATTTTACAGGCGAAGCTAACTTACAGAGTAGTAGGATCAAGCCGGTTGACCAACCGAAAATGGCGCTCGGTGGCGCTCGCAGTGTTACCAACTCCTCACTTGAAAAAATCACCAAGGTTTTTGTTTTTGGGTCTAACCTAACCTCAAGCAAGGAGCTGGCAACACTGCTTGAGGCTTTTCTCGCAGTGTGGCCAACTCACCCCAAGAAAATTTCACCATGTGATATTTTACAAGCGAAGCTAACCTACAAATGGGAGTTGCCAACACTGATTAGTGGAGGTGCACGGGTTGAGTGCCATCAATTGGCGATCAGTGTTGCCAACTCACCCCAAGAATATTTCACCACATATTATTTTACAGGCGAAGCTAACCTACAAATGGGAATTGGCAACTCTGGCAACATCAATTGCGATTCAATATTGCCAACTCACCTCAAAAATATTTCACCATGTGATATTTTACAGGCGAAGCTAACCTACAAATAGAAGTTGACAACACTGGTAACATCAATTGCGATTCAATGTTGCCAACTCACCTGAAGAATATTTCACCATGTGATATTTTGCAGGCGAAGCTAACCTACAAATAGAAGTTGACAACACTGGTAACATCAATTGCGGTTCAATGTTGCCAACTTACCTGAAGAATATTTCATCATGTGATATTTTACAGGCGAAGCTAACCTACACTGACTAATAGAAGTGGCCGGGGTTGCGTCCGAATCAGCAGCAGATGTCACCTAGAGCGCTGTTCCATCCGGGACTCAGCCAATCTCTGTTGTCTGAATTTGCGGTAGACGTGGAGTCGGAGGGAGGCGCGACAGATGCACGCTTGAACTCGCTGTGACGCTGCGCTTGGCAGCCATATTCTAACTTTCACTTTGTACAGACAATATTTACTGATTAGAGGATGTAAAACTCAGTTATATTTTAATATTTTATCGATAATGAATGCAGAAAACGTAAATGATGAAATAGCGTGTTATATTTTTTAATGTGAGTAGTTAGGTGGAAATCATTGTCATGTTTGTTTGCGCCCCAGAGCGCGGTGGGTGAAGTTCGGGCTGACACCTGGCGGGAAAAGTGACAGGCGTACTACAAGGGGACATGCAGATTCGGACGACTTGGACGCGACTTCGAGTGCACGCGAGAGCAACGGGGGAGAACGGGATGGAGCGCTTGCCAATCCGGACACGGCTTTTGTAAACCTCTCTCGGAAACGATGTGCCACACACGCGCGCGCGCGCCTATCGGTAGATTACGTTTCGCGTATTTATTCGTTGTGCTGGCACAGCGTGATGAGTAAATAATGCATTTTCTCATTTTTGAAGTACGAATGCACTTTATCGTAATCTTCCAAGTCCCGGGGACACTAATGTTTGTATATCGTGACTTTTGTAAACCTCTCTCGGGAACGATGTGCCACACACACACACACGTGCACGCGCTGGCGCCTCTTATTATTTGTGCAAGAAAAAAGATGTTAAACATGTTAAAACTGCTCTGTGACCCTCTCGTTCTTCACGTCGTGGACGAAGGACTTCTCGGCGACCAGGATCACACTGCATACGGTGTCCTCGGGCAACGGACTGTTGAACTCGCAGACGATCTTGATGTTGGTTCGATCGTTGACCACCACCTGCTTCCTCTTAGATGTGTTGATGACGAACATCGGCCTGCGGATTTTGAATTCGCTGGGGGTGTAGTACATGTCCATGCTTCCCTCGGTCACGCGTTTGAAAGCTGTGTAAGCTTCGTAAAGTTTGAGATAATCGTTTTTGGTCATGTCGAGGTTGTAATTCTCGCGCGGGAACACTTCGTTGCGTCCATTTTTGAGATAAATGTTTTTGATCTTGCAGTCGTCGAATTTGCTGGAATCTTTTTCCTGGTTGTTATCGCGCCCGGTTTGAAAGAACACTACGACGAAATCTGGCATGTCGAACTGTATGTTGTTGAACTGAGTTGTCACGTCGAATTCCATGTGACTTCCCGACGCCATCTTCTGCACGCACTGGTAACCGTGAAAGTGAATCGGCACCTGCGGATTCTTCAAGATCTCTGCTTTGTACTTGAGGGCGTAGTTTGTTTCGTATTCTACGATCGGCATTCTCAATTCCATGCTCCGTATGACGCACTTGGCCGCTTCGGGTAATGTGTTGGCTATCGGCGTGCCGTCGGCGTTCAAGTTGGTGTATCGCATCAGTGCGTCGTTGTCGTTGGCCGCTCTTCGAAACGTGACGCGCAATCCCCCCTTCCACATGATCTCCTTGTAGTCCGAGAAGAATCCCGGCAGCAGACGCATGGGAAAAAGCACCGTGTGACTTTTAGTCGATATTTTGGTCCCCGCTTCGAATCCTCCCGCCTGGTAGTATGCTGCGTCAGTTTTGGATAATTTCAATGTTCCCACTGCCGTCGACGTGATGCCTGGATAATCTATTCTGTCTATGACGGTGTTGTGTTTCCTCACCTCCACCTGCGAGAACAGGTGAGGCACGAAGTTGTCCACGAGTATCAAATTTGCTGTTGCGGGAAACGCATCTCCGCTTTCCTTCTTCACCACGTCGAATTGAAGGTAGAGGTCCGCTCTGTGAGGATGAACGAACCCATCGCCTACGTCCACGTCGTATTCGATCTCCCTGTTTGCTTCGTTGAGATTGGCGAACGTGCGACGGTTCGGAGGAAAAGATTGCAATTCGTAACTTTCGATTTGCTCCATTTTCACTATGTGTGTTATTTATTATACGTTGATCTCCACGATGGCCGTCGTAGTGGCACCTGCGAAATCCACCACGTCTCCTTTCTCGTTTGTCACCACCAACTCTATGTTGTCTATGCGG
The DNA here is from genome assembly GCF_977018435.1 of Lepisma saccharinum. Taxonomy (NCBI): domain Eukaryota; kingdom Metazoa; phylum Arthropoda; class Insecta; order Zygentoma; family Lepismatidae; genus Lepisma; species Lepisma saccharinum. The sequence continues at coordinate 55,889,145 of NC_139237.1, forward strand.
TTGCGGCATACTGGAAAATAGATCGGCGAAGAGGGTGTGTAGATGATCGGTTCCATGAATTCGGAACTGGGTTTGAACGTAGCTATGATTCCTGTCTGCTTGTGACTTCCCAGCAGCTCCCCGTCCGAGGATTTGGTGATCATGCCTTCCGCCACGTTGCAGTGAACGTTCAGAGTTTCGATGGCTAGAAATTTAGGAATATTGACTGCCGTGTGCTTGATGCCAGCTTCGAGTTTGGTGTTGTTCTCGAAACCTAGAAGTTCTCCTATGGTGCCCAGGTTTATGGTCTCCGTTGCCGATACGATTTCCACTCTGTGCGTGACCGAATTTTGAGAAAGGTACGTGCCTTTGGGTAACTGAGCTTGCAAAGTGGAAAGATTGTATTGACCTGGCGTGACGACGATGTGCTCGCTTCCGACGCTAATTTTGTTGTTGTGCTGCGTGACGTTAGGTATGAGGTACATGCTGTAGAATGCACGCAGAGCTACGGATTTAGGATAGACGATGTCGTCGTGCAGCGTGAGTTTCAAGATCGAAGATTCGCTCGTGAGATGGAACACGCCCATCGTATTTAAGATTCCACAATGCTTTCTGAAAATGTTCCACCGACAGGTTATTTATTTTAGACATGTATGCGAGAACAGAAAGGCATAGGTGGCCGCAGTTAACATCGGTGAAACCCTGGATGCGTTTGTCATTGTAGTAGAGGTTGGCAACACTGAGATACTTCACCAACCTGGCAGGTGGTGTGCCACCGAACGAATCGAAAACAAATGCATTGTTATCGTCAATTTTGAGGTAGCATATCCAATGTGTACCAGGATTTTTGTAACTGTCCAGGTTGACCACGCCATACTCCTTTTTCTCTTCACAGCAGAGGGTAGAGAATCGGACATGAAAACACCCCTGAAGTTTTTTATTCCCAACGGTTCGATCAGAGATTCAATATCGAAGTTGGACAGGGCTTCTTCTTTTTTTTATATTTCTTCAAAGCATCGAGGTTGCTTTTTCGCTTTTTGGTCACACCTTTCCCCTTCTTCTCCATAGCCAGGTTGTGACGTTTCTGTTCTTCCAATTCTGCCTTGTTTTTCTTCGAGTCGATGACGGTTTTCGCGATGGCGGCGCTACCGCCGGCCAAACTTCCAACGGCCCCCAATGCTGCCAGGATGGCTGGGATGCTGAATATGAAACCTCCGATCTTTTGCTGTTTTCGCGAACGCTGCAAGCGTTTCAATTGAGGTGTGCTGAGAAGTAATTTCATTCCGTGTCCTTTCGTCAAGCAAGAACGTTACTTCTCGCGTTGTTTCTTGGTGAGTAACCCATCGAGGGCACCTAGATTTTTCAGATTGGAGTATGGTATCTGGTACACGACACCCTTGGGCTTCATGATGATGCTCTATATGCTATCTTCACGGTATGTTATTTATATATATGTTCTGAGATTTTTTTTGTTTTGTGTAATTTTTTTTCGGTATGTTATTTATATATAAATGTTCTGAGATTTTTTTTGTGTAATTTTTTTTTTCAAGGATATACTTCGCGCAGAGCCCTTACACAAATTCTATTACGTGCTTTGTTTTTTTACCAAGAAGTTCTTTTGTACCCTTGTACACGATTCGAGTTTTGTTCTCGATTAAAATAGCTAGCTTCTCGTCGGATAACATGTCAGCGTATCGATCTGGTAAAAATAGACTGTATTGTGCGTTGAGCAACAGACGCGCCTTGGGGCCATACTGGGTAGAAACAATTGAACCGGAAGTTATCGTGTAAGGTTTGTCCACTTCTAATTCCTGAATTTTTACATATTCGACTGATGAATTTAGCATTTGTTTTAATGCTTGGGCGTCTAGTGATTGTTTACTCATTTTATAAATGGCAAACACAATTGGAGTTTTTTTTTTTTTACGTAGTGTTATTTATATACCGAAGAAATTTTTTTCACGGTAGAGAAATTTTTTTATTTCTACACACCCCATCCAAGTTTTTGTTTCGTGTTCATGGCGATGGTGGTGCCCAGTGCTGCAACTCTTTCTCCCAGCGAAGCGTCTCTGCTAACGAATCTTTCGAAAGCTGCGTGCTCTAACTTTCTGTCTGCTTCGTGACGTGCATCCAGATCGGAGCGAGTGGTGTTGTAAGCGATGTCGTGATCTTTGCATGCGGCGTCCAACAGATTCACACCCTTGTCTCCTCTCTCCAATCTTTTCTCGAGTTTGGTACCTGGTCCGCAGTACTGGTAGCCAGGTAAATGCATCTCGAAAGGTAACTTGTTGATGATGTCGTTCACGAGACCCTTTCCTTCGGCCACGTTCCAGAATCTCGGAGGCAGCGTGTTGATGATTTTAATGAGGTACCCTATGCCCTTGTCGTCGTTCACGATGAAGTTGGAAAGTTTTGTGCTGATCATGTCCACGATGCCAACCTTCTCGTTGTAGAAATTACGATTGCCTGCATTCTCCTCTCCTGCAATAACCAACAACCTGTCTATGAGCTTGCGCACGTCGTCCACCCACACAAACTCTTTGGGCAGGGTGTTGTAGAGTTTGACGCCGCTGCCTGTTTTCACCTGGTTCCATATCGGCTTGATGAGATTCCTGTATTTTTCGCCGCTGCTCGATTTCACCCTATTCTGCGTAGCGTCGTTGTTCTGGTACAAGGCGTCCGTCATGATCAGAATTTCCTTGTAACTCTGGTAATCTTCGTCGGTGTAATCTTTCGGCTGCTTTTTGGCAACAAGTTCCCACAGTCCCACCGTACCCGGATACCTGTTCCAGCTATTCTTATCGCCTAAATTGACTTTAATGTCGTTGCCTTCGAAGGTAACTTTCGATTTTCCAATCTTCCAAACCACACCGCCGCCTTCATTGGTTTCCATGGTGGGATACAATCCGAACACTTCATCCTTGTCGAATTTCGCCGTGCTCAGGTAGTCTCGTGCCAAAGGTCCCAACTCGATCTTATCCAAAGACGACGACGTGCTGCTTATGGCTCGACGTCCTGGCGGTACGTCCTTCAGTTCGAACGGCGTTGAAGGAATGCTCGAAATAGGCGTGGGTACGGTGTAATTTTTAGCTGCAAGTGGTACGAGTTCGTTGATCAAATTTTTATTTTGTTCTGTGACGCCTTTAATTTCTTTACCTAGATCGCTGATGGCATCGATCACAGGTTGATCTTGACGTTTCTTCTCTTCGTAGAATCCGCGATTCTCGGATTTCCAACCTTTGAAGCGTTTCGCGAGGTAGTTTCGCAACTTGAGATTTTCGTCTTCGATTTTTCGTTTCGCCATAACGTTATTTATACACGTTGTTGCTCACAACGTTGCAACGTTTAGAAAGTCGTTGATTTTGTTTCTGTATTTTCCATCGTTGGGTTTCCTCGTCATGTCGATCGTCGCGAATCCGAAATCGTCACTGTTCCAACAGTGGGAGCAGCAGCGTTCCGAAAATTGATTGTAGTTCATGTCTCCGCCTACGTAGTCATCGTACGCGTGCTTGAGGTTGGTGTGATCTTGACGAAACAAACATATGAAATTAGCGTTGTCGCGTACTAACTGTTTTGGAATTTTGGAAAACGTTTGAGCTAGGAAGAAGCAATCTATTCCTTTGTGACGACCTTGCGTGAAAAAGTTGCGAATTTCATTTTGATTTTCCAGGATGACATCGTCGAACACAACGACTGAATTTTCACGACAATCGTCGAGTGGTTTTATTTCCGAAGAGAACGTTGCAATGTCCAGACCATCGTACAGTTTTATCAGTTGCTGGTATTTCGCTTGTTCGAGACTTTTCGAAAATACGTAGAGGTGCCTGTTCTTCCAATCTAACCAATTCGGTGCGAGGAGAAAATTGTCCACGAGCAGTGTTGTTTTCCCACACCCTGAAGGACCTACGATCAGACAGCGGATGCTGTCGGGAAGCAACTCCCCGTTCTTTTTTTTCGTTTGACTTTCCGAATCCGGTAGACGCTTCACCACGTTCCACGTACTCACAAGATCACTTCGTTCGCGTCGATCCAACTTTTTTCCGGAAGTCCCAGCCATTTGACAAACAGTTTGTCGCCTTTCCTACGCAATACTTTCTCGATGAGGTACGTGTCGGGATGTTTTGTTTTAGAGAGTTCCTCTTCGTAAAATCTTCCTTTCAAAATCTCGCCGCTACTATCTTTTATTATATACGTGTGTCGGTTTCCGGGTAAAACTCGAACCACCGTAAAAAGTTCCGTGCTCCAATTTTTTGTGAATCCCTTCTCGAAGGTGCGTTTGAATTTGCTGATCCTCACCTGGTCTCCAATTTTGAATTTTGATTTCTTGGTAGTCGTGGGAGTGTACTTTGGACAGTAAACTGTAGAAATTAAACGCTGCTCGTCGGATTTCGTAACGTCAGCTGGCTTCATGCCTATGGTTCTGTGTACCGCATCATTATAGGTGTCGACGAGTTCCGGCAGTATGTCGACCCATTTGTAATTTCCTCGAAGCGTGAATCGTTTCCACATGTGTGTTTTCAAGGTTCGATTAAATCTTTCCACGATGCTGGCTTTGATGTGACTGAAGGTTGAATAATGTCGAATGTCATGTTTTTGAATAAACTTTTGGAATACGGCATTGTAAAATTCTTTACCGTTGTCTGTTTGCAAAAACCGAGGCCGTCTGTCGCTTTCGCGAAAAATTGTCTTGAATGCTTCCGTGACGCATGTCCCCGTTTTGGCTTTCAAAGGTAGAGCCCATGCGAATTTCGAAAACGTGTCTATGACGGTGAGGAGGTACTTGTTGCCCTTGTTCAATTTATGCACATTTTTTAGATTGCCGCTACTCATCTCCACGAGGTCACTTTGCCAGAGGTCGTCGATTCCCTTGGTCACCACCGCCAAACGTTCGTAGTTGCGACGTGCAGGTTTATGCAATTCTTCGACGATGGCTTGCCTAGACATTTTTTAGAGATTACGTTTGAAGAGAAGCACCAGCGTGATGGGATTCAAAGAGGGTGGCACTTCACTCGTGTTTTGAACGATCAGCTTATCGCCGGCACTCACGTCAAAAACGGTGAGATCTTCGTCTTCGTGTATTTCATATATGTTGCGCGTTTCGTTCCAACGTGCCAGAGGAATGTTTCCTGCTTTCTGGACACCACGATTCGATATCAAGGTCATGGTGGGAACGCTAGCTTTTCTGCCGTGAGACCAGTACGAAAATTCGTTTATCTGAATCGTGCCATCGAGAAGAAACTTGTAGTACGGATGATAAGGATGCAACATGTACAGTTTGTTACCATCAACGAACGTGGAGATTCTCTGTTGATTGGGTACGCTGTTGATTTCGATGGCTTGCAGAGAATGCAGTTTAGCGAATTTAGTATCGACGCTAACGAGGTTGCTGTGAAGCTGTCCCAGTGTATTTTGTACGGGCAACAAATGTTCGACGATGGTATCCGTTACTGTAGAAAATGACGGTTTGATTTTCACTTCCACGTTCAACTGCTTGAAGTTTTCGTTGAGTTCTTGTAATTTGGCACCGAAAGAGGCCAGCGTCGATTCCTGCGTGGATTCCAGCACTCCAACTTGATCTCTGATGTTGACGACGATATTCTGAAGGTTCTCGACTTGATTCAATTTCGAGCTCTTCTCGGTAAGATCGTTCACGATGCTTCGCATCTCGGTAAACTGTGTGTGAAGGTCGGCGACGCTCTGCGAAGTGGGCAGCGTCGACACCAGCGAAGTAAGTTCGTCTCGAATCTGTTCCACGTTCGCCGTTTCCGTTTCCAGTCGTTTCAGCATACGTGATATGCTCCTTTTCAAAGCGTGTAATTCTTTGGAGGTGGGGAGATTGGCCACCCTACTCTCGAGATCGCTCAATGAATTTTTGATGTCGCTCGAATCGGATAGTGCCGTCACCGCCGTTTTCAATTTTTCCAAATCTTCGCTCGAAGGTACGCTCGTCCGTAACGATTCCAAGTCACCCTGTATGTTGTCCAGTACGTGATGAAAATGAGCAAGGTTCGTTTCGACGTTCAAATTTTCTAAATATTCGATCTTCTGCTGAACCGTGCTCAACGTGTCTTGTATGCTCGTCAACGCACTTGCTTCAGCGTGAATATTTTTAATTTCTTCGTTGATCAACTCCAGAGATGCCTGAAGCGTAGCGATGGTGGTTTGAATGTGTTCGAAATCTTGATAAGCCTCCAATTGAATTTTTATGTTCGCGACGCTTTTGCTGATGACTTGCAGTTCGTCTGACGATGGTAGGTTGGTCATGGTATCTTCCAAAGTCTGTAACTTGGATTTAATTTCTTCCAACGTGCTGGCGAATTCTTCTTGTAATTTGGAAACGACGACGTGCAAGCGTTCTACATCAATATCCTTCACGACGGTTTGAAGTTCAGAGAAATTCTTTTCGATTGCGGAAGTTCGTTCTTCGATTTCGAGTTTCAATTTTTCCAAATCTTCATTTTTCGATTGAAATTGCTGCAATTTGGCCAAATCATTTTGAAGCTTATCCACGCTCAACTGTATATTTTGAACGTTGTCGTAAGAAGGTACGTCGACATAATTTTTTATGAGCGTTTTCAGTTCGGAATCATTTTCAGAATGGGGTCGAGACATTGCGTTTGGAGCGTAGCGATTTCCGACTCTAAACTTTTGTTTAAGGTCTCCTGCAAAGCGATCAAATCGCTCCTCAACTTTTTAATTCGGACGTCCAACATGAGAATCTCTTCTGCGTGGTCTACACGCTTGGTGTTGCCGAAAATATCGTTAGGCATTTTGGTTAACGGTTATTTATAATAGGATAGACGATTCGTAATTCTACGAAGAGAGGAATAAGTTTGTCGTAATCTCCTAGGAGTTCGACGTACAGGTAATCTCCTGCGGAAACATCGTACGTAATGTTAGAAAGCATCTTGTCGTGCTTGATTCGAAAAATGTTCTTGCCGGTAGATATTTTGATTTCGCCTACGTTTTCCGGATTCACGACGATTTGAAGTTTTCCATCGATCGGAATTTCGTAGAAATGTAAATTGTTGTTGAAGACGTAAAACATCTTGCCCACATCGTCATCCAATTTCGTCCAAATGCTGTTAAGGTGAACAATCAGTAGACCGTTGAGTTTAGTTAACATGGAAGGTAGAAATTCATGATCTGTCGTCGCGCGGTGTACAGTCTCCATGTTGGTTTGTTTTCGGAAACCAAAAAGATTCATATTATGCTGGTTATTTAAAATACGGTCAAAGTTTTTTGTAATAACAGTCAGTGTTGTTTTTTTTTGTTTTTTTTTTTGTTTTTGTTTTATGAATCTTCTGTTGAAGATGGACATATGTTGCAGGTTTTGCTTTCTGCTAAGCGATAGTGCCCCCACGGCAGTGTGTGGATTCCACATTGGAGAACACACCTCTTGTCGTCGTTGGGATCCAGGGCAATCTTCCTCACTTTGTTGGTGGTCAACACGTGGTCGACGCTCTGGATGCGCTGTTCTGCTCTTAGAACCGACGACCTGGTCTTGAGGCAATCCACGAAGTCCTCGAATGTGAGATGCTGCCGAACCACCTGTCTGCCGACACCCTTGGCCTTCTTGGTAACGCTACCCTCGGCTTTGATGGTATAGGCCTTGGCGCGATGACCTGCAAACTCAAGAATCACATCTCCGTCCTTCTCATCTTTGAGTTTGCCAGGCACCTTCTTGTTGCGGGCCAGGATACCGCTCTGGTTCGGTTGGGGATAGCCTGACGTGTCAAAGAGGTTAACCAAAGATGGAACTGTGGCTATATCCCCGTATGCGTCGGTTGTGTGAACGTGGTACATCAAACTATCTGTGTCCGTGTAGAGTAGGTTGATATTGTCGTTATAGTGCTGGCGTAGTATCCCATAATATATTTGAAACATGTGCAGTTTGCTCAGGTCTAATACTGAGGCACCAACATAAATTGGCTTGTTGAGCATCACCTTGTTCTTCCTCATATGCACCAGAGCAAGCTGCTCATTATAAATAGTCCTCGATTTGAATAACGGGTTTGCTACGAGCCTGCGACATTGTGCTTTGTTTGATATTAGCCTCACATCTACATGATTTCGCACATTCTCCATGGTCTTGCCAAACACCGCATTATTCATGAGCTTGAAGAAATCCTTATCAAGCTCGGACGTGGCTGCGATGCGGTGTTTAGTGTTGACTTCGATATATGGACGCAACCACGGAGAATGCTCGAACTTGAGGATACGGTGAACTGCGTGGACTGTGACCCCTTGCTGCATCAACCACCGGAGATTCTGGTAGTGAAGGACGTAATTCTTTTTGGGTTCGAAATCCATGACGAGCTTCTTCTGGTTGCAATCGGGTGGACACTTGAACTCGGGTGCAGGGGGAAGATCGCAGAACGAATCCTGCAGCTTCTCGGAGAACTCAAGGTCCACCTCGGCGAAGAACCCATGTTTCGAATCGTCGAAACCTTTAATGTTGAAGTTGGAAGGGTCAGCCCACTCGAACCCTCTAAAGGGGAGTGGCTGCATCATGGAGTGCCCATACAAGTTATTCACGTCCGTGTGCATGATGTAGCTGGACGGTTGGGTGGAGTCGTAGCCAGTAGCCATGTGATGGTTGTTGGCGTGCGAGTGTCGCTGCGACACCTGGACCATTCCACCCCGCACGGCACGTTCCACAAACAGCATCATGTCCACGTCCGAAAGAAGCTCCAGCTCAATTTTCGTCACCAGAAACATGGCTGACCATGCCAGTCCGGGGAGACTATAGAAGTAGGCGGGATCCAGGTGGTAGATGGTCTTCGCAGTTGCACGAAACGCCTGGATCACGTCGGCGAGGAGCGTCACATCAAGTCTGAGGTAGGCGTCGTGGTAGTCTCCGAGATTTTGGCAATCCAGCTCACACCACATGGACTGAGCATGGTTATAGTCATCCTCAGAGATGCCCGAGCCTTGCAGTTTGCTATAGAAGTTTGCTCGAGGAGGAAGCGACGTCTCCGCAAACTTGGTAGGGTCTGTGATGTATTCGTAGGGGTAGACCCCCTTACGCCTGAAGAGACCGGCGTCCAAGTTCGGAAAATTCGCAGAGGTGATAAGCATTTTCTCGTCGCTAAGCTTCCCCGCAAGAGCATCGAGGCTGGCTGGGAGAAACCTCAGGGAGTCGAGGAAGCGAAGTTCGACGGTAGAGTCGGATTCTGGGATTGGCACTCGTTTGCTCACACTGATGTAACGCTCCTCGTTCTGCGCCAGGACGTTGATTCGCTCGTTGTCGTACCCAAGATGCTTGATCAGGTGGTGAAAATCGTACCCCGAGCCGTTGTGAAAAAACACAGGGATGAAGCGCGGGTCCCGGGCCAAGCGGTTGCAATCGTTGCACCAAGAACCAACGTACCTACCGTTAAAGTGATCGTGGTGTCGGACTTTACAGTTGTTGGCGGTGTACTCCTTGACGCAGACAGGGCAAGCAATGGCCTCGTCGTGTCTACGTTGATCGTCGGGGGTCAGTGGGAGCATAGACTTGGGGGTCAACAGCACCTTCCCTATCTCGATAGCCTCGACAACCATCCTCTCGAGGAAGTGTTTGGCAGCGTCGGGACCACGGTACACGTAGGGCTCGGGGGCGATGTGTTGGTCTCGTCGCACGACAACGTATGCGAAACTGGATGCCTCGTGGAGTTGGTAAGGGGTGGTGGAAGAAACTTCAGGATCGGGATCGCAAGTGGACAGGGGTTTGAGGAAGGCCTCGAAATCCGTGATGATGATGGCGGGGTGCTCTACCATGGCACCGTGCATGTGGAAACGTTCCACGGTGCCAGGTTCGGGCAAGTCTGCCAGCCCAGGTTCGTTGGCATTGCAGTAGAGCTTGTGGTTAGCAAGCTTCTCGGCAGCGATGTTGCGGCCTCTGATGCGCTGGTAATCCTGCCATTCTCGATTACGAAATTTAGACAAGCACCTGGGACAAACTTCTATGTGGTGTTCGTCTTTGCTCAGCTGGCTCGAAACAAGTCTAGAGAGAGAACGGATGAGGGTGTAGTGATGGTGAGTTTCATTCTTGATGAGCAGAAGGTGAATTTCCTGCGCACCGTCGTCGTCTACGTCGCTCACCCGGATGGGGTACACCACATCTTTGCCGGTGAGGCCATAAACGTTGATGGCCAACCGAGGGTTGTGTGTACGGGCCTCGAACTTACGAATGTCCGAGACCTCCACCGGGTAGTCAATCCCAGCAATGGCATCTTCCAGCTCAGGCTCGTAGGGTAGGTAGTGGTTAACTCGGTATGGATGGTTTTTCCAGTCGACAGGGTGCAATGCTGCAAGCACAGACCAGAGAAAGCACTTGGCGTCACTGTTTTGAATGTTCAGGACGGCCTTTTTATCCTCAATCGCTTCTGGTAAGCGGACGTAGCTGGAGGCGGAGAGAGGCACAAACTTGGAAAGTTTGACGCGCAGCTCGTGAGGCTCACCACACAGCGAACCCCCCGAGCCCTTAGCTTCATGTTCTTCTTGCTTTGCCAGCAGCTCCTCGACAAACTTGTTGTAGATGTCCTCGAGGTTGTCGACATCCGCCAAATGCAGCGTCTTCGCCTTGGTGTTGTGGCAGAAGCTGTAAATTTCATCAGACGGCTTCTTGTACCAGCAACAAAGCGATGCGTAGAATTTAGTGGAGGAGTGCGTAGCCAGTGCATTACTAAAAATAGAAACTATTTCTGCTTGCTTCTCCTCTAAAAAGCTACGCACGTCGCATGAGCCATCCGACAATTGAATGTAATCTCCTAATATTCCCCCAAAAGCAGACCGGTCTGCTTTTATCGCAGGCTTGACGCGTTTAGCAGGTGGTGCATTGATGGAGGCTGCTTCTGCCTTCCTCTTGGTTGAGCTGGTCGACGGTTGAGCCCCAGATGTATTTTTGCTTAGACAAGTAAGCTTATGCTTCTTGACATACGCAATTGTAATGTATTTATTGCATCCGGAACACAATTCGGTGGCAGCCAAATGCTTGCTTGGCACGCAGGTGCGACAATGTCTTGCAAAATTTTTGCTTGATATGGCTGTTTTGCACACAGGGCAACTTTTCATGGAGCGCATTTTTTTTTTGGGTATGTTTATTTATATGTGATCGGTTGGTGGTAGAGCGTTGTCTTCTTCAAATATGTGCTTTAATCAACCCTATAAAAAAATTGAAAAAATATATAAGAAAAATATGATTGTAGATAGAAAAAAAATAAATATTGTATGCATGTGTAATTCTATTTAGCTTATTTTTGCTAGACACAAATCTTCTTCAGATTTTATTGCCCACTAATATATTTTTTCTACCAATTTAATAGAAGTGTGAAACTATGAAAATGTTCTGAGACAATCTTCTCTAGAATATTCTTCCCCAAAGCTAATGTTAACAACCTGTTGTAATCTAAGCATCGTGTGTATTGCATCCGGCGAAGCCACGCTAACGCCCAAGCAGCTCGCTATTATGTACCTGCACGCTCCGGATATGCTGATGATCTTCCATCCCAGCTCGCTGTTGTGTGCCTGCATGCTCCGGTTATCTCGCTTGCTTTGAAACAAAATATAAATAAAACAAATTGTATACACCCAAGCGACCCGCTATTTATGTATTTGCACGCTCCAGATGTTGCGGGGTAGGTGTATTGACGAGGCTCACCGTTGTGTAATTTTCGTCGTCCCAAGGCTTACGTATTGTTGATAGCACACGCAGAGAGGAGAGGGAGCAAAATTGTAGTTTTTCTAGATGTGTTTGCGCCATAATACAGAAATAATAAGAGGCGCCAGCGCGTGCACGTGTGTGTGTGTGTGGCACATCGTTCCCGAGAGAGGTTTACAAAAGTCACGATATACAAACATTAGTGTCCCCGGGACTTGGAAGATTACGATAAAGTGCATTCGTACTTCAAAAATGAGAAAATGCATTATTTACTCATCACGCTGTGCCAGCACAACGAATAAATACGCGAAACGTAATCTACCGATAGGCGCGCGCGCGCGTGTGTGGCACATCGTTCCCGAGAGAGGTTTACAAAAGCCGTGTCCGGATTGGCAAGCGCTCCATCCCGTTCTCCCCCGTTGCTCTCGCGTGCACTCGAAGTCGCGTCCAAGTCGTCCGAATCTGCATGTCCCCTTGTAGTACGCCTGTCACTTTTCCCGCCAGGTGTCAGCCCGAACTTCACCCACCGCGCTCTGGGGCGCAAACAAACATGACAATGATTTCCACCTAACTACTCACATTAAAAAATATAACACGCTATTTCATCATTTACGTTTTCTGCATTCATTATCGATAAAATATTAAAATATAACTGAGTTTTACATCCTCTAATCAGTAAATATTGTCTGTACAAAGTGAAAGTTAGAATATGGCTGCCAAGCGCAGCGTCACAGCGAGTTCAAGCGTGCATCTGTCGCGCCTCCCTCCGACTCCACGTCTACCGCAAATTCAGACAACAGAGATTGGCTGAGTCCCGGATGGAACAGCGCTCTAGGTGACATCTGCTGCTGATTCGGACGCAACCCCGGCCACTTCTATTAGTCAGTGTAGGTTAGCTTCGCCTGTAAAATATCA
>NC_139237.1:55901782-55937072 GCF_977018435.1 Lepisma saccharinum
TTTTTGTAAATTTTTAATTTTATATCAACTGCTTCTGTTATGCCTACTGGTTTTCAAATTGTTTTGATTCTGCAAAATTTAATAGATTTTATCTGCACTTCAATCAGAGTCTAAACTGGAAACACTTCAAGTACATAAATTCATATGTGTTGTGCAATGCAGAATTTGTAACTACAGATGATGGCAGTCTGTACAGGCGATCTGATTTTAGATTCTCATACTTACACTACAATATCTATAATATTGTTAACATGAATGAGGTTCTTATGTATCTCCTAAGACAGAAGTTTATGTTTCACAGTATTAATTGTGTCGAAACAATTATAGAGTCTGGGTTTGTGGATACAACCTGCATATGTGGTACAAAATTAAGTGGCAGGTTTCTGATTGCAGGTTAGGATGCAAACCTTTTTTGAGAGAAGAGGAATTTCCACCTACATAGTATCTAAGTCACTTGTTCCTGAATTTAAGCTGAGGTTCTCAAAATTGTCAGAGTATGACCTGATGTCTGTTAAGAATGAGACTGAGTTTAAGTGGGTGCTGGACAGTGAGCACAGCTTTGGGTACCCGTGTTTGAAAGGTATCAATTATTTTGAATTGGATGTGTATCACATAGAAAGCAGAATTGCTGGGTATTTTGTGAATTTAAATTTTCCTAAGGAATTTTTTACATATTGGTATGGGAGGTGGTTTACAACTGGATCTAAGAAACTTTACAATTTATGCATGCTTTCCTTTCAGAGTTTAAACTTTATACACTTTAAGCATGAACATACCTATTATGGATGTCCATTTCTAAAATGAGATTTTGCAACAACAGACAGTGGGTTGCTGTATACCGGCGAGAAGTTTGAATATTCATATAACTATGGCAGGTCCCATGAATCAAATATAAATGAAATTATTTATATCTACTAAGGCAGAAATTTATAAATTGCAGCATCAATTGTCTTAAAAGGGTTCTACAATCTGAATACATCTACACACCATGTACATGTGGCAAGAAATTGGGTGGGGTTCCCATATAAACAATCATGCGGACCTATTTTGACAGAAGAAACCTCTCAAGATTTATCAGATCCGAGACAATTGTTGATGATTTTAAGAGTAGGCTGTCTGAAATCTCAGAACATGATATTTTTGCAGTGAACAATATTGTTGAGTTCTACTGGGTTTTGAACAGTGACAAGTGCTTCTGGTATCTAAGCTTAAAAGATATTACAATAATTGAAGAGCATACATACAACAGGTGCAGAAGAATTGTTGGATTTTTTGTTAGCTCCCATATAGTACTTAATATTTTTTATTATGGAAGGTGGTACACAAATTGTTTAAAATTTAATTTGTCTCACAGGTTTTATCTATATGCCTGCCGGATTATAGATGAGGATTATTTCAATCACCTAAGTTTTTGCTTGAAAAAAAATTCAAGTAAATTTGATAGCTGCAACATCAAGAACATATATCTTAAAAATGGCAGAAATGAGGTGTTTCCTAGAGAAAATTATAATTTAAACATGTCCAAGGATGATTTTCTTAAATCATATGAGGCATTTACAGCATACAAAAGGGTCACAACCGGGAATACTGACATGTATTACTCACCAGATGAATTCAAAACACAGAGACACATGTTTGTCATCAACACCTCAAAAAGGAAACAAGTTGTGGTTAATGACAGGACAAACATTAAAATTATCTGTGAATTCCATGATACACTCCCTGATGACACCATATGTAGTGTTATTCTTATAGGTGAAAAATCATATGTTTATGATGTAAGAAATGAGAGAGTCACAGAGCAATTCTAGAAAGCCTCTGCATATTACATTGTCTTAGTACTAGATATGCAAGTTGGGCCTGGTGTCCAATTAAAATATTCAGGTTAACATATTAATTCTCTGAACTTAAACCGGAAGTAAACCGGAAGTGGACCGGAAGTGGACCGGAAGTGGACCGGAAGTAAAAATGTGTGGGTGTGGGTTTTATGAGCATCTTGGCTTAGTTTTAAGTGAAGCCAAAACAATATCAAGAGGGGCATATTTTTAACAAGCTTATGGACAACAGTCTCACAGATGTAGCTTTTGTAAGTGTAGCCAAATCAATCTGAGGGGGCTCATCATTTCACGGGAAATTCCCGAGTGCTTTTTTACAAAAGTCTTGGGTTAGACAGAGTAACACACTTGAGCAATAAGCTCATATGGACATCTTGAGCTAGTTTTAAGTGTAAGCAAATCTGCCTGAGAGGGGCTCATCATTTATCGCGCCAGTATTATAGTATTTTACACTACTCTCCCGGTTACGACAACACTCCAAACGCAGCCGTTTTTGTTCTGGTGTTAACGGCAGCCTCCACATGGGACGATGAAATCGTAGTCCAGCTGCTGCCAGTCTACGATCAATGGTGAGAAATGACACTGGGTCTTGTAGAGGGTTCTGTATGTGTGTCCGGATATCAGACGCAGATGTGATGGATTTGCAAAATGCTTGGCGCGCAATATTGCAATCCTCCCTTGATGTGGCCAGTCTTGGTCGACCGGAACCTTCACTATGTCTGTAGATGCCCTCACGTATCTATTGGTGCCAATATCTGGCCACTGTGACATCTGAATGCCCGAGGTGCCTGGCAAGTGCACGATTCGACCAATCGGCCTCATGCAGACTCCCAATACGCCCCTTTCGAACTCTGTCAAGTGCTGGCAGTAGCGGATCCAGAGGGGGCACAGGGGCACGCGCCCCCCAAAATGCTCGAGCAAATTATACTCGTAATATGTAATTTACAAAATTAATTCTAAAATTCTTATTAATTATGTGTACACTTCTGAAAAGTGGTGTACCCCGTACATCGTTAAATATTGCTGAGTGCCGAACATCATTTGAAGTTGGTGCCCCCTGTACATGGTTGAAAGTTGGAGCCCCCATACACCATTCGAAGTTGGTGTCGCCGAATATTGTTGAAAGTTGGTGCCCACGTGTATCGTTGAAAGTTGGTGCCCACGTGCATCGTTTAAAGTTGGTGCCCCATATGCCGTTGAAAGTTGGTGCCTCTCGAACATCAACTATGTTTCTTTCATAAATCGTTTGTAAAGTTTCCCCCTGTTCTTTGTTCCGTCATGAAAAAATCAAAAGACGTGAAAGTAATGTTTAAAGCGCATTATGTTACTCAACATTATATGCAGGTGGTGCAATCAGAACTAAGCTCCCACTTATTCAACAATATTCTCAAACAATGCAACGGTCTACGTTGTTTATTTATTTCTAAGAAATAGCTGAATGTAGAAGGAAAGTTCTTCTCAGCTTTTTGAGACAATGTGTCACGTAAGTACGAATACTCCTGTGCATCAGGTGTTACATTTCTTTGCACATATTTCAAACTTTTTCCTAACAAGGTTCATTGTTGTGAGTGAGAAGTCTGTTTTACCTGTCTGTCACGTCCAGCTGGTGAATTGTTGAGTGCTGAAGCAAAGCAGGGCTGTGGTGCGGAACATTTTAAAGTTGACAGTCGTTGCCCGTATTTGAAATTGATAAGTGCTGCGAAGACTGTCCCAAAGAAGATCTAAGCAAAATAGTATTTTACATTTCTTTAAGAAAGTAAAACCCAATTTTCAAGAAGACACAGAAGTGTTAGGTGAAATGCAGGAAGTGAAAGTAGTTCCAGTGAAGAAAATAACATAAATATAGCCTGTCTAAATAAGTCTGAATATTCAATTTGTGCAAGTGTAACTACCGTGAGTGAAAACAATGAAGAGAGTAGTTGTAGCAGTACTTCAAGTGAAGAAATAGAGGAATAAAGATTAGGTGAGTGTGGATATTTTAATGATCTTGGACACTTTCTTGAAAGTACTCTAAACGAGGAGGATATAAAGTACAATATTCTGCAATATCCTTGGATTCCTCCCGTGGATAACACTTTCCTCTACGACTTTCAAACTGGGAAAAATAGAGCTTTCCAACACAATTGGGTTAATGAATTTTCGTGGCTTAGCTATAGTGAAAAACTTAAAACCTGTGTATGTCGCATTTGTGTTCTTTTGGGGAAAGAAGAAGGTGGGGTTAATTCCGTTAAGTTAGGAAAACTTGTTACAGAGCCACTGTGTTTTTACAAGAGAGCAAAGGAAGAGTTTCGGGCACATGAGTAAAGAGAATACGGTAAAATAAACGTATTGTCTAGTCTTTGTTTCTTTAAGTTTATGGAAGGGAAAAGTGAAAGCGTTGATGTAGCTCTGGATTCCAGTTTAAAAAGGAAAATAGAAGAAAATCGTGAAAAACTTATTTCTATTTTAAAACAATAATATTTTGTGCTACTCAAAATATTCTCCTTAGAGGACACAGAGATGACGGATCAATTTCTGCAGATGGTGATGAACAACTTGAAGTTAACACAAAAGCTGTTCAAGGAGACACATTCAGAGCATTGTTGAAATTAGGAATGGATGCTGGTGATACAATTGTACAAAAGCATTTGCAAAATGTTCCCAACAATTCTAGTTTCATAAGTAAAACCTCTCAAAATAACTTAATTGAATGCTGTGGAACATTAATTTCGGACAAAATTGTAGAACAAGTGAAGAAGTACAAATACGTCAGCGTTCTTGCTGATGAAACCACAGACTGTAGCACTAAAGAACAGCTGACTTTTTGTGTTCGCTACTTTAATATAGGTGAATGTAGAGTTGAGAAAGATTTCCTTAGCTTTATAGAGGTTACAGATCTGAGTGGGGAAGGACTAGCTCAGACAATTATAGAAAAGATGAAACATTTGAGTTTAGACATTGCTTTTCTCAGAGGTCAAGGTTATGACGGAAGTTCCAATATGAGCGAAATCTACAAGGGTGTTCACGCTCGTAATCCTCAAGTACAACCAAACGCATTGTATACACATTGTGCCAATCATAGACTTAATTTAATTCTGACCAAGGCTTGTAGCGTTCCAAATGTACGAAATGCTGTGGGAGCTATTTCAAGTATCGCTAAGATCCTACGGGAATCTTCAGGAAGAACTCATTTCTTAAAACATACGATAGAAGAAATGTTTCCCGGCACTAAAAGTACAGCAATTAAGACTTTATGTGAAACACGCTAGGTAGAACGCAATGATGCGGTACTACATTTCCATGAAGTACTACCTTCTTTGCTTTGTATCCTTGATGAATTAAGCTTCAAAGCAAGAAGCACTGAGGTAACATCTACAGCTCATTCTTTAGCCCAGTCGATTTCAAATTTCGAGTTTCTGATCAGTTTGAAAGTATATGCGAAATTTCTGCCCATTACTCTTCCTTTGTCAATCCAACTACAAAGCAAGCAAATGGATTTAACGCAAGCATCAAAATTGGTTCAGATAGTTTACTCATCTCCATTGGATATAAGAAAGGACAGTGCTCAAGAGTTTGATAAAGTCTTTCAGGAAAGTAAAGCACTTGCTGAATAACTGAATGTTAATGTAAAAATCCCAAGAATTGCACAGAATTAAAGACATAGGTCAAATATTCCTTCAAAGAATGTCCTCAATTATTTCAGATGTGTTGTATTCATCCCTTTTCTGGATTATTTAATATCTGAATTTGATTATAGATTTCAAAGAAACCAGATTGAAGTCTCAAGCACTCTACAGAAAGTTATTCCGAAATTCATTGTTGAAGGAGATGATCCAACTAAAGGTGTAATTGAGGCAGCTAAATTTTATGAAGATGATGTGCAGTCTATTTTAGCATGAGAAGGGAAAGGAGACAATTCTGGTTATTGGAAAAATCTACCCCAGATAATCCAGCAGAGGCGTACAAATTTTCTTCCTTGTATCCCAACATTAGAAATTTGCTTCACCAGTTCTGTGTGATTCCAGTCACAACGGCTACAGCTGAGCGTTCATTCTCCAATCTGCGAGAAATCAAGACACCTTAGATCTACAATGGGTAGATCTCGTATTGAGTGGTTTGGCTCTCCTGAACATCCATAAAGACAAATACCAACTGAAACCAGAGGAGGTTATTAACATATTTGCAAGCAAACATTCACTTAAACTACAGCCACAGTATTTGTAGGACGAGTTGAATGTCTTTAGTAAGTTCCAATTATTTGACGATTGAAAAGTTAAACTGGTGTCCAAATTACTAGCAGCTTTATCATGTATCATGCATGTTACTGAAAAGGACTCAGGTGCTGCATTAAACCAATAGCAAAAGAGAATACAAAAAATAAGTCAAACAGACTGTTTATAATATGAAAATACTTCTGTAACTTGTGCGTTTCTGTGTTCGCGAGGAATACTCTTTTTTTAATATTTTTTTTTTTTTACAAATGAAATTTTTAAATATATTTGTTCTTAATAACTTAGCCGCATGTACAGATGACTGGAAAGGTACTTCAAGAAATATTAAAGTATAAAAGACTTGTTTCACAATAATAAACTTTAATTTAAAGTAGTACTGTAATCTTCATTAGTATTTATGTGTACACTTTGGAAATTGGTTCCTCCATACAAAAACTGAATCCTGAATCCGCCCCTGAGTGCTGGTAACGCTGTCTGGTGCATCTACGAGGCATTCTCTGTGTCCTTCACCTTCTCTCACAATGTCGACTGACTGTCTGACGCTCCACACACGACTTATGAACTCTATCAGGCTTCATAACAATATCACGCGGTGGCACAACTAATGCACTGCGGTGGCCGTTCTAGACATTACAAATCATTGTAACTCTAATCATTTACGTACATATCAAAGGTACACACGTGTACAAAATGACGTTCAAATTGAACATATCCTTCTGGTTGCTTAACTTTCTTTGTCAAGGAGTGCAATATTGACGAAGGAATTGGGAGCATAAAGGGAGAAACATTAATTTGCCTCAAACATCGCTCTGAAGCTCGCAAGATGAACGCTCATTCACCCCACATTCCACCGGATGCAGAGCCGAGCAACAAGAACTTTCCACTTGGCTCTGCACAGTCAGCAAGGCAACGGCTCTCGCCAGCGGTGAGTGCACCTCCACTGTAAATTTCCATCTGCATCCAGGGATACCCCAGGTGCACAGTGGAGGTGCAAAGTCCACCAACCTATGACACAAATCCAATGTATAAAACTCCTGGAGACGGTAAATTGATCTCTCACTTCGCTCCAATATCACCACCAAACTGATGGACGAGAAGAGGACGACGGCCTGCTGAGAGATCGTGACACTACGAGGCGGCAACAAGCGATTAAGCCAGCCGAAGAATCTGCAAGCCATAAAACAAGTCGCCGAATTGCCTGTCATCTCTTATCGTCATCTTCGATCTCTCCAGCGGGCATCTGACACCGTCACCGACGCCAGAAGCCGAGGGCCAGACCTACAGCAAGGGGTGAGTAGCGTTCAACATCACAGGTTCCCAACAATCCTTCATCAGCTTCCTTAAGGGTAGAAGTGGTTAGCCAAGTCAAACTTAAGACCTATCGTATTTATCTGAGCTACGTCCCGGCGTGACTCGATCCAGTACCTTACCCGACGTCACGCTACAATATATATATATATATATATATATATATATATATATATATATATATATATATATATATATATATATATATATAGTAGGGTGGTCCCGGTTCTAAGCCCGAAAATGGGGCTCGGTGGGGCTCGCAGTGTTGCCAACCCCTACTCGAAAAAATCACCAAGGTTTTTTTTTGGTCTAATCTAACCTAAAGCAAGGAGCTGGCAACCTTGCTTGAGGCTTGCCTTAATGGTTTGCCCATGTAAGGCATAAGCTCTATTTTCTCGTAGTGTGGCCAACACCTTACTCGAAAAAATCACCAAGGTTTTTTTTGGTCTAATCTAACCTAAAGCAAGGAGCTGGCAACTTTGCTTGAGGCTTGCCTTACAGTGCATAAAGCAAGGTTGCCAACCTACTGGTATTTTTGCCATAGCCTTTTACAAAAAAAAGAGAGGAGAGAGAGAGGGGGAAAAGTTAAACAACCGACAATGCTGCCAACACCTACCTACAGCTTTTTTTTTTACTTGGCAAGGGTTTAGCCAATTTATACACTGCCGCAACATACACACACTGGGCAAGGAGAGCCGACAACAAATATATACTGCCGTAAAAGAGAGAGAGATGGATGGATGGCAACACAGTATGTGTGTGCGTGTGTGTGTATAATATGTAGCATTATTAACTAGAGTGTGTTGGCAACCCACCTGCAACTAAAAAAAAAGATAGAGATGCCAATATTGCTGTAAGATAAAGAGAGAGACCTAGAGCTGACAACAGTGGTGAGCGAATATGCCTTATCGTAAATTTTTTCCAAGTCCCCGGCGCCAATGTATATTGTGACCTTTGTAAACCTCTCTCGCGGGAACGATGCGCAGCACATGCACGCGCGCGCGCGTGCTTCTCTTTATTTCTGTATTATGACACAAACAAACAAATAATAATTGTTGTTTTTTTAGGATGCCTGGCCCCTATAACCTCGCCAGGGTGCGTGGTGCCCAACCAAAAAAGTAAAAAGTTTTCTAACGGCTGCGGTTCTAGATAGCCGCACCTCTGTAGAGTTTCACGTGTTTTTTTTTTTCTCAAACTTCCATGAAACTCTACAGAGGACCTCCGTAATGCATGCAACGTGTACTAACGACTCTAGTGCTATTTTGATGTTGTAATATTTTTGGATATAGAGTTTTATTGTGAGATATAGATAAAAATAATTATGTTTATTATAATATTTTCTTGATGAAGATGGAGAATGTATGTGTGTGTGTTACAAATAAAGTTGCATGCTTTTTTTCTAGTGTGTGTATGTGTTTTTGATGTTTCGACAGCATCTGAAACGATAAAAAAGAAAGAATTTTATTGTTAATTTTCTCGTGTAAAAACAACAACAAATTTTTTTTGTGCAAATTTTCTGATTTGTCTCTCATGCTATAGTGCAAAAAAAGATATTGTAACTGATAACTGATGAAATTGGCATTTGTAACTGATCTGAACTAGTGAAATTCGTATTGTGCCATTGTAACTGATTGTGCTAGTACAAAAAATTTCTTATTTGTGCAAGAAAAGTTGTTAAACATGTTAAAACTGCTCTGTGATCCTCTCGTTCTTCACGTCGTGGACGAAGGACTCCTCTGCAATCAGGATGACGCTGCACACGGTGTCCTCGGGCAAGACTTCGTGGAACTCGCAGACGACCTTGATGTTGGTTCGATCGTTGACCACCACCTGCTTTCTCTTAGATGTGTTGATGACGAACATGGGTCTGCGGGTTTTGAATTCGCTGGGCGTGTAGTACATGTCCATGCTTCCCTCGGTCACGCGCTTGTAAGCCGTGTAAGCTTCGTAAAGTTTGAGGTAATCGTCTTTGGTTATGTCGAGGTTGTAATTCTCGCGCGGGAACACTTGGTTCCTACCGTTCTTCAGATAAACGTTCTTGATCTTGCAGTCGTCGAACTTGCTGGAATCTTTTTCCTGGTTGTTATCGCGCACAGTCTGAAAGAGCACTACGACGAAATCTGGCATGTCGAACTGTATGTTGTTGAACTGTGTCGTCACGTCGAATTCCATGTGACTTCCCCACGCCATCTTCTGCACGCACTGGTAACCGTGAAAGTGAATCGGCACCTGCGGATTCTTCAAGATCTCCGCTTTGTACTTGAGGGCGTAGTTTGTTTCGTATTCCACGATCGGCATTCTCAATTCCATGCTCCGGATGACGCACTTGGCCGCTTCAGGTAATGTGTTGGCTATCGGCGTGCCGTCGGCGTTCAAGTTGGTGTATCGCATCAGTGCGTCGTTGTCGTTGGCTGCTCTTCGAAACGTGACGCGCAATCCTCCCTTCCACATGATCTCCTAGTAGTCCAAGAAGAATCCCGGCAGCAGACGCAAGGGAAAAAGCACCGTGTGACTTCTAGTCGATATTTTGGTCCCCGCTTCGAATCCTCCCGCCTGGTAGTATGCTGCGTCCGTTTTGGATAATTTCAATGTTCCCACTGCCGTCGACGTGATGCCTGGATAGTCTATTCTGTCTATGACGGTGTTGTGTTTCCTCACCTCCACCTGCGAGAACAGGTGAGGCACGAAGTTGTCCACGAGTATCAAATTTGCATTGGGCGGAAACGCGTCTCCGCTTTCCTTCTTCACCACGTCGAATTGAAGGTAGAGGTCCGCTCTGTGAGGATGAACGAACCCGTCGCCTACGTCCACGTCGTATTCGATCTCCCTGTTCGCTTCGTTGAGATTGGCGAACGTGCGACGGTTGGGAGGGAAAGATTGCAATTCGTAACTTTCGATTTGCTCCATTTTCACTATGCGTGTTATTTATTATATGTTGATCTCCACGATAGCAGTGGTCGTTGCACCTGCGAAATCCACCACGTCTCCTTTCTCGTTCGTCACCACCAACTCTATGTCGTCTATGCGGTTGCGGCATACTGGAAAATAGATCGGCGAAGAGGGTGTGTAGATGATCGGTTCCATGAATTCGGAACTGGGTTTGAACGTGGCTATGATTCCTGTCTGCTTGTGACTTCCTAACAATCCGTCCGAGGATTTCGTGATCATGCCTTCCGCCACGTTGCAGTGAACGTTTAGAGTTTCTATGGCTAGAAATTTAGGAATGTTGGTTGCCGTGTGTTTGATGCCAGCTTCGAGTTTGGTGTCGTTCTCGAAACCTAAAAGTTCTCCCATGGTGCCCAGGTCCACGGTCTCCGTTGCCGACACGATTTCCACTCTGTGCGTGACCGAATTTTGAGAAAGGTACGTGCCTTTGGGTAACTGAGCTTGCAAAGTGGAAAGATTGTATTGGCCTGGCGTGACGACGATGTGTTCGCTTCCGACGCTAATTTTGTTTTTGTGCTGCGTGACGTTAGGTATGAGGTACATGCTGTAGAATGCGCGCAGAGCTACGGATTTAGGATAGAGGATGTCGTCGTGCAGCGTGAGTTTCAAGATTGAAGATTCCCTCGTGAGATGGAACACGCCCATCGTATTTAAGATTCCACAATGCTTTCTGAAAATGTTCCACCGACGGGTTATTTATTTTAGACATGTATGCGAGAACGGAAAGGCATAGGTGGCCGCAGTTAACATCGGTGAAACCCTGGATGCGTTTGTCATTGTAGTAGAGGTTGGCAACACTGAGATACTTCACCAACCTGGCAGGTGGTGTGCCACCGAACGAATCGAAAACAAATGCATTGTTATCGTCAATTTTGAGGTAGCATATCCAATGTGTACCAGGATTTTTGTAACTGTCCAGGTTGACCACGCCATACTCCTTTTTCTTCACAGCAGAGGGTAGAGAATCGGACATGAAAACACCCCTGAAGTTCTTTATTCCCAACAGTTCGATCAGAGATTCAATATCGAAGTTGGACAGGGCTTCTTCTTTTTTTTATATTTCTTCAAAGCATCGAGGTTGCTTTTTTGTTTTTTGGTTATACCTTTCCCCTTCTTCTCCATAGCCAGGTTGTGACGTTTCTGTTCTTCCAATTCTGCCGTGTTTTTCTTCGAGTCGATGACGGTTATCGCGATGGCGGCGCTACCGCCGGCCAAACTTCCAACGGCCCCCAATGCTGCCAGGATGGCTGGGATGCTGAATATGAAACCTCCGATTTTTTGCTGTTTCCTCGAACGCTGCAAGCGTCTCAATTGGGGTGTGCTGAGAAGTAATTTCATTCCGTGTCCTTTCGTCAAGCAAGAACGTTTCTTCTCGCGTTGTTTCTTGGTGAGTAACCCATCGAGGGCACCTAGATTTTTCAGATTGGAGTATGGTATCTGGTACACGACACCCTTGGGCTTCATGTTGATGCTCTATATGTTATCTTCACGGTATGTTATTTATATATATGTTCTGAGATTTTTTTGTTTTGTGTAATTTTTTTTCGGTATGTTATTTATATATAAATGTTCTGAGATTTTTTTTGTTCCGTGTAATTTTTTTTCAAGGATATACTCCGCGCAGAGCCGTTACACAAATTCTATTACGTGCTTTGTTTTCTTACCAAGAAGTTCCTTTGTACCCTTGTATACGATTCGAGTTTTGTTCTCGATTAAAATAGCTAGCTTCTCGTCGGATAACATGTTAGCGTATCGATCTGGTAAAAATAGACTGTATTGTGCGTTGAGCAACAGACGCGCCTTGGGACCATACTGGGTAGAAACAATTGAACCGGAAGTTATCGTGTAAGGTTTGTCGACTTCCAATTCCTGAATTTTTACATATTCGACTGATGAATTTAGCATTTGTTTTAATGCTTGGGCGTCTAGTGATTGTTTACTCATTTTTTTTATAAGATGGCAAACACAACTGGAGTTTTTTTTTTTTTTTACGTAGTGTTATTTATATACCGAAGAAATTTTTTTTCACGGTTCGAGAATTTTTTTTATTTCTACACACCCCATCCAAATTTTTGTTTCGTGTTCATGGCGATGGTGGTGCCCAGTGCTGCAACTCTTTCTCCCAGCGAAGCGTCTCTGCTAACGAATCTTTCGAAAGCTGCGTGCTCTAACTTTCTGTCTGCTTCGTGACGTGCATCCAGATCGGTGCGAGTGGTGTTGTAGGCGATGTCGTGATCTTTGCATGCGGCGTCCAACGGATTCACACCCTTGTCTCCTCTCTCCAATCTTTTCTCGCAGTACTGATAGCCGGGTAAATGCATCTCGAAAGGTAACTTGTTGATGATGTCGTTCACGAGTCCCTTTCCTTCGGCCACGTTCCAGAATCTCGGAGGCAGCGTGTTGATAATTTTAATGAGGTAACCTATGCCCTTGTCGTCGTTCACGATGAAGTTGGAAAGTTTTGTGCTGATCATGTCCACAATTCCTACCTTCTCGTTGTAGAAATTACGATTGCCTGCATTCTCCTCTCCTGCAAAAACCAACGACCTGTCTATGAGCTTGCGCACGTCGTCCACCCACACAAACTCTTTGGGCAGGGTGTTGTAGAGTTTGACGCCGCTGCCTGTTTTCACCTGGTTCCATATCGGCTTGATGAGATTTCTGTACTTCTCGCCGCTGCTGGATTTGACCCTATTCTGCGAGGCGTCGTTGTTTTGGTATAAGGCATCCGTCATGATCAAAATTTCCTTGTAACTCTGGTAATCTTCGTCGGTGTAATCTTTCGGCTGCTTTTTGGCAACGAGTTCCCACAGTCCCACCGTACCGGGATACCTGTTCCAACTATCCTTCTCGCCTAAATTAACTTTAATGTCGTTGCCTTCGAAGCTCACCTTCGATTTTCCAATCTTCCAAACCACACCGCCGCCTTCGTTGCTCTCCATGCTCGGATACAATCCGAACACTTCATCCTTGTCGAATTTCCCCGTGCTCAGGTAGTCTCGTGCCAAAGGTCCCAACTCGATCTTATCCAAAGACGACGGCGTGCTACCTATGGCTCGACGTCGTGCCGGTACGTCCTTCAGTTCGAACGGCGTCGAAGGAATGCTCGAAATGGGCGTGGGTACGGTGTAACTTTTAGCTGCAAGTGGTACGAGTTCATTGATCAAATTTTTATTTTGTTCCGTGACGCCTTTAATTTCTTTACCTAGATCGCTGATGGCGTCGATCACAGGTTGATCTTGACGTTTCTTCTCTTCGTAGAATCCGCGATTCTCGGATTTCCAACCTTTGAAGCGTTTCGCGAGGTAATCGCGAAGCTTGAGATTTTCGTCTTCGATTATTCGTTTCGTCATAATGTTATTTATACACGTCGTTTCTCACAACGTTGCAACGTTTAGAAAGTCGTTGATTTTGTTTCTGTATTTTCCGTTGTTGGGTTTTCTCGTCATGTCGATCGTCGCGAATCCGAAATCGTCACTGTTCCAACAGTGGGAGCAGCAGCGTTCCGAAAATTGATTGTAGTTCATGTCTCCGCCTACGTAGTCATCGTACGCGTGCTTGAGGTTGGTGTGATCTTGACGAAACAAACATATGAAATTAGCGTTGTCGCGTACTAACTGTTTTGGAATTTTGGAAAACGTTTGAGCTAGAAAGAAGCAATCTATTCCTTTGTGACGACCTTGCGTGAAAAAATTGCGAATTTCATTTTGATTTTCCAGGATGACATCGTCGAACACAACGACTGAATTTTCACGACAATCGTCGAGTGGTTTTATTTCCGAAGAAAACGTTGCAATGTCCAGACCATCATACAGTTTCATCAGTTGCTGGTATTTGGATTGCTCCAAACTTTTCGAGAACACGTACAGGTGCCTGTTCTTCCAATCTAACCAATTCGGTGCGAGGAGAAAATTGTCCACGAGCAGTGTTGTTTTCCAACACCCCGAAGGACCTACGATCAGACAGCGGATGCTGTCGGGAAGCAACTCGCCGTTCCTTTTCTTCTTTCGATTTTCCGAATCAGGTAGACGTTTCACGACATTCCACGCACTGATAGAATCACTTCGTTTGAATCGATCCAACTCGTGTCCGGAAGTCCTAGCCATTTCACCAAAAGTTTGTCGCCTCTCTTACGCAAAACTTTTTCGATAAGGTACGTGTCGGGGTATTTCGTTTTAGAGAGTTCCTCCTCGTAGAAGCGCCCCAATAAAATTTCACCGCCACTGTCCTTTATTATATACGTGTGACGGTTTCCGGGTAGAACTCGAACCACGGTAAAAAGTTCCGTGCTCCAGTTTCGTGTGAAACCCCTGTCGAACGTTCGCTTCAATTTACTGACCCTCACCTGGTCTCCAATTTTATATTTCGGTTTTTTTGTCGTGGGTGTGTACTTTGGACAGTAAACGCTGGAAATTAATCGCTGCTCGTCGGACTTGGTAACGTCAGCTGGCTTCATGCCTATCGTTCTGTGTACCGTGTGATTATAGTCGTTAACGAGTTTCGGAAGAATGGTGACCCACTTGTAGCTTCCCTGAAGCGTGAAGCGTGACCACATGCGCGATTTCAGAGTGCGATTAAATCTTTCCACGATGCTGGCTTTGATGTGACTGAAAGTCGAATAATGTCGAATGTCATGTTTTTGAATAAATTTTTGGAATACGGCATTGTAAAATTCCTTCCCGTTGTCTGTTTGCAAAAACCGTGGTCGCCTGTCGCTTTCGCGAAAAATTGCCTTGAATGCTTCCGTTACGCACGTTCCTGTTTTGGCTTTCAAAGGTAGAGCCCATGCGAATTTCGAAAACGTGTCTATGACGGTGAGGAGGTACTTGTTGCCCTTGTTCAATTTATGTACATTTTTTAGATTGCCGCTACTCATCTCCACGAGGTCACTTTGCCAGAGGTCATCGATTCCCTTGGTTACCACAGCTAAACGTTCGTAGTTGCGGCGTGCAGGTTTATGCAATTCTTCGACGATGGCTTGCCTAGACATTTTTTTAGAGATTACGTTTGAAGAGAAGCACCAGCGTGATGGGATTCAAAGAGGGTGGGACTTCACTCGTGTTTTGAATGATCAGCTTATCGCCGGCACTCACGTCAAAAACGGTAAGATCTTCGTCTTCGTGTATTTCATATATGTTGCGCGTTTCGTTCCAACGTGCCAGAGGAATGTTTCCGGCTTTCTGGACACCACGATTCGATATCAAGGTCATGGTGGGAACGCTAGCTTTTCTGCCGTGAGACCAGTACGAAAATTCATTTATCTGAATCGTGCCATCGAGGAGAAACTTGTAGTACGGATGATAAGGATGTAACATGTACAGTTTGTTACCTTCGACGAACGTGGAGATTCTCTGTTGATTGGGTACGCTGTTGATTTCGATGGCTTGCAGAGAATGCAGTTTAGCGAATTTAGTATCGACGCTAACGAGGTTGCTGTGAAGCTGTACCAGTGTATTTTGTACGGGCAACAAATGTTCGACGATGGTATCCGTTACTGTAGAAAATGACGGTTTGATTTTCACTTCCACGTTCAACTGCTTGAAGTTTTCGTTGAGTTCTTGTAATTTGGCACCGAAAGAGGCCAGCGTCGATTCCTGCGTGGATTCCAACACTCCAACTTGATCTCTGATGTTGACGACGATACTCTGAAGGTTCTCGACTTGATTCAATTTCGAACTTTTCTCGGTAAGATCGTTCACGATGCTTCGCATCTCGGTAAACTGCGTGTGAAGGTCGGCGACGCTCTGCGAAGTGGGCAGCGTCGACACCAGCGAAGCAAGTTCGTCTCGAATCTGTTCCACGTTCGCCGTTTCCGTTTCTAGTCGTTTCAGCATACGTGATATGTTCCTTTTCAAAGCGTGTAATTCTTTGGAGGTGGGGAGATTGGCCACCCTACTCTCGAGATCGCTCAATGAACTTTTGATGTCGCTCGAATCGGATAGTGCCGTCACCGCCGTTTTCAATTTTTCCAAATCTTCGCTCGAAGGCACGCTCGTCCGTAACGATTCCAAGTCACCCTGTATGTTGTCCAGCACGTGATGAAAATGAGCAAGATTGGATTCGACGTTCAAATTTTCTAAATATTCGATCTTCTGCTGAACCGTGCTTAACGTGTCTTGTATGCTCGTCAACGCGTTCGCTTCAGCGTGAATATTTTTAATTTCTTCGTTGATCAACTCCAGAGACGCCTGAAGCGTAGCGATGGTGGTTTGAAGGTGTTCGAAATCTTGATAAGCCTCCAATTGAATTTTTATGTTCGCGACGCTTTTGCCGATGACCTGTAGTTCGTCCGACGATGGTAGGTTCGTCATGGTATCTTCCAAAGTCTGTAACTTGGATTTAATTTCTTCCAACGTGCCGGTGAATTCTTCTTGTAATTTGGAAACGACGACATGCAAGCGTTCTACATCAATATCCTTCACGACGGTTTGAAGTTCAGAGAAATTCTTTTCGATTGCAGAAGTTCGTTTTTCGATTTCGAGTTTCAATTTTTCCAAATCTTCATTTTTCGATTGAAATTGCTGTAATTTGGCCAAATCATTTTGAAGCGAATCCACGCTAAACTGTATATTTTGAACGCTGTCGTAAGAAGGTACGTCGACATAATTTTTTATGAGCGTTTTCAGTTCGGAATCGATTTTCAGAATGGGGTCGAGACATTGCGTTTGGAGCGTAGCGATCTCGGACTCTAAACTTTTGTTTAAGGTCTCCTGCAAAGCGATCAAATCGCTCCTCAACTTTTTAATTCGGACGTCCAACATGAGAATCTCTTCTGCGTGGTCTACACGCTTGGTGTTGCCGAAAATGTCGTTAGGCATTTTTGGTTAACGGTTATTTATAATAGGATAGACGATTCGTAATTCTACGAAGAGAGGAACGAGTTTGTCGTAATCTCCCAGGAGTTGAACGTAAAGATAATCTCCTGCGGAAACATCGTACGTAATGTTAGAAAGCATCTTGGCGTGCTTGATTCGAAAAATATTCTTGCCGGTAGATATTTTGATTTCGCCTACGTTTTCCGGATTCGTGGTGATTTGAAGTTTCCCACCGATCGGAATTTCGTAAAAATGTAAATTGTTGTTGAAGATGTAAAAAGTTTTGCCGACGTCTTCATCCAATTTCGTCCAAATGCTGTTGAGGTGAATGATCAACAGACCGTTGAGTTTAGGTAACATGGAAGGTAGAAATTCATGATCAGTCGTCGCGCGGTGTACAGTCTCCATGTTGGTTTGTTTTCGGTAGCCAAAGAGATTCATAGGTATGCTGGTTATTTAAGAATACGGTCAAAGTTTTTTGTAATGACAGTCAGTGTTGTTTTTTTTTGTTTTCTTTTTTTTGTTTTGTTTTATGAATCTTCTGTTGAAGATGGGCATATGTTGCAGGTTTTGCTTTCTGCTAAGCGATAGTGCCCCCACGGCAGTGTGTGGATTCCACATTGGAGAACGCACCTCTTGTCGTCGTTGGGATCCAGGGCAATCTTCCTCACTTTTTTGGTGGTCAACGCATGGTCGACGCTCTGGATGCGCTGTTCTGCTCTTAGAACCGACGACCTGGTCTTGAGGCAATCCATGAAGTCCTCGAATGTGAGATGCTCCCGAACCACCTGTCTGCCGACACCCTTGGCCTTCTTGGTAACGCTGCCCTCGGCTTTGATGGTATAGGCCTTGGGGCGAAGACCTGCAAACTCAAGAATCACGTCTCCGTCCTTCTCATCTTTGAGTTTGCCAGGCGCCTTCTTGTTGCGGGCCAGGATACCGTACTTGTTCGGCTGGGGATAGCCCGAGGTGTCGAAGAGGTTAACCAAAAATGGAACTGTGGCTATATCCCCATATGCGTCGACTGTGCGAACGTGGTACACCAAGCTGTCCGTGTCCGTGTAGAGAAGCGAGATGTTGTGGCCGTAGTGTGGACGTAATATGTCGTAGTACGTCTCGAACATGTGGAGCTTGCTCAGATCCAGAACAGTGGCTCCGACGTAGATGGGCTTGGTGAGCCTCACCTCACCTTGCTTCATGTGAATCAGAGCCAGCTGCTCGTTGTAGATTGTTCGAGACTTGAACAATGGACTCGCGACAAGCTGACGACATCGCTTTTTCCTCGTCACCAATTTTATGTCCACGCGATTCCGTACATTCTCCATGGTCTTGCCAAACACCGCATTATTCATGAGCTTGAAGAAATCCTTATCAAGCTCGGACTCGGCTTTGGTGCGGTGTTTAGTGTTGACTTCAATATATGGACGCAACCATGGAGAATGCTCGAACTTGAGGATGTGGTGAACTGCGTGGACTGTGACCCCTCGCTGCATCAACCACCGGAGATTCTGGTAGTGAAGGACGTAATTCTTCTTGGGTTCGAAATCCATGACGAGCTTCGTCTGGTTGGAATCGGGTGGACACTTGAACTCGGGTGCAGGGGGAAGATCGCAGAACGAATCCTGCAGCTTCTCGGAGAACTCAAGGTCCACCTCGGCGAAGAACCCATGTTCCGAATCGTCAAAACCTTCAACGTCGAAGTTGGAAGGATCAGCCCACTCGAACCCTCTAAAGGGGAGTGGCTGCATCATGGAGTGCCCATACAAGTTATTCACGTCCGTGTGCATGATGTAGCTTGACGGTTGGGTGGAGTCGTAGCCAGTAGCCATGTGATGGTTGTTGGCGCGCGCGTGCCGTTGCGACACCTGGACCATTCCACCCCGCACGACGCGTTCTACAAACAGCATCATGTCCATGTCCGAAAGAAGCTCCAGCTCGATTTTCGTCACCAGAAACATGGCTGACCATGCCAGTCCGGGGAGACTATAGAAGTAGGCGGGATCCAGGTGGTAGATATTCATTGCGGTTGCACGAAACGCCTGGATCACATCAGCGAGGAGCGTCACATCAAGTTTGAGGTAGGCGTCGTGGTAGTCTCCGAGAGTTCGACAACCCAGCTCGCACCACATGGACTGGGCGTGGTGATATTCTTCGTCGGTGATGTTTGAGCCCCGTAGCTGACTGTAGAACTTCGCCTGGGGAGGTAGCGACGTCTCCGCAAACTTGGTAGAGTCGGTGACGTATTCGTAGGGGTAGACCCCCTTACGCCTGAAGAGACTGGCGTCCAAGTTTGGAAAATTCGCAGAGGTGATGCGCATTTGCTCGTTGCTCAGCTTCCCCGCGAGAGCATCGAGGCTGGCCGGGAGGAACCTCAGGGAGTCGAGGAAGCGAAGTTCGACGGTAGAGCCGGATTCTGGGATCGACACTTGTTTGCTCACACTGATGTAACGCTCCTCGTTCTGCGCCAGGACGTTGATTCGCTCGTTGTCGTACCCAAGATGCTTGATCAGGTGGTGAAAGTCGTACCCCGAGCCATTGTGAAAAAACACAGGGATGAAGTGCGGTTCCCGGGCCAAGCGGTTGCAGTCGTTGCACCAAGGACCAACGTACCTACCGTTAAAGTGATCGTGGTGATGGACTTTACGGTTGTTGGCGGTGTACTCCTTGACGCAGACAGGGCAAGCGATGGCCTCGTCGTGTCTACGTTGATCGTCGGGGGACAGCGATTCCATAGGCTTGGGGGTCAACAGTACCTTCCCTATCTCGTTGGCCTCGACAACCATCCTCTCGAGGAAGTGTTTGGCTGCGTCGGGACCACGGTACACGTAGGGCTCGGAGGCGATGCATTGGTCTCGCCACACCACAACATAAGCATAACTCGAGACCTCGTGAAGTTGGTAAGGGGTAGTGGAGGAAACTTCGGGATCGGGATCGCAAGTGGACAGGGGTTTGAGAAAGGCCTCGAAATCTGCGATGATGATAGCGGGGTGCTCTACCATGGCACCGTGCATGTGGAAACGCTCCACGGTGCCAGGTTTGGGCAAGACTGCCACCCCCGGCTTGTTGGCATTGCAATAAAGTTTGTGGCGAGCGAGCTTCTCTGCAGCGATGTTAGGACCTCTGATGTGCCGGTAATCTTTCCGTTCTCGATTAACAAAAGTTGACAAGCACCTGCGACAAACTTCTATGTGGTGACTATCACTGCTCCGTTGGCTCGAAACAAGCCGAGAGAGCGAGCGAATAAGAGTGTAATGGTGATGGGTCTCGTCCTTGATGAGCAGAAGATGAATTTCCTGCGCGCCGTCGTCATCTACGTCACTCACCCGGATAGGGAAAACCACATTTTTGTTTTCGATGAAGCCATAAACATTGATGGCCAACCGTGCACGAGTCTCAAACTTTCGAATGTCCGAAAGCGCCACCGGGTAGTCGATACCAGCTATTGCATCTTCCAGCTCTGGGTCGTAGGGTAGGTAGTGGTTAACTCGGCGTGGATGGTTTTTCCAGTGGACAGGGTGCAACGCTGCAAGCACACACCATACGAAGCACTTGTTATCTTTATTTTGGATGTTCAGGACGGCCTTCTTTTTCGCAATAGCAGGTGGTAAGGGGACGTAGCTGGAGGCGGAGAGAGGCATAAACTTGCAAAGTTTGACGCGCAGTTCGTGACGCTCGCCACACAGCGAACCCCCGGACCCTTAGCTTCATGTTCTTCTTGCTTTGCCAGCAGCTCCTTGACAAACTTGTTGTAGATGACCTCGAGGTTGTCGACATCCGCCAGATGCAGCGTCTTCGCCTTGGTGTTGTGGTAGAACCTGTAAATTTCACCAGACGGCTTCTTGTACTGGCAACGTAGCGATGCGTAGAATTTAGTGGAGGAGAGCGTAGCCAGTGCATTACTAAGAATAGAAACTATCTCTGCTCGCTTCTCCTCTAAAAAGCTACGAACATCGCAAGAGCCATCCGACAATCGGACGTAATCTTCTAATATTCCTCCGAAAGCAGACCGGTCTGCTTTTATCGCTGGCTTGACGCGTTTGGCGGGTGGTGCATTGATGGAGGCTGCTTCTGCCTTCCTCTTGGTGGAGGTCGAAGGCTGGGCCCCAGATGTATTTTTGCTTAGACAAGTAAGCTTATGCTTCTTGGCATACGCAATTGTAATGTGTTTATTGCATCCGGAACACAGTTCGGTGGCAGCCAAATGCTTGCCTGGCACGCAGGTGCGACAATGTCTTGCAAAATGTTTGCTTGATATAGTTTTTTTGCACACAGGGCAACTTTTCATGGAGCGCATTTTTTTTATTTTTTGGGGTATGTTTATTTATATGTGATCTGTTGGTGGTAGAGTGTTTACAAAACAAAAATGCCTTATGAGAAAAATTTTGTAAGCTAATTCTAATTGGTGTTAGTTTGAGGGGTTTATTTATATATGGGTAGTGTTGTCTTCTTCAAATATGTGCTTTAATCAACCCTATAAAAAAATTTAAAAAAAATATATAAGAAAAATATGATTGTAGATAGAAAAAGCACAATAAATATTGTATGCATGTGTAATTCTATTTAGCTTATTTTTGCTAGACACAAATCTTCTTCAGATTTTATTGCCCACTAGTATATTTTTCTACCATTCTAGTAGAGGTGTGAAACTATGAAAATCTTCTTGTTTATATATATTCTATTGTTTTGACTGATATAATAGCAAATATATATATATATATATATATATGGCTATTTTGAAATTCTAAAACTTTCAGGTATACTTATTTTTTACATGCAAACATACATCATAAAAAATTACACAATCGTATTTTTTTTCCATATACATATTTTTTTTATTTTCAGAAAACAAAATTATTATTATTATTATTTTCGATCTCTATTTTGTTTAAAAAATTTATTTGTGTTTATAGTATTTGTCGGGCAATAGCAGATAAAACAAGAATAGGTTTTCTACGGCCCATACTTTACGAGTTACAAAACAACTTAGAAATTACATCTTGAAATTTTAATTTAAAATAACTTGAAAACAGTAAGCACTAATCATTATGTTTCCAATAGGTTGCAGAGTACCTTCAATTTTTATCAAATATCATTAAAATTTTCGAATTAGAGTAAAAACTAAGCCGGCAAATCAAGTTTCTCAAAAAATAAAAAAATTGTCTGTATTTCCAAAACTTGAGGGGGTGGAATCGATTTTTATTTGCTAGTCGAATAGTTTTCGTCGAATCCTATCCAACAAACCTAAAATCATCATCCTAGCTCAATTAGGAGTCGAGAAAATCAATGTCTTGGAAAACATCTTAAGATTTTTGTCTTAAGAAAATTTTCTTGACAGGCCGGAAGTAACATCTTGAGATACCGGAAGTCGACTTTCTTAAAGATTAAGATATTTGTCTTAAGACGTTTTCCAAGACATTGATTTTCTCGACTCCTATGGGGCCTAGAACCATGTAACTTTGGTCTATGTATATACCAGTACTTGCCCGACCCTGTGGCCGAGTGGTTAGCACATCGCGCTACGACGCCAAGGGTCCCGGGTTCAAATCCCGGTCGGGTATGGTTGTTTGTGAATATCCATTTTCATCAATTTCATCACTCATCCCCATCTTCGCAAATTAGCCAAGAGGCAAGAAGTTAAAATAAACTAAATCAATCAATCAATCAATCATTAAGTTCCGTGTTGCAATCATGAAATTAAATTTTAATTAACTTTTTTTTTTCTATCCATCTCTCAAATCTATATAGCCTGTTCATATATGGCACGTCGACCATTTTGTTTACGTAGCAAAAAAAATCTCAAGCCATTTTTTTTGCGAATGCTCGTTGTAGCCATAAGTATATTTGGATATAATTGCCGGATTTTATTTAACTTTAGGTTTAAAAATCAATAAGCGTGCATAAAAAAAACTAAATATTTTAAATAAATAAGATTCGAATAACTATGTACTTCCACTAGCCTTTGCGATGGCGCAGCGGTAGCATTGTAATCAAGAGATCTCGGGTTCGATACCCGCACAAGTGGTTCTTAAAACTGTAGGTCCAGTCCCGATTAGCCTTACTGTACATAAAGTAGACTTAAAACATCAAATCAATCGGTACTTCCACTAGCCTCTGCGATGGCACAGCAATAGCCTTGTAATCAAGGGTTCGATACCCCGCACAAGTGGTTCTTGAAACTGTAGGTCCAGTCCCGATTAGCCTTATTGTGCATAAAATAGACTTAAAACATCAAATCAATCAGTACTTCCACTAGCCTCTGCGATGGCACAGCAATAGCCTTGTAATCAAGGGTTCGATACCCCGCACAAGTGGTTCTTGAAACTGTAGGTCCAGTCCCGATTAGCCTTACTGTGCATAAAATAGACTTAAAACATCAAATCAATCAGTACTTCCACCAGCTTCTGCGATGGCGCGGCGATAACGTTGTTGTCTTGTAATCAAGGGTTCGATACCCGGTGGAAGCATAAGTGGTTCTTAAAACTGTAGGTCCAGTCCCGATTAACCTTACGTGCATAAAGTGGACTTAAAAAACACCAACTCAATCAATCAATCAGTACTTCCACTAGATATCAAAAACACGTAACTCTCCTCCATTTTTTTTTGCGTTCCTCTAACAATTTAACACATTTATTTTTTGAAATATGCCCCGCACACATATTTCCTACCTATCAACAACAGTACACGGAGGAAAAAAAATATTCCAGCTACCAAGATGCATGCTTCAAATATATAAAAGCATAGAGAGAAACATGAAACATCTTCTATATTCTTTCTCTTTTTGCATGTTTTGTGAGTATATTTTCTTCCACAATACATAAGAGCTGTCTGGTTTTTCAAGAAGTTACCTTCCTTCCACAATCTCTTATATCTGTTTTGCTAGTTTCAAAAATCAACTCAACAAAAGCAATACCATATTTATAAATCAAAGCCAACTCATGCAAGCTAAAAAACAAAATTACTTACTTTTGGAAAATACTGCAGAAATGCTCTTCACTGACGTTCAAAATAAAACAAGAACTTTCTACACCAGCGCTTTAAGTTTTATACGGTTCTCTAATAAGGTCAAAAATGAAATGTTAGCCAACGCAACGTGGACCAATAGAAATCCGAGACAATCTTCTCTAGAACATTCCCCCCCCCCCCCCAAAGCTAATGTTAACAACCTGTTGTAACCTAAGCATCATATGTATTGCATCCGGCAAAGCCACGCTAACGCCCAAGCAGCCCGCTATTATGTACCTGTACGCTCCGGATGTGCTGACGATCTTCCATCCCAGCTCGCCGTTGTGTGTCTGTACGCTCCGGATATCTAATAATCTTCGGGCATCTCGCTCGCTCTGAAACGAAATATAAACAAAACAAATTGCATACGCCCAAGCGGCCCGCTATTATGTACTTGTACGCTCCCGATGTTGTGGGTAGGTGTACTGACGAGGCTCGCCGTTGTGTAACTTCCGTCGTCCCAAGGCCTACGTATTGTTGAATTTGCGTCATTGTGTCAACATTGATAGCACACGCAGGGAGAAGGGGGAACAAAATTGTAGTTTTTCTAGATGTGCTTGCGCCATAATACAGAAATAAAAAAAAAATACGCGCGCGCGCGTGCGTGTGTAGCACATCGTTCCCGCGAGAGAGGTTTACAAAGGTCACAATATACATTGGCGCCGGGGACTTGGAAAAAATTTACGATAAGGCATATTCGCTCACCACTGTTGTCAGCTCTAGGTCTCTCTCTTTATCTTACAGCAATATTGGCATCTCTATCTTTTTTTTTAGTTGCAGGTGGGTTGCCAACACACTCTAGTTAATAATGCTACATATTATACACACACACGCACACACATACTGTGTTGCCATCCATCCATCTCTCTCTCTTTTACGGCAGTATAGATTTGTTGTCGGCTCTCCTTGCCCAGTGTGTGTATGTTGCGGCAGTGTATAAATTGGCTAAACCCTTGCCAAGTAAAAAAAAAGCTGTAGGTAGGTGTTGGCAGCATTGTCGGTTGTTTAACTTTTCCCCCTCTCTCTCTCCTCTCTTTTTTTTGTAAAAGGCTATGGCAAAAATACC
Source organism: Lepisma saccharinum (assembly GCF_977018435.1). Taxonomy (NCBI): domain Eukaryota; kingdom Metazoa; phylum Arthropoda; class Insecta; order Zygentoma; family Lepismatidae; genus Lepisma; species Lepisma saccharinum. The sequence continues at coordinate 55,926,966 of NC_139237.1, forward strand.
AGTAGGTTGGCAACCTTGCTTTATGCACTGTAAGGCAAGCCTCAAGCAAAGTTGCCAGCTCCTTGCTTTAGGTTAGATTAGACCAAAAAAAACCTTGGTGATTTTTTCGAGTAGGGGGTTGGCAACACTGCGAGCCCCACCGAGCCCCATTTTCGGGCTTAGAACCGGGACCACCCTACTATATATATATATATATATATATATATATATATATATATATATATATATATATGTGTGTGTGTGTGTGTGTGTGTGTGTTTGTGTGTGTGTGTGTGTGTGTGTGTGTGTTTGTGTGTGTGTGTGTGTGTGTGGGTGGGTGGGTGGGTGGGGTGGAGGGGTGTTATGGAAGGCACTTTAATTGTACAAATGTCATCATTTTCAGATGCCTACAACGTTTGCAATGAGTCAGGTTTGATATGTTTGTCTCGTTACACAGGTTAGTATACGCAATTTTGTAAATAATCTGTTATTTAATTAGAGAAAAGTAATTTAGAAACAAAATTATTTAATTATTTTTATTATGCCAATTACTTCCTATAAAAATATTACAATTAAAAAAATATTTTCACATGCAAACACTTATACCGTTTAAAAAATAAAGCTGATTTTTTCAAACCATAATCAATATAACTAAACCATCTTCACATCAATTGACAGAGGAATGATCTTCTTTTACATGTACGTTACCGCCTATGTGCTGTGCACATTTGTTAATTTTATGCCGTCCAGCAACAATATCAACTTTGTTTTTTTAGGGTATGGCTAATTCTGGTGTTTTATTGACTGATAAATTCCGTGTCTAGGATTTGGTACAGATTTATGAATATACAGCCCTGAATGGGTGGATATATTTGTTTGCCTATTGTTCATAGTAGAACAATAATTTCAGAAACAGTAATTTGAATTCCAGTTACTCTTTGGAATGTGCCTGAATATTATAGAATTTTGTGTGGAGACGAATGAGGTGATTAGCCCAGTGACTTATCTCACAAATGTTAACGAGCAGATTGTTATTCAACCAATAAAAAATATTTTTGAACATTTAGTTCTCAGGTTTTTTAGATTTTTTGTTTATACATTTAAAATTAATAAATTTATCAAGAGGTCAAAAACTGCAAAATTTGAGAATTTTTCTGCTCTTAGTTTTTGTGTTATTGACTCAAAGAAGCCACAATCCCAAAATTTGACAACATTTTGAAATCAATAAACAGCTGTAGATCAAAAACAATTTGACCTAGAGATCTGATATTGGTGTCAGTCTCTTCTCATTTGAATGAGCTTTAATTTCAAATGCAATGTGACTGTGTTATTTGAATCTTGTAATTTTTAATACATTTTTTCAAAACCTCGAAATAAGGGTCTTTTGAAAATTTCAAAAACACCATTTTTATATGTTCTGAAAACAAAATGTTTTAAAGACATTGACTATTTGCGTGCAAAATTTCATAATGGGACGCAATCGGTTCCTATATATTTTTTTTTGGTATTGTAATGTGTGAAAAATTTGCTAAATTTCTTGACTTCCATGTTGAAACCGTAACTTCAGTAGTTCATGTTGAAGTCTTCATATTAGTCTATTTTATAAATTTTGGACTACAGATAATATGAAAATACCTAAAATGTATCACTTTTATTACCTGGTAATCAAATTGAAAATATATATTTGTGTTTACATTATAGAATAGGATAAAGATATAAGGTCTTAGTATCGAAAAATTATACATACGTAATGCATAACTAAATAACTAACGCTCTAGCCTTCTTAAACCCGAACGTTCATGGCTGCAGCAACACAGGCCCTCCATCTGTCCCTATTCTGAGCATTCTTTTCCATCTCTACTAATTTCCTTTAGGTCCATCTCAACGTTGTCCATCCATCTTCGTCTTGGCCTTCCTACAGGTCTCTTACCATAAGGTTTCCCAAAAACAATTCTGTAAACCCCTCTTTCCTCTCCCATTCGTGCTAAATGGCCTGCCCACCTAAGACTTCTTGATTTAATTATTCTAATAATATCTGGACATGAATAAAAATTATGTTGTTCTAAATTATGTAACCTTCTCCACTCACCTGTCTCCTCATCCCTTTTAGGACCAAATATGTTTCTAAGAATCTTATTCTCAAATACTCACACATATTACATACATACGTAATACATAATAAACTAAACAACCATTTTTAGCAACCACAGATCACACATTAATAACAATTGAAATTAATTTCAATTAATTCACATGAAAAGCATCACTCGCTGAGGTATACAGAATCTAGCAGTGATAGCTCAATTGCTCTCACATTTCTAATCGGAGTATTTTTTTTTTTTTTTTTTTTTTTTGTAGAAGGCACATTTCATGAGTGACTCTTTTTCACGTGCTTCTCATCCTCCTCTATGATAACTGACATTGAAAGGAGCTACTCGGCAGCTCTTTCGACAACCTGAAGAGTTTCTTGTAGAGACTGCCTATTTTCAACTCAGCGGCCGCTCCAAACGTTGAAAGGTTGTAACAAACTGCAATATTCAGTCACAAAATTTATTGAAACAACAATACAATATATGTATTGAAGATTACCGACTATCAGTTCACACAACATCACAAAGATCTAGGAGTCATTTTCGACAGCAAACTCACCTTCAGCCACCATACACATGACACCTAAAGACATGACACCCTTTGTCAAATTTACAGATATCTCACATGTTTCTGCTCTGAAAACCTATTTTACAAGATGCGCGATAAATACTCTTGAGTATGGTTCCTGTATTTGGTCAATGTCCTGTGAAAGCAATGTAAAGCAAATAGACAAAGTAGTATATTGTTTCCTCAGACTAGTCAAACATAGATGTTCTGCCCTTGCAATTTTTTCCAAACAGGAAATTATATCCATTTTATAGATTAATGATCTTCCTCCTCCCCGTCTAGTGTCATATCTGACTTTCCTTTCATAATCACGAATGGACAAGTTTTCACTAACGAACTCTTGCCAATTCTTCACATCCTGATATCACATACCAACAGCAAATGCAACAACTTCTTTTACACTAAGTCTCCAAGATTATCACTAGAACAAAGATCATTTCTGTATAGGCTACAAACCACCTATGTACGTACAATTCATTAAATGATACTTCAGGTTTCCATCTATATAAAGCAGGCTTTCAGAAGATCGTGCATCAAGCAGCTAAAGAATAATTAATATTTGTTATACGACCCCAGTTGTTACTGTTTTTATTATTGTGTTAAATGGTCAGGTATGTATATGTGTGTCTGTGTGTGTGTGTGCGTGCGCGCGCATCTCATTTCATAATTTATTTTTTCTTTGTTAACATCCTGATGTAAAATGGATTCTCTGTATTCAGGATTCTTCAAAGAAATAATTAAAATCAACGATGTAGATGAGTCGGTGTTGCACCGTGTAACCAACTAGACACGATAGTGCAGAGAGAGTCATAAAGTGCAGAAAACTAGACGTGTATGAAGAGCTATTTTGCATTCAATAATGTCAATGTGTTTCAAGAGACCTCTAGTTCTGGTAAATGTTGATATGTTTACGTTTTAATAGTCATTTGTAAGCACGCCAGTCCCTTCCGTTCTTCAAAGCTTAGTTTAAACGTTCTATTGCATCCTGTATCTTTGAAATATGTGTTGATATATATAATTACATGACATTGGAATAACAATGAACCTTGCATTTTTCTCATGGATGTCACTAAGTCAGCTGGCGTCAATGAATGACGATGGATCACACTGCGTCGAGATATTTTTAGAATAGGAAAGCTAGGAGTTCAATTATAGTCGATTCAAGTTTGTGAGAGTTTGGATGGAAGAAAAGAAAAATACGGCCATACAACCAGCGCACGTTGTGAGATTTTGATATGGGATATGTACACTGACTTAAAGTTTTAATGGGTTATAAAAATATTTTGAAACAACAAAACACTGTACAATACAAGAACAACGTGCTAGGCCAACACTATTTTTATACTAGAAGCAACATAAAAGTAACACATTTAGCAACAATAAGAGCGATGATAATTAGGTATAAATAAATAAAATCACTGCAAATTGAATTCTAATGATTTATGTATGATTTTATCCAGATGTTTTTCTCACACTACGACACAACAGAAAATCGATCTGCAACTGTATACCGACGTGTGACGAGTTTATTTACAGGAAGAATAGTCATACTATAGAAGAGGTGTGAGTATATATTTTTTTCGATTCTTGAACATAAAATGTCGATTTAAACAAAATCACAAACATTTTTGTAACTCATGTAATATTACAAATATGGGTAAAAATATAAAGTTACAGAGGAATAGTACAAAACAGTAAAGTAAAATATAGGGTAAAGGTTGGTATTATCGTGATATAGGTAATATCATTATAGTTTTTTTCTTCTCCTGGTCTACACGTGTGTTTCTACTTGGCACAATTTTGCTCACTTACTAGCAGGACCTTTACGAAACACGTACGAACGAAAGGCAGTTTCTTGTACGCGAGGTTCTTTCGTGATACGTCAATACAAAAATATCACGATATTAACCTATATCACGATAATACCAACTTTATCCTACATTTGTTAACCTATTCATATGATGTAATCAGATTTCTAGTTGGATGATCAATCCAGGCCCTCCCCTCCTCTTTTCAAAGTTTGTTAATATTAAATTCAATATCGACCTTGAAATGAGAATTTTCGAATAAATCTTGCAGAGATATTCATTATTATGTTAAGGAAGATTTCAGTTCTTCACATATCGACAGACCAATATCGTATAAACTGTTGAGTTTTGGATTCTTTCAGTTCTTCCGTAATCCAGAAAATGGAGTTAAGAATAAGACAGTATTTGTAACACAAACAAAAGTGAATAATTCCGGAACACAGTAACCGAACAAGTACAACAACTTACATATTGGTATAAATGAAAGAAGTCTCGTCACGAAGAACGGCTATGATATTGAGACATACATGAGAGAAGCAATACACAGACTGATGACAAACAACAATTAATAACCAGGTCTGGCGTTCAAGTTCAATCGGCATACGACACTCTCCCCCCCCCCTTCGGCTGAAGAGACTCCCGTTTCATGGAGTTTGACCATAGCGGTCAGGCGGTCGTCTTGGTCTCTGTGATCTCCTAACCGGTTGATTGTCGCAGGTCGCATTTGGAGGCTCCCCTTGATATTCAGTAGCAGGTACTGGAAGATAGTCCTCCTCTCTAACAAGCATTGGGTTGTTTCTGCGAGGCCGACTTTGATTTCGGACAAAGGTGTCTTCTCCAAGCTTGTCGGGATAACTCTTGATCTTCGTGAGATGAACAACAATCAGGTCATTATCTACAATCACCTTCGCCATCTTCCGGCCTATCAATTTAACAATATCGCCGATTTTGAACTTGGACCCATGGCTGAATTGTTTCTTGTGACGTTCCACAAGTACCTTTTCCTCCGGCATAAACGGAATGGGGCTAATAGGCTGATTCTTGGAACCATTTGACGTGTCAAAAGCGGAAATGTCTGTTCTTGGCCGAAACTTAAGCAAACGTTCTGATGGACTATACCCGTGCACTGGAGTATTCCTTAATCTGCCTAAAATCTCAAGAACGAACTTGTCCATCTCTCTCAACGTGATGCATGAATGATTTCAAAAGTTCTTTTCGAGTAAGTTCTTCACCACCCCAACATTCCTTTCAGCTAGACCATTTGATTGGGGGGTGTACGGAGCTGAGTGAAGAAGCTTGATATTCCTCTTTGAGCAATAAGAGTCGAACTCTGAAGATGCAAATGGTTGACCATTGTCTGTAACATAGGTTTTCGGATATCCAAAGCATGAAGAATATTCATCTAAATAACCAATCATGGTGTCAAATTGCATATTCTTCACTCCCATACAGATATCCAATTAGAATAAGCGTCAACCAGCAACAGGAAATTCATGTCTGAGAAATGGAAGAAATCAAGATGAACACGCTCAAAAGGCTGCGATGCAATAGGCCACTTTCGAATGCGGTACCCGGTACTTTGGGCCTGTTATTGTATCGCAAACATGTGTCACACAAAGACGTAACCCTCACAATATCTTCGTTCATCGTGTTCCAGAAGAACGAAGAACGAGCTATTTCCTTCATCTTGCATGTTCCCTGGTGGAATTTTTGCAATAGAGTTAGGACACTTTGGATACAAGATTCAGGTACGACCAGTCTCCCGCCCACGAAAATACATCCCTTCTGTATGTGGACATCATATCGCCTGTCGAATATTTTTTCTGAGAGGATGACCTTTAGTTCTCTCGCTGTATTGTGGCCATCTCCCTTGAACATATTCGAAGACTTTAGAAAGCTCAGGATCACGTTGTGATTCCAGCGAAATGCGCGTCAACACCGAAGATTCAATAAGATTAAGGACAACCGGCTCAGCTGTCAACTGACATGCGAAATCATCATAATAATCATGAACTGGATCGTCTGCAACACAAATTCTAGACAGTTCATCAGCCAACTCAACATGAGGCGTGTAAACAGTTTTGAAGTCATATTCTTCCAATACTAACTTCCATCTGTTGATTCTGCTGATGGCTAAAGCAGGCAGGTTACTTCTAGGATCCAGCAGGTGAGCTAAAGGTTTTGAGTCGGTGAACGCAACAAAATGTCGTCCAATGAGATACTTGTGAAAGCATTTGACTCCACGGATTAATGCAAGTGATTCCCTTTCTAATTGAGTGTAGTTCCTTTCCGCAGCGGATAAAGTACCGGCCATACACATGATAGGCTTTAGGACTCCGTTTATCTTGTGCATTATGGCTGCTCCCGTGGCGGTAGGAGATGCATCCGACATGAGGTATAAGGATCATATACAGTAAGGATCATATACAGTACGTACTAAGTCCTTAGATAGCAGATCCTTGACATCCTGGAATTCTTTCTGATGAACATCTGTAAATGACCAGCGTACCCCATTCTTCAACAAATCATATAAATTGGCAACACAGTCAGCTAGGTTTGGCAGGTACGAAGCGTAATACGTGACCATACCGAGAAATGACTTCAATTCGCCAACATTAGTGGGTGGCTTACACTGAATTATTTTATCAATGTTTTCTTTCAGAGGACGAATTCCCTCCTGTGAAAGGGAATGTCCCAGATACTTCACATATTGCACAAAGAACACAAACTTTTGTTCATTTATGCGGACGCCATAATCGGAGAAAAGATTCAGCACCTTTCGTGCGTTATCATTGCACTTCTCAAGAGTAACTCCTCCTACTAAAATGTCTTCTTGGAAAATGGAAACCTTGTCTACACCCATCAATATCTGCTCCACCGTGGCTTGGATAATGGCACTGGCAGAGCTTTCTCCGAAGGGAAGCTTCAACTGTCTGAATAATCCGAATTCCGTGTTGAAGACAAGGACCTTCTGAGCCTGTAGAGATAGGCGTAACTGAAGGTAAGCCCTTCGAAGTTCAAATGAAACGAACCAACTACAACCAACCATCTTGTTGAAGAGGTCCTCTATTTTAGGTAATGGATGTCCCATCTTCCTAAGTTGCGGATTTATTGTGTTCTTGTAGGACACACATAGCCTTAATTCACCGTTTTTCTTACGAACAACAACAAGAGGAGCAGAACACGACGATGATTTGATCGATTCAATGACTCCGTCACTAACCAACTTCTGTAATTCATCCTTGACTGGTTCCTTAAGCGAGTACGGGACGTCGTAATATCTCTTGAACACTGGTGTAGCATCGTCTTTCAATGGCAAGTCTATCTCGAAGCACTTGATCGACTTGGACATGTCACCATCAAAAGGTATAGGAAAATATTTCCTTAGATTCGCAACCAGTTCCTTTATTGCTGATGATTCAACAGCAGTTGCAACCATCTGAGGAACATGTGAAACAAAAATGTTTCGCCATTCAGGGTTGAAAATGTCAATCCAAGACAAACCCATAATCGCACGATTCAATTTTGTCTTTACAACAATCATATCTAAGTTACGTTTCATTCCTTGAAATACAACTTCAACGTTAACTTTCCCAAAAACACCAAGATTATTACCATTTGCTGCTTTCAAGATGATAGGAAAATTGTGTATAGTGCAACCTCGCAATGAAGACTCAAATTGTCTACTGTCAATTAAAGTATAAACAGAACCTGTATCCGCTAAGAATGGAATCTTAGAATTGTTGACTTGTAAGTCGATAAACAACAATCCCTGTGTATTCCAAACAGATTCACTTTCTTCAGTAACGAAAGTAGTGAAAATTTCTGGACACTGAGCGTTACGTTGGATACCAGCGGCGCTGTAATCAACAAATTCGTTCTTAGATTTTTCTTCTTGAATATCTGCAAATTTGTGATCTATGGGAATGCACGGCACATTCAAATCTGAACAATCAATGGATGATTCTTGGATTATATGTTTGAAATTGCTGTGATTGTTAGGTACAATCGTAGGTTTTGAATTAGCTTGAATATTGATAGAGCTTTCATTGATACGTGTGTTAAGCACAATGTTTGTGCTAGAAACCAATTTGTTTGTGTTAGAATTGTTATATTCTCTCTTCTTGCAGGCTGTTAAGAAATTATTTTTCTTTTTACAATATCTGCAAGTAGCCCCGAAAGCTGGGCATTTCCCGTTAGGATGAAAAGAATTAAAATTACCACACGGTTCACCAGAATCATTGTTTGATTTGTTACCAATATTCCTTGTATCAGTTCTACCTTGTCTGATGTTCATTCGAAGATTACCCTTGTACCTGTTTTGGATTTGCGAAGTTAATTCAGTCGGGGTTTCAGAATGTTCCACAGCATTCTTTGAGTGACTTTAGTTAGCAATTCCCTCATTTAATTCTAGCTCGTTGAGATACATGGCCGTATCTATTGCCTTTTTCAAGGTCAAATCAGGATCTGATAACAGTCTATTTCTAACACGCACACTTCTCATACCAAGAATAAATAAGTCGCAACACATTGAATCAATGAGATCACCAAAATCACATTTTGAGGCTTGCTCTTTGATTTGCACAATGAAATCAGGAATGCTTTGATTATACAGGGTGGCTCAATAAGTCACTTAACACCCTCAGTACAAGGCCACTGCGGCATGGAATTTGAAATTGGCGATGACCAATCGTTATCTGGCGAAGTGGGAACCACATTGACGCCACCCACACGGTCGGCGGCCATCTTGATGTCCGCCATCTTGAATTCAACTTCAGAATTTTAAATGGGAAGGGGGTCGTGCGACATATCAAAATGGGCTAGCATTTCACGAGAAAAGCAATGCTGAAGGTGTTTTCGACGTATCTTTAACAAGTAAAAAGTTATGACTGAATGCTTGTACCAATTTGCTCCTTTTCGAGGTGTTAGAAAAATGCCTTAAAATTTGTTTAGCACATCGGTAATGCATCGAGATCAAAGTGACGTCTATGGAGAGACGTTCGCATGCCATTGCACACGATTCTAATCGGATACATCCACGAAGAGCTTCGCATTATGAATGGTTGTTGCGAACAATTTACAGTGTAACGCTTCCATTGAATTAAATGTCCTTCACAGTGACAAGGCTAATGTTTATGTTCATAAGGAGGTTCATAAACAGAATATTCGATGATTTTTATCTGATAACCCATTTTCGACAGATCAAAGCTGAATGGTTAGTGTTGGTAAGTTAATGGTGTGGCGTGCTGTGTGGAACATGATTGGTTAGTCAATTTTTCATCAACGGAACCTTAAATGCTTAGGGCTACTTGGATTTGTTAAATAAACAGGTTTTTTCATCCTTGCTTATGGAAGAAGGTACTTTTTACAGAGTTTTTTCAATAGGGAAGAACACCAGAACACTTATGGGAACGTTATGAACCAGTTTTTGTCCAAAGTTAGTTATCAGATAAAAATCATCGAATATTCTGTTTATGAACTTCCTTATGAACATAAACATTAGCTTTGTCACTGTGAAGGACTTTTAATTCAATGGAAGCGTCACACTGTAAATTGTTCGCGACAACCATTCATAATGAGCTGGTCTTCATGGATGTATCCGATTAAAATAACGTGCAATGGCATGCGAACGTCTCTCCATAGACGTCAATTTGATCTCGAC